>NC_060141.1:813345084-813674370 GCF_021461385.2 Schistocerca piceifrons
CCTGGATCATCTAAATCGGATACTTCTGTTGAAATAGAATTTAAATAATCTGGTGGTTCAGGAACTGGAAAATCTGCACCATGCCCTACTGGTTGGGTGGCATACAGCAGGTTAGGGTAGCTTATTACCTTCTTGTTTTTCGAATTATGACCAGTAATATCAACACTGCAAAAGTAGCAATCATTGGAATGATTTCTTGGCTCCCTCCATGTCATAGGAACAGCAAATATAAAGGCATTTTTCTCCTTATTGAACCATTTTCTCCTGTCATCAACACACACATAACATACCTTTTGCAGCCCCCAAGATTTATCTTGATCACAAAGTTTAGATCCAAAGAATGATAGATAAACCTTTCTCACACAGTCTGTAATGTTTCTTTGGTGTTTTTTTAAATCAAAATTCACCACAAATATAACAACAACTGTCAGCAGAGCTTTTACAACTGCAATTAGACATTGTGCTGAGCACATGTACAGGAAACAAGAAAGTGAGGTTAGGTTGACAGTAAACAAAACACCATCTGTTAACATAAAAATAGAATCAACCTTTTTTTCCCAGTTAGTGTTTTCCAGCAGTGTTACCAACGTCATCTACATACATTACACCTCATTTTTAAATTATTTTAACTATATAAAAGCTGTCAAATTGTTTAAAAAATCGATTTGCTTTATAAATGTAACTGTAAAATATGAAGAAAAGGAGGGTGAAACAGTTTTTTTAAGTATCATATTAGGATTTCCCACCCTAAAAGCATAAGAATAATGTATTTTCAGCAAAAAAGTTTTTCCATAGTTGGCCTGTGTTATTAAATAATTAGATAACAAACTAAAGTTTAGAGAGAAGAAGTGACTTCACACTTAGAGTGGTTTTGTGCATGCTGCCCCAACTAAGGATATACCAACAAAACATGAAATTTTTTCCTGAAATGTAGCACATACTTCTATCTGTTACTGGATAATTATGTCAGATGGCCTCAGTATCAATCAGAAGCTAAACACTAGTCTTAGAACATATAGAATTTATATAGTGTCAAGTGCAAATCTTACTTTGTGGTAGTGTGAAGGTACCATATTTTCTGATGTTAAGGTATCTAGTGTAAAATATTAGTGTTTTACTTTTGTGCCAGTTAAGTTTCTTTGTCTATCGAGACCATTCCACGTGTTCTCTTTTCAGTATATTTTCACGTTTCATAGATATATTTTTTTTTTTTTTTTTTTTTTTTTTTTGCAAGACCCAGGTGTCTAGATAATTTCTTCTGTATGAGTGGCGATATAGCCAATGGGCTTACCCACATTGGATCTCGCAGATTAAACAAAGTTAAAAATGTCAGGCTTGGTTAGTGCTTGGATGGATTATCTTCTGGATATTCCAGGTGCCATTGGATTTGAAAGATTTGCTGTTGCGCAGTATGACTATTATTATTATAGTTGCAACATGTGATGAGGAATTTAAAATTCTTGAGGAGTACTATTGATGAGACAATTTATAGTGCTTTTCTTGATTATGGGGACGAGTGACGAGTGAGGCAGTATGAAGTGCTCTTACACATGATGATTTGATTAGAGATGTGATTACCATGTGTCATCTAGATACGTAACACTTTCTTATTCTTGTTTTATTCATTAATGAAGTAATTTTCTGCATGCACTGTGCAGTTTCTTGTTTGAGTGTCAGGTCTGCTTTGATGAACGTTCATTTTCATCATATCATTGTTATGAATATTTTGATGTGGTGATACTGGGTTTATCAGAATAATGTATGATATAATGAGATGATACTACTTAGGAATTTTCTTTTGTTTGTTGTGAGTCTGAAACTGTGACGTGTGATTATGAGTGGATATTATCTATCTAGTGAGGTTCAGTACACGCTGTGAATGATATAAAGCAGGATTTATGCCAGTTATGTTTAGTCGTTATTAAATATTTTACTTGATGATAGTTCCCTTGAGTGAGAAACATTCGTCTTTAATAGAGAGCAATTCGTATGCAAGATAAGCGTGGGCACGATCTGATATGTTGTGGATATTTATATTTTGTAGATGTTTGTGTTATCGATTTATGATTCTACTGTGTTCCAAATGACGAGATGGTTCTGTCCTAGTATACTGAAAAGTGAGTTATGATTTGCAATTGTTGTGTCCTGGTCTGTGAAGATGAGTATATGATGTGACAGATGTTTCGTTTTTTCGATATTTGAGCCAGAGTGGGTATACTGTGAGCATTAAAGTGAATATAATGTGTTGTGAGGTTACCATCTTAGTGCTAAGCGGCTTATACTGACCGTGTCTATGATGAGTGTAGAAAGTTCAAAGTCTTTCCTGCCAAGGCAATGCACATTTTGTCTTTCATGTTATATGTTGTTTTCTAATCATGTTCTGCCCTGTGTCTGTGTGATTGTAGATCTATTACTATCGATGGACTTGATGCGAGTGTTGTTTGAAGAACTTGGGCAGCTGAAAGTAACTATGTATGTCCAGATGGTGTAAAGGTAAAATGATTCACTCGGGTTGCTTGATACATATCTGATTGTGTCAAGGGAAGTAATAACTGTGATTAAGATCTCGATATGGATTCCGTTTCATTGATGCTTCATTACGTTTTATGATGGTTACTCCAGACCGTCGTGGTGTTCAAGACTGTAGCGCCGCGATTTCGCTATGCAACAATGCAAGTAGCAGTCACGCTAACGTACGAGATTAACACTAGTGTAATTTTTGATGCGGTACGCTTTTTCAGCTGCAATAAATCATATTTGTCGTCCAAATTAATACAGTGATGAAACACCGTTTACATGCACCCGCGTCAGCTGATGTTTCTGGTCTTCTTCTGTCGCCGCGTCCCGTTGTTGGTAACTGTGGCTCCGTGTCGCATCTGAACCTCTTTGTCAACTTTCCGCCTCCTCCTGCGAAACACAGCTTTGGTCCCCTCTAAAATATTCCAGTTGTTGTTCCTGAACTTTTCTCATTCTTTTACGTGAAATAACTTCATGTGTGTTTCAAGAATTACAAATTCATGCGATTTATATCTGTAAGTAATTCATTTCACTCGTGCTATTAATAATTACCAATTGTGTCAAAATGTAACGCAGTGTGGAAAGTGCAGCAATTTTAATTTTTTTCCTATAGTTTCAATCAATGGGAGATTTCATGTTGGTTTTGAGCGAAACTAGACACTGTAACCAGATACACTGCACAACTGACTTGAACACGTCCATCTTCGCACCCTTTCGCTGTGCTGTACGAGTATAATGCTAAACAAGGAAACACTTTGAAGAAGAATGGTCTCATCTCTTAAAATGCAGCAGACTCTTAATAGCTCTTAATCATAGCAACACAGATATAGAATTTAATGCAGACGAGTCCCTGTTCACCAATAGTGGTGTAACAATATTTAGCAGGCTATCCTTTTTTTCAGAACGCTTCACAGAAAGTTAACAGAATCACAGTACAAGTTGTAATGAAAGACAAGGAGGCAATCAACATCTGCAAATCCAAGGAAACGACGCCGTAAAGTTGATGAGTGGGATTCTGTTTGCGGACCAGGCGACAGAAGTGGCGCGACTCTGACGTTTCTGAGCTGCGGAGAGTCGAACCCAGGAATATGGCTCAAATGGCTCTGAGCACTATGGGACTTAACATCTATGGTCATCAGTCCCCTAGAACTTAGAACTACTTAAACGTAACTAACCCAAGGACATCACACAACACCCAGTCATCACGAGGCAGAGAA
The DNA here is from genome assembly GCF_021461385.2 of Schistocerca piceifrons. NCBI lineage: Eukaryota > Metazoa > Arthropoda > Insecta > Orthoptera > Acrididae > Schistocerca > Schistocerca piceifrons. The sequence goes on from NC_060141.1 coordinate 813,348,819, forward strand.
AATCCCTGGCCCCGCCGGGAATCGAGCTCGGGGACCCGGGCGCGGGAAGCGAGATCGCTACCACGCGACTACGAGCTGCGGACAACCCATGAGTAGCCGGCAGAGGACAGGAGCTGTCTGCGCCGCCTCCATGGACAGCGCGTGCGAGGCCACTGTCGCCATTAACACCTGTGACGACTGCCACGACAGAAACAACATGTGTATCGCCACTAGCTGTTTCTGTTGACGTGTTAAGACTACGGCAGCTGCATTCCAAGATATACTGCACAGTGCAGTCACCATTAATAAGACTAAGACTATCTCGTGGGCTAAATAACCTCCTGGGACAGGTTGCACAGTGCGGAGTAGACTCTCCTCAACTTGCGGTAGCGATCTGCAAGTGGTTGCCGCTGGCATCTCACTTGGGCTGTAGCTCTCAGACACTGGTTGAGCTGGCGCAAGTCACTCCTCACAAGAAGAACGAGCCCCACATACCTGCAAACAGCTGTAGGTAGAATACCACTTGAGAACAATGATAACGTGTACGTTCATTTCGTCCCTTCCATCAGATATACGAACGTCACAGCAGCTACACGTAGCGCGAGAGCCTGCGTACACCACTTTGCAGCAGATCCTCACCGCCGCGCCGGAGAAATGGCGCCAGTGCGAGATGCTTCTGTCCCGCTAAGACAGAGTGAGTATCCTCTGGTACTTGTGGCTATTTCGAAACAGGTCTGCGGCGACCGCCGTCACCGTGGTGACGTGCGATGTCATCACATAGGCCACAGACCACACAAAGGTGATGGAATCCTTTCTCATCGCGTTCATTGCTTGCATCCAGTTTATCATAAGCGCTGTTAGTGCCAGGCTCACGACGAGAACAGCCGCTGCGTACAGTGTACCAGTACGTGTCCTCCGTAGCTCACATTTCTCAGTGTCCACTGTGAACGGCGTCAGCCCGAAAACCCAGCAGATGGCGTGGTATCGCGATACAGATATTAAGAAGTCCCTTCTATTCGCCATTTCAATATCGAATAGCACTACAGGACACCGTCAGTACCTGCGATAGGTAGATGTATCACGAAATTGTGATCACGTTATTTGAAAGCAAGATGAACGACTGCTTATCGCGTTGTGCCGTTTAAGTATATTATTCTCCATTGGTCGGACCTGAAGACCTGTTTTTACGAAGACCGGTCGATTATCGACAGCAGTGTCTTGCAGTCAACGAGCTTTCAAACAGCGGTTGACGAAGGTGTTCACCAACACCAGGGTCTCATACATTGAAAGAATGTAACAGCGTTGGCCTCAAGGGTAAATTATGGTAATGGTCCAGTATATTAAAAGGATTATATACATATATATATATATATATATATATATATATATATATATATTTTTTTATACGCGTAAGGATACTAACCACACCGGGGCATCGCATTTGTAACGTGTCCTTCCTGTGGCAAACTCATAATAATGAGCAGAATATTTATTCATTAATTTGAATATTTCTCTCACTTTTAATTACCAATGAGGAAAGAAACGTTACAGTGGACGCTAGTCTGCCATCTTTCTTGCTGAAGTGGAATATCGCGTTTATTAAATTTCCTTGATAGGTTAACTGAAACTGTTTTCCCTAGCCCAGCGAATTGCTGGAAAGTCTGCCCTGGGAGTTCTCTATCGACTTGTAGATTGTGAGTCAGTCTGATATCGAGAAGTGATCCGCGTCGATTGCTGGTACGGAGGGCGCTAGAGTAGATTACACGTGGTATCTTTCACATGATCTTACCCCATTAACTTTCGTAGCATTGAGTGCCGCACTTCGGCTTTGTGGCGTGAGACTTTCTTTTCACTTAGGAGTGTAAGCAATAGCACCACAGTTTACGGTGAAAAGTGCGTGTTTTGGACCGTAGTTCCATTTCTGGGTGTTCGGTCGCCTGCTGCGAATCATTTTATTTGACCCCGACCCGGCGACTTGCGTGTAGATGACAACGAAATGGAGACGAGGGCGACAGCTACGGAGGCGGCTGTCCGTGTTCTGCGAGCGGAGCATCCTGTGTCTGTATTTCGTGGCGGCTGACGGTCCGACGGCGCAGGTCTTGGTAACTATGGAACGTTCTTCGGTGATATCCCGCACAGTGCAGTTGTTACAAAGCACTTACTTTTTATTGTCGCGCTACGAAAAAGCTAATTCGTGATGTTAGTACATGCTGTGTGTAGCGAACTTTGAGCCGCTTTAATTGCTTAAAGAATTTTTACTTACGTTTTGGATAAAGTTGAAAAGTTAGATGCTTCAGCATACTCTTAGTAGCTAAACGAAAATTATTAGAACAAATGTTAATTCGGGGTTTCTTTCGGTTTGTGCAATAACAGCTTCGGGAGACTAAGCTTCGTAGTTCAGCTCTGCAATCAAATTTCGTAGAATTTGCTCACTGAGATCAACCACAACTGGCAAGTCTTGGAAGACGGGCGCAAAGGGTGTCCCATAACTGCAAGTAACTGACGATGCGCAACATTTTGACTGTTAACAGCTTCCACGAATAGCTATGAAGTGGCGACTAGAGCGTGTCAGTTTATGACTGGATACTGGTTAACTGTCTAACTTTAAGCATACGTCGTGTTTTGAGACATTTTTGACGGAAAGCTTGACAAGATGCGGGATGTTGTCTGTTTCGCCGCACATGTTTAATGAAAGTTCCATTATAATTTCTCACTTTATCGTGAGTCTCCACAAGTATGGAAACTACTATCAACGGTAAAAACAAAGTAGTACTGTCAATTACCAAAATGGCAGTGCAGTATCTTTCAGGAATAGGTAAAGATGGGAATATATATTCTACCCGTAATACAGACGGAAGCGCAACGAAATAATACGTAATCGAAGTTCCCCGGTTCTTCTACGCGCGACGTGGGCTGTATATTCCAATCTATTTTAAGGAACTACCATAGCAGGATGAAATATGAGGATAAATCGCTACGTCCCCGTACCTTTGCACTGTGAGAGCTGAGTAACATTAATAGTCATTACAGGTTTCACTGAGAGTTCGACTAAAGTTGGTGTAATCAGGTTTTAAGAGCAATATTTCCTTTCGAGGAATTTCGTAGGTAAGTCTCTCCCATTGAAAGCCATTCCCTGGACCAGCGTCGAAATCGAAGCAACAACTGCTTTATCTGTATTAGTGGCCTTTCTGTCAATACGAGCAGGGTATGCTTCAAAGTGAGGTGAAAGTGACAAACTTCGTACCTGTACACGTTTGTTAATTTGCCCATGTCTAGCTGCGGATTCGTCAGAGTTTTGTCGTTTATGGCGGGTCTTAACTGTCAGCACAAGGGATCGGAGGTCCCGGGGACAGTGATTCATTCTGTTTTCGCAGAAGCACGGGACACGGGTGTAGGCAGCCAGCGACACGAAGTGGAGGCGAGCTGTGGTCTGTGGTGTCACCCCCACCTCACCTGTGGGAACGACTGACTCACATTTCCGCCACTTTTGGCGTCCGCACTATGGGTGGGATTCGTGGTTTCGGTGAAACATTTGAAATTGTGACCACGTATGAAGTGAAGTGCAGAAGGAGATTTTGCGAGCCCCCCCCCCCCCCCCCCCCACCACCACCCACCCACCAACCCTCTGCGAAGTCCCCTGGAATCTTGGTTGTGACAGATTGATCTGCAGCATGGCTAGAGGTTGAAAGGTGAACTGGTGAAGCTAATGGATGTGAATAAATGCCAAAGGTTGTGGTAAGGCCCCTGCACGCGCACCGACCAATCGACATATAGAACATGTGTAGGCGTTTTGACCGACCGACCAACTTTCCTTGTCGGGATATTGGGCCGTTTCTGCAGATGTTTGTGGGACACGTCGAGGAGTACATCAATATAGATGCAATAAATTAAGTTCTTTTCTCAGTTTCCAACGAATCAATGGCGACTTCCGGCAGCACAGAGTAAGTCGGGCGACCTTCTGCATTTCTGATTTTGTCTTTCAGTTCAGATACCTAACGGAAATGATTCTGAAGAAACGAAATATCGACACTCAGTTGACGTTAATTCATGAAATATCCCTCCTTCATCGTTAGCCCAGCCTGTATCCAAGCCCTCAATGAAGAGCAAACTATGGGATAATTTTCTGTTCCAACAGATGCTGAATTCTTCGTTTCTTATGTATGTTCTATTTATTAGACTTGCGTCACTGCTCTGTGTAGTGTTTTCCAAATGAGTCTTAAACTTTGATGCTGCGTACATGAATTAATCGGTGGCGAAGCCAACCCAAAAAAAAAATCAAATTAATTCTCCCATACTTAATTTAATCAGATCGGGCAATGTAAACTTGTGAATGAATGTTTTACGTTAGAACTTCTTATATGCACCCGCTGGTAGAATGCATCACTCCCAGCTTTGTAACCAATAGCAGCTCGAAATTCTGTGCTGCTTATGGGCATGCACAGTAAGCCCGTTTCTTTTCCGTGGCGGACTGGGGCTTCTACAGCGTGGATACAGTTTTTAAAAGCTGGCGTTAGATTTTTCTGCTTCTCGCCAGCAGGTGGATACACGCCTGTGTAATGTCTTCCACGAGTTCACTGAGTGCTACCTGGGCCGCTATTACACTATCTCATTCCTTTGTCAAAGTTGATATGTTAAACATTTGTCAAAGAAATTTGATGGTGTAATAGGAAACTTTGTCAAAACTGGCATGTCGTCAAGTAAGATCAAATCTAAAGCCTCGCCATAGATTTGGTCATAGTCGTTAATCATCTGTTCACTGCAATGTGAAATGTAACACCTTCGAGCGCTGGCGTCGCTACAGCTGTTGGACGTATCTGTAGTGTGTTTGTAAACATGGCTTCAAAGTTAGTTTCGTCGACTTTTTTAAAATAAACTAGCTTGGGCTATGGGAGGGGGGGGGGGGGGGAGCAAGGGGCATAATGCATGCTATCAATTGTGTGTTGATGGGAGGTGTAATATGCTGCAGGCGACTTCATGTCCACAATCACTGCTACAGCCATCCACCTCTACATCTGGAAACATACGTGCAGCAAGCCGGAATAGAGGATGTGGTCACACTCAAAAATTCTTAGCTTTCCTTTCTACTTTGTCTGTTTTTGGATTCTGGATGCGACAAATTAAAAAGCGCATTATCTGTTTCATACTTTGTATTAATTTTGCCGTTGTGGGAACACTAATTCCAGAAATTAAATTATTTAAAATTCAAAATTGTTCTTATAGTCCATAAAGTGTACTAAACGTTTATTTACCTTCACATATTCCACCTTCATCGGCTTATAAATCGCTTCAAACGTTTCTGACATTATTTTGGTTGATTACAATTTGATATTAGTGTGCTGTGTTGTAAACCAGAGTAGCTCTCATGTATCAAGAAATCGCAGTGACACAGTTGGTCTTCTGGACATGTAGCATTTCTAAGAATATTCTGTTTTGTAACATGAGAAGCCACTTTACTGATCAAATACTGAAATACTCTCATCCATTCGTAAGTAATTTATATGTTAAGACTTGAATTCCTCCTCTTGCAGCTCTCGTAACAAATTTTGCTGAATTCTTTTACTATCTAGACGTAATACCTAGGGCTTCATTCAACTCTTTCTCTACCGCTATTCTTCCAAATACACACACAATGCAATTGTGGTATTAGGAACTGCAGCGCATAATGTTTCCGTCCGCCATCTTGAAATTTGACGAAAAATTACAGTGTAATCCCCTTTTTATCGCCACGATCTTAGTCAAAAAATTTTGACGAATATTTGATATTTCTTTGTCAAAGAAATATGACAGTCTAATACCGGTCTTAGCACAGTCTTGCGCGCTAGCAGCAAGCCGAGAAGAATAAGACACAAAGCACAAGAAGACATTCATAATTCATTTAAAATAAATGTGAATCCATCATTGGATGTCATTGCAAGATGACAGGGAATAGCTTGTGTTTTCATTGCTCCTCGGATTAAAATTTAGTAGCCTTACTTATTTCACACGTTCGTAGTAATGCAGAGTGTTCGTAAGTTCTCAAATCAACATAGGCATGTTTATGGTGAAAGCTGTAACATGAATTAAGTAGCAAAAATGCAGTAAGCAGTGGCAGTGATAAAACTGACTAGTGAAGTATGTTTCGGTGTGTCCTGTCAGGTGTCATCGACAATGTCTTGACACCGTTGTCGAAAGGAAATGGTAAGATGTCTAATATTTCATTTATTGTTGCAAAGCATGGTATTGCCGTCTACGTCAAAACTCCCATGGACGCATTTATTTCATCACAAGACCCTCAAAATGTTTTTAACTGAAAACACTGCATCCTTTACTCGTCTCTCTGCAATAGTGTAAGAAAGAAAGCTGACGCAGTTTGTCTATTAAATTTTAGGGAAAATTTGTAAGAAGCTTTGCAACACAATAGTAAAATTCAAAACGGTGGTTAAGTGGCAGCGTTGTAAGGAACAACTTTTGTTCTTACTGTGTGCTATTTGGAATGGTTGACGGTTAATGGCGTAAGTGGGGACTAGGCGAAGAGGCATCAATTTTATTTCGAATGCTAAAAAACACCACAGTTCAATTTGACATGTTACAGCAGCTGATAAATACAATCAGCTAAGCACAGTAAGAATTGACCATGCTCTTTCAGAAGCAGCGCGATTGGAACTTTGAAACACAACGAGAAGTTTACCGAAACAGGAGCGTAATAGATGCATTATGACTATCTGCTTTTCAGCATGGTAAAAGTTGTCTCCAAACTCGTGACGAATGTGAGGCATCAGTAAATAAAATTTTTAGAACTTTTGAAAATCATTTAGCATAATGGAGTACTTGAAGGCACTTTCTGACCATGATTTAACAACTTGTATTATGGATGTTAAAGAACAGATTTAAAGTGAAGTTAAAAATAGTCCTCTACAGCAAGTTTCAAGCCGACGAAATAACGGATGTCTGAACTAAGCTATTAGTAATTTTTCGATTTGCAAATCAGGAGAAAGAAGAGATGCATAGGGTTTTATGACTTAGCTAAAAACTGGTGTGCATAAGGCATAGCCACTGTTTAGCTGCAAGTGCTAAGCAGTTAGAATATTGATAAAAACAAATTAGTATCGTAAACATAAGACGGCTGTAGTGCAATAACACGGAAAAACTGTGTACATCCTATAGTGAAACTGGCACACCCTCGTGCTGTCTGTATCCACTGCTGTGCACATCAGTTGGACCATCCCCTGTGCTTCTAAAAATTACGCAATTAAATTTTTTTTGTAGCAAACCAGGATTTCACGTATTTTTAGCCGTTGCGGTAAAACAAGTTAACTTCTGGGGGAAGTGGATTAAACCATAAGGTCCTTGCGAAAAAAGGTATTCTCATTCACGCGCTGTAAAAACCATTATTCTTAGCTATACGGACATGAGCAGCATTCAATGTGATAAAGCAAGACTGGGATTATATTTCTTTCACATCGACCACTTGGGCCAAATAGTATACTTGACCGCCAGACTTCTTTTTTTTCTACTGCAGCTGTACAATTAGATTTTCCTGCATACCAGTATCTTGTTCGACATTCTGCAAAGTGAAACTGTGGACATACGAGGCTGTGAGCCTGAAATAGAAAACTGCATTAAGGCTAGTGAAAGACTAATGTGTATGAAACGCAAAGTGGAAGGTAAGAGCCTTATAAATTCAGCAGGAGTACTGAAATAAAGTGTAGCGAAACAGAAGTATGTATTCAGAAATGGAGAAGGCTAGTATTCGAGGTAATTGACACAGTAATAGTAAACACGGAAACTAGATTCCAGGACTACAGTGAAACAATTTCCCTATACGTAATGTTGAAAAGCTACTTAAAATATATCCTCTGACAATGAAAAATTGAAGAAAAGAAAGTTTATTTACAGCAGTGAGGATAAACGTCTGGAGCTTCAGGGCATCCTTCAGTCCATTATAAACAATTGATTAAAAAAACCGTGTTCTCCAGAGGAGTGAAATGACTGTCGTTGGTTCTTGCAATTCCATGAAACACCGTGTCTTGCAAAAGAAGCGTGAGTACGTTGAAACGGGTTAAATCCTACTTTTACAACACAATAACAAATGACACTGTCTAAATTCACTGTGTTGGCTGTAGAGAAGAGAACTCCGAAATCAAATAGGCAGGATTTCATATCTCTCGCCACCGGTCTACGCCCAGGAAAAAGGGCTGCAGGATGGAACTTTATAAAAAGGTGTAACGGTGCATTACTATTAGATCTCGATGAATGTGTACCTGTTAAATACATTTTGCTTTTATTTATAACAATTTCTGTAGTAATTTGTCTTAGTGGAAGTATGTAAGTTACTTTCGCAATGTTTATTGGAATTAACGTTTATGTCAACATCTTTTATTTTTCTTAACCGTGCTGTACTTCCTCGGTCAAGTATAAATCGCTTTGCTGGGAAATGAATCATTTTAGTCAATAATTGTGGGGATACAACAGCACTGAATTTGAGGTGCGCTTAAATCCTGCCATTGGCTAGAAATCTTAATGTAGCGAGCTGCTTGTCCTCGCAGCTTACATCCTATGATGAATTTATTTTTGGTTAAAAACGGTTTGATGTTCAGCAGTTCTTAGATAATTACGAAAATCATAAGCTACCGTCTAAGTAACAATGTAGGTAAATTTCTTTCCTTCCGTTAGCCGCATCATTGCCAGCATTTATCTTGGATTTTCTGGCCTTGTTACTCATCAAACAGCCAAGGCAAACTCCAGTTTCTGCTCCTGTGTAAAACCAACCGGAATCGCGTAGACATTTATCATATGAACAAATCACAACAGGGGCACCGCCAGCTACAGAACAGGAAAGCTGGAATGGATAGTAGTACTCCCATAAACACTTCCTCCCTCCCTCCCTCCCTCCAGCCAAAAACACAAGTGTCCTCATCTAACTGGAAAGGCTCTAAGAAGTCCACAAAACGCATACCTTAGGCCGGCCAGCCTCTCTGTCGCCGGTGCGCACCAACAACCGTTTTCGGGCGTTTAATTCCACAGCCTGACAGCACAAACAAGCTGATGCTTCTGTGGACCCCATGGAGCAGGATCCTCCTGCTTCTGTGCTCCGTAGTAGCGCCTCTTCCCCAGCTGTCACTCGGCAGCCGCAGAGGTGACACCCCTATGTCTACTCATCATGACTTTTCTCCAGTGGAATGCTCACAGCCTTCGGTCCCACAAAGAGGATTTACAGCTGCTTCTAGCACTGCAGCGTCCCCTTGTACTCTGCCTTTAGGAAACTAAATTGTGCCCTTGCTACCGCTTCGAGCTGTCACATTACATACTGATTGGTTTTGACCTTCCCCCTGAGGTTGGCGTTCTAACTCGTGGGGGCGTCATGCTGCACATATGGGATGACCTCCATAGGCAACCCATCTCCCTGACTACCTGTCTTCAAGCTCTTGCACTTCCCCTCCTCCTTCCCTGCCTGACTTTTCCCGTGTGTACCATTTGTCCCTGCGTCATTCGCTATCACCAGGTCAGACTTCCTTCAGCTTATTGGGCAGCTACTTCCCCCACTTTCGCTCCTCAGTGACTTTAATGCACATCGTCCCCTGTCAGAGAGGTGCCCTCTTGGCTGACCTTCTTAACCAACTTAACCTCTTCTGCCTTAACAATCGAGCACCCACTTTCTTTTCTGACTCCTCGCCCACCTATTCCCATTTCGACTTACCATTTTGCAGTGCCCAGCTCGCCCATTGTCTTAAGTGGTCCATTTTTTCTGACATCTACTCGAGCGCCCATTTCCTGTGTGCTCTGTTTGCTGACTCCTACCCGACCTGTGTACACACCCAAATGGCAGCTTACTAAGGCTGACTGGCGGCTTTACTCTTCCCTGGCGACCTTCGAAGAACAAGATTTCCCCAGTTGTGATGAGCAGGTGGACTATCTAACCAACGTTATCCTTACTGCTGCAGAACGTTCCATTCCTCACACTTCCTCTTTACCACGTCGTGTCGCAGCCCCTCAGTGGACTGAGGAATGTCGCGATGAAATTCGCACACGGAGACGTGCTCTCCGTGTTTCTAACTGCCACCCTACACTGCAAACTGCATCGTTATGAACAGATGTGTGCAAAGTGTAATAGATTTCTTCGGTATAGCAAAAGAGCAAGCTGTATTTCATTCACTAGTTCTTTTAACAGTTCCTCACCCTCCTCTGTTGTGTGGGCCAGCCTCAGACGGCTCTCTGGAACCAAGCTACATTCCCCAATACACAGCCTGACAGTTGACGGTGTTATTGTGGACTCTGTTGCTATCTCCAACACCTTGGGCCGCCATTTTCCGGAAGTTTCGAGCTCACCCTGCCTTCCTCCATCGGAAACGATCGGAGGCGGCTCAGGCGGTACCCTTCCCTTCTCCGAATCGTGAGTGCTACAATGCCGCCTTTACTATGAGGGAGGCAGATCATGCTAAAAGGAACTCGCTAAACTTCGGTTACACGATGAGTCAGGCTAATCTAAAAGCCGTAAAGTCAACTAAATACCTAGGTATTACAGTTACGTACAACTTGAATTGAAAGGAACACACACAAAATGTTGTGGGGAAGGCTAATTGAAGACTGCGTTTTATTGGCAGGACACTTGGAAAATGTAACAGACCTACTAAGGAGACTGCATACACTACGCTTGTCCGTCCTCTGTTAGAATACTGTTGCGCAGTGTGGGGTTCTTACCAGATAGGACTGACGGAGTACATCGAAAAAGTTGTCGGACACCCTTATCCAGGAAATTGGTGTGCCTCAGAGTTCCGTCCTGAGTGACGTCCTCTTTGCTATCGCCATTAACCCTATAATGGCCTGTCTCCCGCCGGGCATCTCCAGCTATATTTTTATTAACGATTTTGCCGACTATTGCAGTTCTCCACGGACCTGTCTGACTCCTGGAGTATCGACAACGGTTATCGCTTTTGCCCTGACAAAACCGTCTGTATGAGTTCCTGGAGGGCAAATGGTTTCTCTCACGATGTCTACACCTTAGGCCTCTTGCCCTTCCATTCGTTGATACTACGAAATTTCTGGGGATCATGCTCGATAGGAAACTTCCTTGGTCCTCTCATGTCTCCTACGTGGCAGCCCGCTGAATGGGGTCGCTCCATGTCCTACGTGTCCTCAATGGTCCTTCCTGGGGTGCCGATGAAACCACCCTCCTCCGTTTGTACTGGTCCCTTGTCCGTTCGAAACTCGACTATGGGAGCTTTGTTTATGCGTCCTCTAAGGTCATCTCAACACTATGCACAATCATGGCATCTGTTGGGCCACAAGCGCCTTTGACACCAGCCCCAGTTGAGAGTCTGTATGCTGAAGCTGCTGAATTACCACTGTCCTATTGCTGTGACCTTCTCCTGAGCAGGTTTTGCATGCCGTTTTTCTACCATGTGACCATGTGTGGCTATCCCTCCTATGCCTCCTTCTTTGGTGATTCTTTTGATCGTCAGTGTGGGGCTCGTCCCTCGTCTCTGTTACCTGTTGGAGTCCGTTTTCGCTACTTGCTGCAGGCACTTAACTTCACACTACCTGCAACTTTCCCATTGGGTGTGAACCCTTCACCACCTTGCCTTTGTGAAGTGGCCCATGTTAACCTTGGCCATCATTTGCTTTCTAAGGACACTACTCCAGCCTCGGTCTATTGCCTCCAGTTCCATGGCCTTCGCATGGAACATCACAATAGTACCATTGTATACACTGACGGCTCTCGGACTGACTGGGGGTCGGGTGTGCCTTCATCATAGGCTCTCGTGTCTTTCGATATCGGCTTCCGGCACGCTCCTCAGTATTTACAGCCGTGCTCTTCCCCTTATCAGGGAACGGAGTAAATCCAGCGACACTGTCTTTCCAATTCTGTCCTCTGCTCACGCACTCAGCGACCTCCAAAGTCTCTGTGCACTGTACGCTGTTCATTTCTTAGTGCAGCGGGCCCAGGAAAACTGTCACTTGCTCAGTCTTGGTGGAGCCAATGTGTCTCTGTGGGTCCCTGGTCACGTCGGTCTGCCAGGAAACGAGGCTGTTGACGCTGTTGCCAGGGCTGCAGTCCTCGTACCTCAGCCCGCCAGTACCTATATTCCCTCCGATCTGTGCATTGCCGTCTGTCAGGTGGTGGTGTCCCATTGGCATCGCCAATGGTCCGCCCTTTACGAGAATAAGCTTAGGCTTATTAAGCCTCTCCCAGCACCTTGGACGACCTCCTCTCGCCCCCCCCCCCCTCCCGCCGGAAGGAGATTATTTTAATTCGGCTGCGTATAGAGCCCTGCCCTTTTAGCCATCGTCATCTGCTCAGTGGCGCTACCGCACCACTTCGTAAAGATTGCGCCAAAATTTTAACTGTCCGCCACTTCCTGCTGGAATGCCCTTTTTTAATAATTTACATTCTAGATTGGGTTTGCCGTCTGATTCATCAGCCGCTTCAGCGAATGACGCGCGGACTGGACCGCGTTTTACTTTTTATCCGCCGAAGTAATATGGCGAAGCCCATTTATGGTTCAGTTTTGGTCCTCCATTTCTGTAAGGTTTTTTAGCCCCTTTTTCACGTGCCTAGTTTCAGCTGTCTCCTATTGTGTCCTTTGTGACTGACGTATAGTCGTTTAACTCCTGTGTTCGTGTTTTATAGTTTTGACTTGGACGCATATGGTCCCCAGTTCTTTTTTGCGCATAAGCAGCTGCTGGAAGTTTCCAGTTCACGAATTGTTGGGTTGGTGTAAAATTCGCTAAACAGATCCTTGAAGACTTCATAAATGCATCACTCTCTCGAACGTCTTGTTACTCCGTTACGTGATTTAGTGCGGACATCGCCTTAGCATATGAGCGTACAAAACTAGGACGGACGGTTGTTATTGTTGCTGTTTTTATCTGTTGCTGAGTTTGTCTTCACTCTGAAGACTGGTTTGAGGCAGCTCTCCACTCTGCCATGTTCTGTGCAAGCCGACTCATGATTATTGTTGTTGTTGTTGTTTCCTGTTTCATTACCGAATTATTTCAAATATTTAAATATTGTGAACTATATTTTATTGTACCTTGCCAAAACTTGCACTTTAATGGCAACATTTGTTGCAGTGCCGCAAAATGTAAAATCTCTGCCGTGATATTTTGTAAGGATTTAAATTAATAGTGTCAAGTCACCAGGTAGGAATAGCTGTGGAGTTCGCATCGCATACTGTGCATGCGGGAAACATCAAAGATGAACTGGTTGCAATACTACAGTGTAACGTTGTTTTCTGTCTTTTTACAGTAAGACCGGACCTATGACATTACTTGTTTGTTCAGTTCGTGCAGATTAAGTAGGAACAGATATGGCGAATGATTGTTACTGCTGCACATAGAAACCTAAATACAAAATGATTAGAAAGCACCAAAAATGTTTGTAAGGGTGTTGCAGCGTAGGTTGTGCAGAGAAATAACAAAAATATTCAATGCTAACTCTGAAACGGCGCAATGTATTGAATTTAGCAAATAAAGTCGTTGTGCGCGCAAATTTAAGGAACCCGCCAAGAGATGGTATCGCCAAACGTGTTCTTAGTTTGGTTTCCTGAAGAGGAGCAAGGGAGTGATAAGATGACCGGACACTCGACAGTAGTAAGGATCGAACCCGATCCAAAAGCTGAGCAGTGGCGTGCGCTGACACCCACGTTACGAGAACTGACTCTGACTGTATGTGGCAGGAAGCTTCAATTCGTCCGCGCAACGGCCTGGTGGGCCAATTTCAGTGTTAACTCGAAAACGGCACAGCGTATCGAATTCTTTGCTTCACAACCATGTTTGGGCACAACCGGCCCTGCAACACCCTTACAAGCTGTACAGTCAGTTTCTGACCATCGTGTATATCGAAACACCAACTGCTTCGCGACCTTGGAGGCAGAGTAACTTAGCGACGAAAATCGTTTCGCGCATCTAAATGTTTACTGCAAACACCCGACGATTGTCACAGCTGATGTTATGCTGTAGTAGTTCAATCATTCTTTCTGTTTGTCCTCATTACTGTTCAGTCAAATATGCCGTGACGTCTGTATGAAATGTAATGACGTAAGAGCTGTAATTTCTCAAACCCCATAACAGATTGATATACTACACAATGACAAAGTAATTGTTACATACGTTAAACTCGGTGGAAAAGAAACACCGCACTGATTCTATTTTGGCCATACCACTAATACAAATGGTATTTGACTGCAGATAATGTCACGCAACAGTTACGATGCATTAAAAATGTCAGTGGAAGCACGGGTAAACAGAATTTATGTCGCTTTGTATCGGTATCTACGGCAACAACGGTGTAAGACAGTGACAAATTCGAAAGATAAGAAAACCAGTTCAGAGAGCAAGAACAGCGTATCATCGGTCTCTGGGAATGGAACGAAATGGAATTCACTTACATAGAGAACAGAAGGCGGAATGCTGGTATTAGAAGGCAACAGAGGAGAAATACTGAAATTCGGACATCGTTCTAAGACGTACTATTCGTTGTAAGAAGGAACATGAACTTCCATCCACCATGTTAACAATTCTGGAACAAATGGAGAATCTGTTTTGTGTCGCAATACTGGGCTACCTTCGCTTGATGATGAACTCAGGCACTCGTGGAAAGCTGAATAAGTGCTACAAACTCTTCATACCTGTCTTACATTTCCTATTTGTGGACATGGTCACCAATAAGGAGGTGCGTTACATGAGAGAGCGATCACACTTTGTCGGAGAGGTTATCAGAACAGTCTGTACAGCCGTCACCATTTCGAACAGACCGTCAGAGGATCCAGGATCGATGCGATCAAGTTTTCCCATCTTCCGTGGCCCTGATGTGAGAAAATAGGCGCATCTCGCACGTATACTTACATATGAACTACCTGGGCCGCCCGTTTGGTGCCCTGAACAGTTGATTTGCCAACTGAAACTCTGGTCCGTGAGCTGCTGCTGCTCGTTTTTATTACTGGGGGTTTGAGTCACTGGGTCAACAGATTGACCATACTTCGTAGTGACAGGATACCAAAATTCCCTTCACGCGGTAGAGGGTCAGTGCAGCGATAACAGCAACGAAGAGGAATCACGTAGACATGGCAACGGGCGCGTGGAGGTGCTAAAAGGCTAGAGGGAAGAGCGCCTTCAGTACGGAAAAAGATAATTTTAGCAAACGGCAGAAAAGGGCTCAGCAATATGGGAAGCTTGGTGGCCGGTATGCCTGCTAAATACTTCCGTGAAGTAAGAGATATTAAAGGTTACCACGAATCCTCTAACGTATGTTGCACCGAAGACTTGTAGGTGACTCACTTTCGGATTTTGAATACCTGCAGAGGTGTGATTAGGGTCTACTACAATCAAATAATCTGAGGCTGCAGTTCTGGCTAACGTAAAACGGGAAATGACAAGTCTCTATTTGCTATCTGGCGTTTATATCTTTCCAATACTGAGACCTATACGACGTTCTGACAAGCTCTTGTCATGTGTTGCGTGCTATTCAGGCTACGATGCCCTGAAGACTTACTTAAAAGCTGTTTACTTCACTCCTGCCACCCACATAAAGTAGGACTAAGTATTCTATTTTTTCCATACCAAATTTTGGAGCTACACCTCGTTAAAGTACACGTACACTGTAATAGTAGATTTCCTTTCTTAAAAGCTGCACTCAGCCTGAATGTTGCAGGTGCAGAAGCATTTAAGTTTCCGGTACTAGAATCCGAACATCTGAATATACTTTCCAGTTTTGCGTTAATATTCGCCATTTTCTAGAATATAGTAAGCTGTTGTGAAAACACAAGTCCACCTTTCGTTAATGAAATAATAGTTGGTTACTCACAAATGTCATTCATGAAAACACACAATATCTACTTTCGCCAGGTAAATTATGTGCTCCCAGACTCACTGGCAAAACCTTCATGCAGTAAAGTGAAGTCACAAGATATCACTGTATCAGAATAAACCACAAAGGGAACAAGTTGTTTTAGAGATCGTTAGTGCAATGCATCACTGAAATTACGTATTGCTGTAATACACATGTACAAATACCAGATACATCGGATATTGCTTTTTAGTTTCAGAAGCGGTGGCCCCTTCTGCCGCTAATCGGTGGTTGGAGAAGTAAACAGGCATCACAAAATGAAAGCGTTTACAATTTTCGTGGTCTTGTGTTTTCCCTTAATCTCAGTCACGTAAACCTGGTCTGGTAAAATACCAGTGACTGGGGACAGTGAGTACAGTACTGGTCATGTTCTTTCTGAGGCAAATACAGCTCATTTACAAGCATTCGAAACATTAATGGAAAAAGCCGCATTGCAGCACTCGCCTCAAAGCTGAGGCGTCCTGGTACCCACCTCACCCTTACAGATTAAAATCTAACGTGCCTCAGTCATAGAATAGATTCGAACGTAACGTCCTTGACCCCACCCGCCAAAAAATGCAGAGGAGATTGGACGCACCATGATAGTTGTGGGGCGATGTTTGGGGAACATCTGACAAGTGACTGACGACTGTTGTCGGTGCCTCTGAACGCAACCTGAGCCAGCCTGAGTGCTGATTGGCCATCACCACCACCACCACCACCATTAAAATGGACTTGGGGAGGGGCAGTCGAAGATGGAATTACCGTAGGGCGAAGCCTCGTAACAACTTCAGAGGCAAAATATCTGCGATGCTACGATAGGTAAATTCAGCATCCTCTTGTGGCCTTACCTTTTCGCTAGGCTGAAAGATGGGAGAATCTCAGGATATCTACGCAACAGTTCCAAGGATTACTATTTGAGAGAAGTTGTCTGCGACAATTAAGAAGCACATCACGAAGGTGAACAGCAAAAGACCCTCCTGGCACTTCCGACAAAATGATTCGGATGAGTTGTCACGCATAGTGTATAGGTAGTCCCATTATTTTGGATATTAAAATACCAGTTTGGAACGAATCAACTAACGCACTAGCCTTTACACTTCAATCCTGCGTCGAGGTAATGCAATGACTGAATTAAAAAGCTCAACAATAATGTGGGGAATGGTTCACACCACATAGGTGTGGATGTATGGTACTGAAACTAAACACACACGGCACCCAAATGCAGGGAAACGAAACAGTATTTCCAACAGCCACAGTGAATTAGTGTCGTGTTGCGGCATACGTATGCCATGAGGCCAATGTGGGGAGCAGGACTGCCAGCTAGGACAGATACAATCAGTTGGAACCTTAAGCGGAATGCAGTACAGCGAATCCATTAATGACTAGGGAGCCTACAAACATAAAAGTGTGAAGCCTGCAGCAGATTTCTTGGTTTTATGGTGATCTACTAATCAGGATTTGTGGAGCACTGCCGAAGCTGCACAATCAAGTAATTTGGAAGAAATCGATCACGAAGAAATCCTCAATATCAGTAAGCAAGAGTTTGAAATATTGAATCGGCAAGGTGTTCCAGGACATACGGAACAAGACGGAAATACGGAACCTGGGCTGGAAAAAAAGGTGAAGCATCTTCAGCAGGTGTGATAACCGTAAGCGCTGGTCGGGGTCTGTGTTCACCGAGCTTACACGAGATCGAACCATTTCCACAAGAGTTCATTTGGAGCGATGCTGGGGTTGCAGAGGAAATTCGTTCTGCACAGTGGTCGCAGTGTTCAGTGCTGAGATACAACGTGGCCACTTCAGAGGTCAGTCAACTCCTCGAACTGCCGGTTGCTCCAACTGCACCTACGCTGCGGTTAACTCAGATGTGGTAATGAATGGTTCCTCCTGCTGGCCAGATAGAGCTGAATTTCAGTTGACAATGAAACAACGTCACTTTCCAACTTAACAACGAGTACTTTTTGGGAGCTTGGTTCTAAGTCAGAACTCACTCGCAAGGTAGCCTAACGGCAATTAGTGTATGCCTGTAGTGGATATGTCGTAGTTACAATCCCGAAACACCCTAGCTGTTCGTAAAACTTGGTTTGTTTGAAGCTACCGACTCCTTTGTGTACCAACAGTGGTGTGACCAAGTGCTTAAGACTGGTGGGCTTCGTCTACCTGTAGTGGAAAAAGTGTTTTTTTAATAATATTTACTGAACAAAATTCGTTGGTGACAGGTGGGCTGTGGCGTCGCTGACGTACAGTACCTGTATGCCTGACGGCCGCCCCACCGCCTACTGGCTGTGGTGGACGGTCTGGCGGTTACTTCGGCTAACGTGAGAACTGATATTGGCAATGCTAATGAGTTCTGCAGTACCGCTTGAGCCCACTGAATACTACTCACATCTACAGAAGCGAAATAAAACGTAAATGAAGGAGAATAAAGTGGTTTGAGTGTGTCTTACCATACAATGACTGTTGTTGTTGTTGTTGTTGTGGTCTTCAGTCCTGAGACTAGTTTGGTGCTGCTCTCCATGCTACCCTATCCTGTAAAAGTTTCTTTATCTCCCAGTACTCACTGCAACCTGCAACCTACAGCCTTCTGAATCTGCTTTGTGTATTCATCTCTTGGTCTCCCTCTACGATTTTTAACTTCCACGCTGCCCTCCAGTGCTAAACTTGTGATCCCTTGATGCCTCAGAACATGTCCTACCAACTGGTCCCTTCTTGTCAAGGTGTGCCACAAACTCTTCTCCCCAATTCTATTCAATACCTCCTCATTAGTTACGTGATCTACCCATCTAATTTTCAGCATTCTTCTGTAGCACCACATTTCGAAAGCTTCTATTCTTTCTGTCAGAACTATTTATCGTCCACGTTTCACTTCCATACATGGCTACAATCCGTACAAATACTTTCAGAAACGACTTCCTGACACTTAAATCTATATTCCATGTTAACAAATTTCACTTCTTCAGAAATGCTTTCCTTGCCATTGCTAGTCTACATTTTACACTCCTGGAAATTGAAATAAGAACACTGCGAATTTATTGTCCCAGGAAGGGGAAACTTTATTGACACATTCCTGGGGTCAGATACATCACATGATCACACTGACAGAACCACAGGCACATAAACACAGGCAACAGAGCATGCACAATGTCGGCACTAGTACAGTGTATATCCACCTTTCGCAGCAATGCAGGCTGCTATTCTCCCATGGAGACGATCGTAGAGATGCTGGATGTAGTCGTGTGGAACGGCTTGCCATGCCATTTCCACCTGGCGCCTCAGTTGGACCAGCGTTCGTGCTGGACGTGCAGACCGCGTGAGACGACGCTTCATCCAGTCCCAAACATGCTCAATGGGGGACAGATCCGGAGATCTTTCTGTCCAGGGTAGTTGACTTACACCTTCTAGAGCACGTTGGGTGGCACGGGATACATGCGGACGTGCATTGTCCTGTTGGAACAGCAAGTTCCCTTGCCGGTCTAGGAATGGTAGAACGATGGGTTCGATGACGGTTTGGATGTACCGTGCACGATTCAGTGTCCCCTCGACGATCACCAGTGGTGTACGGCCAGTGTAGGAGATCGCTCCCCACACCATGATGCCGGGTGTTGGCCCTGTGTGCCTCGGTCGTATGCAGTCCTGATTGTGGCGCTCACCTGCACGGCGCCAAACACGCATACGACCATCATTGGCACCAAGGCAGAAGCGACTCTCATCGCTGAAGACGACACGTCTCCATTCGTCCCTCCATTCACGCCTGTCGCGACACCACTGGAGGCGGGCTGCACGATGTTGGGGCGTGAGCGGAAGACGGCCTAACGGTGTGCGGGACCGTAGCCCAGCTTCATGGAGACGGTTGCGAATGGTCCTCGCCGATACCCCAGGAGCAACAGTGTCCCTAATTTGCTGGGAAGTGGCGGTGCGGTCCCCTACGGCACTGCGTAGGATTCTACGGTCTTGGCGTGCATCCGTGCGTCGCTGCGGTCCGGTCCCAGGTCGACGGGCACGTGCACCTTCCGCCGACCACTGGCGACAACATCGATGTACTGTGGAGACCTCACGCCCCACGTGTTGAGCAATTCGGCGGTACGTCCACCCGGCCTCCCGCATGCCCACTATACGCCCTCGCTCAAAGTCCGTCAACTGCACATACGGTTCACGTCCACGCTGTCGCGGCATGCTACCAGTGTTAAAGACTGCGATGGAGCTCCACATGCCACGGCAAACTGGCTGACACTGACGACGGCGGTGCACAAATGTTGCGCAGCTAGCGCCATTCGACGGCCAACACCACGGTTCCTGGTGTGTCCGCTGTGCCGTGCGTGTGATCATTGCTTGTACAGCCCTCTCGCAGTGTCCGGAGCAAGTATGGTGGGTCTGACACACCGGTGTCACTGTGTTCTTTTTTCCATTTCCAGGAGTGTATATCCTCTCTACTTCAACCATCATCAGTTATTTTTCTCCCCAAATAGCAAAACTCCTTTACTACTTTAAGTGTCTCATTTCCTAATCTAATTCCCTCAACATCCCCCGACTTAATTCGACTGCATTCCATTATCCTCGTTTTGCTTTTGTTGATGTTCATCTTCTATTCTCCTTTCAAGACACTGTACATTCCGTTCAACCGCTGTTCCAAGTCCTTTGCTGTCTCCGACAGAATTACAATGTCATTGGCGAACTTCAAAGTTTTTATTTCTTCTCCATGGATTTTAATATCTACTCTGAATTTTTCTTTTGTTTCCTTTACTGCTTGCTCAATATACAGATTGAATAACATTGGGGACTGGCTACAACCCTATCTCACTCACTTCCCAACCACTGCTTCCGTTTCATGCCCCTCTACTCTTAGAACTGCCATCTGGTTTCTGTACAAATTGTAAATAGCCTTTCGCTCCCTGTATTTTACCCCTGCCACCTTCAGAATTTGAAAGAGAGCATTCCAGTCGACATTGTCAAAAGCTTTCTCTAAGTCTACAAATGCTCGAAACGTTGGTTTGTCTTTCCTTAATCTTTCTTCTAAGATAAGTCGTAGGGTCAGTATTGCCTCACGTGTTCCAACATTTCTACGGAATCCAAACTGATCTCCCCCAGGGTCGGCTTCTACTAGTTTCTCCATTCGTCTGTAAAGAATTCGCGTTAGTATTTTGCAACCATGACGTATTAAACTGATAGTTCGGTAATTTTCACATCTGTCAACACCTGCTTTCTTTGGGATTGGAATTAATATATTCTTCTTGAAGTCTGGGGGTATTTCGACTGTCTCATATATCTTGCTCACTAGATGGTAGAGTTTTTCAGGACTGGCTCTCCCAAGGCTGTCAGTAGTTCTAAGGGGATGTTGTCTACTCCCAGCGCCTTGTTTCGACTCAGGTCTTTCAGTGCTCTGTCGAACTCTTCTCGCAGTATCACATCTCCCATTTCATCTTCATCCGCATTCTCTTCCATTTCCATAATATTGTCTTCAAGTACATCACCCTTGTATAGATCCTCTATATACTCCTTCCACCTTTATGATTTCCCTTCTTTGCTGAGAACTGGGTTTCCATCTGAGATCTTGATATTCATACAAATGGTTCTCTTTTCTCAAAAGGTCTCTTTAATTTTTCTGTAGGCAGTATCTATCTTGATGACAGTAATGTTAATGAATTCTTTATTTATAAAAGTTAGTAAGGAGTCAGTTCTGGGAGAAAGGAGTATGTAATACTTCCTTTGCAAAGAGTAATTGATTTAATACCTGCAGTTTTTCATGTAGATGTTAGCTGAACAATGTGGGTCCCTGCTGGTCGTAAGAAATCCCTTCCATTATAGAGTCTTTGGCAACAGCTGTGATTAATTAGATAATAGTAAACGGGTGTTTTTTACTGTTTCAGTGGCTGAAACGTTAAATCTGATTCCAATGTACAACCAGTTACTGAGTTAATAAACAGTGATTGAAGCGGCGAGTCAATTTGGTAATGTGACGTTTTCCGAATTTAATAAGAATTCCTAGCTTGAACCATATAACATAGATTTTACGAAGCGTGGCACCAAACTGAACCAAATGACAACATAAAAATAGTGGCACTTGAAGCTAAAATTATCTTAGATATTTCTCGCTTGACAAGGTGGAATGCGGCTCGCATTATGTGTATGCACTAGGAAGAGGTTGAAGCAACAAGCGAAGATCGGTTCGTATTCGATAATCTGAAGTCGTCTTTGCAGGTGTAATGGTGCTACATGCACAGTTGAATATGGTGACAGCCTTCCATGCGTTAACTCACCGTTTGATCAACTGATGAGAAATGTACATCGTCGTCCCGATTAACACCAGCGTGGTTTGTGCTGTGTGCAGCCATCAGAATTCTTTGATATTCAGTGGAAAGTGGTGCAGTGAATCTCGGAGCAACACTGCCAGTGGGCTTACTACATCAACTCTGCAGAAATACCAGGGCACTCAGGCAACCAGGTACTGCTCTCTTATTAACTTAGCAGAATAGCTGCTGAAGCGCTTTATCAGTCATAATGCGTAAGTTTACTGGCGCAGTCACTTTGAACTGCGAGGGGACGTGGAATACATAAAGCTGTGAGCTGACGAGGTCCTCGTAGACTGCAGCACATACTGTGCGCTACACGTGCTACGGAGTCCCGATGAAAGACGACAAATGCAGGAATCTCGTAGGGGCCACGGTATCCAATATTGGTGTTGCCCAGCTTCCTGCACAAGCAGCAGCAGCAGCTGCAGCTGCCTGGAGCAAAGTCCAGACCAAACCCACGTCCGGTTGCCCACCACGGACGCCACCACTCAAAGGTTTCCACATCACGTACTCATACTTCGGCGGCTCGACGAGGAAACACTTGGTGTCGAAAGTTTCGACAAAATACTATTAAACTTCCACCTGCAATCGTCTCTGATCACATTTACGTTGTATATTGCTTAATTTAACCTGCAAATAGTGAAGCGCCTCATTTACAGAAACAAACACCCTCGAAAACAACTCAGAAACTGCGATGCTCACGTGCACCACCGTGCGTTCACAAGCCACGTGCAACAGCTGCGCGCACCTGGCCTACTCAGTACTGTATTCTGTGATCGCACAGTTGAGTTTAGATGAAAAACCAGCAGCGACTGAGAAGGTAAGTTGGGCAACCCACCCGGGTCGACATTCTCACTTGGCACGTTTCGGCCTCCCGCGCCATTTCGCGGTACACGCTTCTAATATTTCAGTGTGTTTACTTGTATTGGCGGATATAAATTTGCTGGCAGCAGCGTGGCGCCTGTAGGCCGCACAGGTCTTGTCTCTCGTCAGATGCTACCGGTCTGAGAAATACGTAATACCTAAGTTGTAAACGAAGAGCCAAGTCATTACGCCTTGAGGTACTCCAGCACGTGAGGTGTAAGCTTCGGATGACTGTTTTCTTCTTAATATTTTATCGTTCCACATAGTTTAAAATGAGTTCCACAATTTATGACTGTTAAATCTTGTAATCCTTTCGCAGGGTGATCCGTCTGTTTGATTTTGTGGCTTTTTTGTCTTCTAGGCTTTAGGAACAAGTTTTACTCCAGCGTCTGAATGCATTATCGTCCAGGGTGTTAATGTGTGTGATGGCACTAGCCTCAGGACTAGGGGATGGTTCTGTCCGCACGGGGTGCAATGAGTCTTTCTCCGTTGAGTCGAGATGATTTCTGAGATTATTCATCCTATGCTGTGGCTCATGTCCAACTAAGCATTAATTTGTTTCCGCTTCCGTAGTTCCTTCGTGTAAATAGTCAAAATTTTCGTCTTCTAGGTGTGAGTTTACCACTTGGAGTACTTCTAAGAAGACAGCTGCCACATTTCCATTAATTACTGGTGGATCTTCTTTCTGTTGTTGACTAGTGATTCTCTACAAATTCCAACAAAAGTCTAGGATTGAAGTTTTGAATTTTGTTATTTGGTGTTTGATAGGGGACAACTTCATTCCACTGATTTTCCAGAGTTAGGTTTGAGGGTTGTTTCATACTGTGTATGAATTTACCTTTGTTCACTCGTTCCTTGCGATTAGTTGCACCTTCTCGTATTAGGTTAATGCTAAGCCGGCAGCCGTGCGTCAAACTGCATGCAGGCTATGTCAAGTTCGCAGTAATCTTTCTTAGGAGCTCATTGCGTGGTCAGAGAGCATTTCTTTTGCTTCTCAAGGCTATGTACAATTTTTAGTGTTCCCTTTGCCTCTGTTCCCCAGTGCCTGACATTCAGAAATATCGAGCAGTCTCAATATCTGAGGAACCTTCGTAATTACCAAGTACAGCGCGAGTTCCGAAATGAGTTTCTTGTCTGCAGTGGACTGTAGGCTAAAACGAAACTTTCTGAGATAGTAAAACTGTGTGCCATACTGGGACTCGAACCTGGGACCTTGCTTCTGGCGGGAGTACTCTGAGGTGCTAGAGAGCTGCTCACGAGCCCCCGCAGCTGCACTGCCGCCATTGCCTCAACTCCCATCTCCCGACCTCCACAGAAGTTCTCCTGCATACCTCGTGGGCTAGCACTCCTGCAAACAATCTCTCAGGCTGTGGCTAAGCTACGTGTCCACATCAACTTTACTGGCTATCGTGAGTTCCACAAGGTATGCAGGACAAATTCTGTGAAGCATGGAAGACTGTGTACTAGGGAACGCTGAGGACGGATCATGAGTTGTACTTTGATAGCTCGGTAGACCAAAATCGCAGGTTAGTCGCATTGTGGTACGCAGATCCAAACTGCTAGGATGTTTCGTTGAAAACGATTACAAACACAAGAACATCTTTCTGGTGACACGACAGCACGGGCTTCCCTGTGCACCCATAAAGGCTTAATTGGCCATCTAGACGTACTGAGAAACGTTGGGCAACTAGTACCACACGCTTTGCGCAAAACTGTTATCAAACCCCAACAGAGAAGTACCACTTACTTTCAGTTATTGTTCAAGCGGAGATTCTATGCTGCTTGGTCTTCACATAACCCTCCAGTGCCCTGCGTGAAACACGTCACACAGGGTTTGAAGTACTGGAGACATTAAAATTCGCTTCCTTTCTGCTTAATGCATGGCGTAATACATGTTACAGCCTCCCTAGCAACCTCTGGTGTCATTCACATGAATCAGTGGTGAGGACAAGGCGCACGAAAATAGCTTCGCCATCCGACGGCTGCTGTGAATAGCCACGTCACACCATGTAACATAGGTACATTCATTCTCGTTCTATTGCTTCCAATTTTGGAATATTTTAATATATTTTATGTTGTCATTCCACAAACCGTAAATATTGTTCCAGAATATAATAACCATTCTGTAGTGTGCTGTAACAGGGCTGAAAATGGATGTTACAAATGTTGGTTCGGGCAATGAATAACGTAGTTGTGGATGAAGCCCATATTTCATTTCATTGAAACATTTGAATTCGTGATTCAATCAAACTAAAAGTGACGCTCTATCGCTTTGTAGCAGTCCACCGAAGATACACTTTCTAATATCCACGAGCCTGATGTCAGTAACAGATTTGTATACAGATGATGCTGATGACTGATGAAACCACTGCAGTTCTGACAAGACTCGCCAGGACGTGAACAAGTATACCCTACACTCCAATCTCTGCTGAAAAGGATGCTGAACATTATTTAGCTAAGGAAGTATCCATACAGTGGACGACAATGCTGCAGAAAAGTATGATACTTTTCTGGAAAAAGGGGATGTTCCTCCAGTCACACAGATATTTGATCCTCTTCTTGCATTAGCGGCTGCTGGACTTGACTCTTCTGGAATATTTTAGAACTCACTAGGTAGATGACATGCTTCATTACTTGGTACACCAATCATATCAGTACAGCATACAAAAGACCATAACGGTGGTCATACACAACTTGGAACCGGAACAAATGTTAGGCATGTATTTCAGAATGGGACTTGAGCAAATGCCTAGCATTCGCTGCTACTGGGAGACTCGTATGGCCCACCCATTGATTTGTAACGTTATGACATGAAATAGATTAGAGAAACTGTTGAGTGTCCTCCACTTCGAAAATTCATTAGCGGCTTAAGACACTAAAACTGATAACCACTGGAAAATTCGACCATGACTGAATCAATTAAGAAAAAATTGTTTGAAAAACTTCCAGAACAGCACTTCGGAGTCGAAGTAATGATTGCTTTTAAAGGCAAACGCACCATGAAACAACATACGTAAACACAAACATATAAGGCGAGGATTCAAAGGGTAGGGCACGAAATTCTGGCTACTTACATGACTGACATTTCTCAGGGTGTAGCAGGGAAAATGTAAAATGGAACAGAATAACATGGAAAGAGCTCGCATGTGAAGTAGTCGTAAAGTAAACACGTCGACAGAAAACCCCAATTTCAAGGTACACGCCGACAACTTCTTTACGAGTGATACACTTTAGTACCTATTGAATAGAGGCATCTTTTCGATTGAAACACTAAGAGCAAATAGGCTGAAAGATTGACCTCCCCAACGAAAAGACATGAAGGCTGGAGAACGAGGAGCAATAGCATGACCAATAGACGACACAGGGAGATCCATTGTAGTGATATGGTATGATAACAAACGTCTTAATCTGCTGTATTCTTCGTTGGTATTGAGACCCAGGATGAGACATGGGTGGAACATACCACAAAGACAATACGTGCAAGTCCCAAGGTAGGTTATTACACCTTACAACACCTGTATGGGTGGTATTGATCTGATCGACAAATTATCATCACTATAGAAATACTATGTAACATCGATGATGTAGCATTTATACAGCTTCCGGCACACAATTAAAACTGTGGTAGTCACCAGGTTACTCGGCTGTAGTGGTTACTTCAAGAACGACACATTCCACTGCGCAAATTAAAAGCGGAAATTGCGGGTGGACTGTTAGCGGGTGCACTGTTAGCGGGTGCACTGTTGGCGGGTGCACTGGTGGCGGGTGCACTGGTGGCGGGTGCACTGTTGGCGGGTGCACTGTTGGCGGGTGCACTGTTGGCGGGTGCACTGTTGGCGGGTGCACTGTTGGCGGGTGCACTGTTGGCGGGTGCACTGTTGGCAGGTGCACTGTTGGCGGGTGCACTGTTGGCGGGTGCACTGTTGGCGGGTGCACTGTTGGCGGGTGCACTGTTGGCGGGTGGACTGTTGGCGGGGGGACTGTTGGCGGGGGGACTGTTGGCGGGGGGACTGTTGGCGGGGGGACTGTTGGCGGGGGGACTGTTGGCGGGGGGACTGTTGGCGGGGGGACTGTTGGCGGGGGGACTGTTGGCGGGGGGACTGTTGGCGGGGGGACTGTTGGCGGGGGGACTGTTGGCGGGCGGACTGTTGGCGGGCGGACTGTTGGCGGGCGGACTGTTGGCGGGCGGACTGTTGGCGGGCGGACTGTTGGCGGGCGGACTGTTGGCGGGCGGACTGTTGGCGGGCGGACTGTTGGCGGGCGGACTGTTGGCGGGCGGACTGTTGGCGGGCGGACTGTTGGCGGGCGGACTGTTGGCGGGCGGACTGTTGGCGGGCGGACTGTTGGCGGGCGGACTGTTGGCGGGGGGACTGTTGGCGGGTAAGAGAAATCAAAGTGAGGGCGCCAAAGTAAAGAGGACATGTCAAAAAAGAAGAGAGCTATGACAACAGTTCCGCCAATTGTTGACTGCCAAAAGGAAAAGCTTGGCTTGTATGGGAGGAAACGAGAGGACGTTGCAGATGAGTTTCAAGATTGTATCGTCTACGTTTACATCTGCATCCATACTCCGCTAACCACCATGAGGTCCATGGAAGAGGTTACATCCCACTGTACCAGTTACTAGGGTTTCTTCCTCTTCTATTTACGTATACAGCACGGAAAGAACCATTGTTCGAATGCCTCTGTGCGTGCAGTACTAACTCTAATCATATACTCACGATCCCAATGAGAGCAATTGGGATGGTTGTATATCCTAGAGTAATCATTTAAAGCCGGTTCTTGAAACTTTAACAGACTTTCTCAGGATAGTTAGCTTCTGTCTTGGAGTGTTTGTTCCTTCATTACCTCTCCCACAAATTAACCCTGTGACCATTCGTGCTGCCCATCTCTATATACGTTAAATACCCTCCGTTAATCCTATGTGGTACAGGTCCCACATACTGAGCAATATTCTAGAACTGGTCGCACCATGATCTGTGAGCAATCTACGTTGTACACAGATTGCACTTGGTCAGTATTGTACCAATAAACCAGTCTACGGCCTGCTTTACCCACGGCTGAACCTGTAATCATTCCATTTCATATCTCTGCGCAGTATTACACACAGGTAGCTGTATGAGCTGTCCTATTCCAACAGTGACTCACTAATATTACAGTCAAAGGGTACTAACCTTTTTGTTTGGTGAAGTGCTAAATTTCACTAAACTTCACTGAACATTTAGAGCAAGTTTCCAATCTTTGCACCATGTTGAAGGCTTAACATCCTACTGAATATTTGTGCAACATCTCCCATATATTAATTCATTATAGACGACTGCATCATCTGCAGAAAGTCTGATTTTACTACTAGTACCGTCTGCGAGCTCATTAATACACAAACCAACAGGAAGGGTCCCAGCACACTTCCCTGGGGGCACACTGGACGTTATTCCATCACACGATGTGTCTCCATCCAAAACAAAATGCTGGGGCCTCCCTACCAAACGTTCCTCAAGCAGGTCACAAATCATCACTTGATACCCCCACATGGTGGTACTTCGGACCGTACCTGTAGCTGATACTGAGTCAAATGCTTATTGGAAATCAAGAAAAACTACATCTGTCCTGTCGTCTTGATCCCCCCCAGGGGGTCCACAACTCCTTTGTGGATACGTGTGTAGCGAGCACGGGACCCCGAGCTAATGTGGCCTTCCTTCCTTTCCGGGCTGCATACGTTCCCTTTCCGCATCCTTCCCCATCCCCCATCTTCGCCCCCCCCCCTCACTTCTGGCTCTTTCCATCCCTTTCTCCCCCTCTGGGAGTATGGTTTGTGCCTACGTCCGGAGACGGACGCTCTTAAATGTACCGCATTCTTCACCTTCCTTGCTTGTATGTCTTGATCCTTCCTTTGTTCTTCTGTTTTCCTTGCCTCTTCTCTTTACCCTTTTCTCCACTGCGCCGTTTGTGACCTCTCTTCTTTCCTTTCCCTTTCTCTTTCTTCCTCCCTGTGCGTGTCTGAAGGGCGACCCACGCATTTTTGTGCATAGCCGGTGACGGGGTAACGCGTAATTCCCCGCCCCGGGTAGACAGGTAGGACACATACGTACCCCCTGGTAACGGCCAGGCCCAGGGAGGGGCGATTACCCGAGCTGATACCTTCCGAAAGTGCCAATTGGTCCCTCCGTCCGTTTGTCGGGAGGTGTGACCTGAGGTGTGAACAATCACCTAAGGCGGGAGTGCCCTCAGAGAGGGCCCCCACAAGGGAGGAGCTCGCCATCGGAGACGCCGGTAATCATGGGGGATTCTTCCACAATGGTTTCCGCACCTTCCACTATGTCTGCTCACAAGCGTAAGTTCACTGAGTCTCAGCCACAGTCAGTTCTTCCATCGTTGCCACAGTTCCTTGTTGTTTCTCGGTCTGACGAAGGTCACGACTTTTCCACGGTCAACCCTTTCATTATTCAGAAAGGTGTTGACGCAGTTGCAGGTCCTGTAAAGTCTTGTTCCAGATTACGGAATGGCACCTTGTTGTTAGAAACATTCAGTGCCCTCCAGGCACAAAAATTGCTGTGTACTTCACTGCTCCACACCTTCCCTGTCCGGGTTGAACCGCACCGCACTTTAAATTCCTCGCGTGGAGTCGTTTATACACGCCCCCTCGATGGATTGTCTGACGAAGAAATTAAGCACTACCTGTCTGACCAGGGCGTAACGGCTGTTCATAGAGTTATGAAAAGGGTTGACACGAACCTCATTCCAACCCGCACTTTCTTGACATTTGACAAAGTTCAGCTCCCATCGAAAATCAAACAGGCTATGAGATAATTTCCGTTCGCCCTTACGTCCCAAACCCTACGCGTTGCTATCGGTGTCAGCGGTTCAATCACACCAGCCAGTCCTGTTCCAATCCGGCCAAATGTGTTAAGTGTGGCAAGGATTCCCATGAGGGTGCTTGTCCACCTCCATCACCTGTATGGGTGACCACGCTGCTTCCTCTCGAGATTGCCCCATTTTTAAGGACAAAAAGCTCATCCAGGAAATTAGAGTGAAGGAAAAGGTGTCGACCTTTGCTGCTCGAAAGTTATTCGCCAGTCGACAGCCCACCATGCCTCAGACAGGAAAATACAGCACTGTCCTTGCTTCTCCTCGGCCAACAAAGGAGGCGGCCACACAGACTTGCGACCTCACCTTTAGTACCACGGTCGTCAGATCGGCCAGCGCAAAGATCGCCCGTTCAACCTCACCACTTTCGCCTGCCCACTGTCTGGCTCACCCTTCGTCAGGATCTGCTAAATCTCGAGCCCATAAGTCAGACACCAAGACTTCGAAAAAAGAGCATACTCGTGAAGAGTTTTTACATACCGCAATTTCCCAACCATCGGTTCCTCCTTCATCTAAACATCATACTTCCAAGAAGGATACAAAGAAACCCAGTTCCCCTCCTTCTCCGCCAAGGCGTGTCCCATCTACAGCATCACCTAGCGGAACCTCGACCGTCTTCTGTGTCGCCGAGGCGCACTGCTGGCGGACTATCAACCGGCCGATAGCTGGTGGCAGGAGCTGCTCCTGACCAACCTATGGATGAGGATCTTCTGCCTTCGGCTGAATGTCATTCCATGCTGTCGGTCGCAAGCTCTGAGCAGTCGTTGAGTTGACAGCGACCTTGGTCACATTCCTCCATTTTCTGTTCACCCTATGTCCATTATCCATTGGAATATCCGCGGTATTCGAGCCAATCGGGATGAATTGTCGATCCTCTTGCGATCATACTCGCCGGTCATCTTCTGTCTTCAGGAAACAAAGCTGCGTCCCCATGACCGCTTTGTTCTCCCTCATTTTCAGTCCGTCCGATATGATCTCCCCTCTTTTGAAGGCACTCCAGCACATGGAGGACTCATGATTCTTCTCCATGAAACTCTCCATTATCACCCAATCCATTTAAACACTTCCTTCCAAGCTGTCGCCATCCGTCTTTCCCTTTCCGGATACACGTTCTCTCTTTGTACTGTATACATTCCATCGTCCACACCAATGGCAGGAGCTGATCTCCTTCATCTTCTTGGTCAGCTTCCACCCCCCTATTTCCTGGTTGGGGACTTCAATGCCCACCACCTGCTTTGGGGATATCCACATCCTTGTCCACGTGGCTCACTATTGCTAGACGTCTTCCACCAGGCGGATCTAGTTTGCCTCAACACTGGGGTCCCTACATTTTCGTCTGCCTCCACGACAAATTTATCTCATTTGGACCTTGCGGTCGGTACTGTTCCGCTAGCTCGGCGCTTCGAATGGTTCGTCCTTGATGATACACACTCGAGTGACCACTTTCCATGTGTCCTTAGACTGCAGCCTCAACTCCCATATATGTGCCCGCGACGCTGGAAGTTTGCCCAAGCTGATTGGACACTTTCGTCTCTAGCAACATTCGATGACCGTCACTTTCCCAGCGTCGTCGATGAGGTCACACATATTACCGACGTTATTCTTACAGCTGCGGAACATTCAGTACCACGCACCTCCGAATTGCCCCGGCGCCCCCCAGTTCCTTGGTGGAACGAGGCATGCCGTGATGCAACACGTGAGCGGCGATGTGATCTCCGCGTTTTCCGCCACCATCCTACTTTGGCCAACTGTATCCGCTATAAGCAGTTCCGTGCACGATGCCGTCGCGTCGTCCGCGATAGCAAGAAGGCAAGCTGGAAATTCTTTATTAGCTCATTTAACACCTTCACTCCCTCCTCGGAAGTTTCGAGTCGGCCCCGATGGATCTCAGGCGCGCCTAGTTTCTCCCCGGTCTCTGGGCTCACTGCCGCGCATGATACATTAGTGGACCCCGTCGCAATTTCTAACTCATTGGGTCAGCACTTTGCTGAGATTTCGATATCTTCAAATTACCCGCCAGCGTTTCTCCCGAAGAAACGTGCAGCGGAAGTGCGACATCTTGCTTTCTCCTCTCAAAATCGCGAAAGCTACAACACTGTTTTCTCCATGCGGGAACTCCAACATGCACTTTCTTCTTCTCGCTCCTCCGCGCCAGGACCGGATGGTATCCACGTCCAAATGTTGCTGCATTTATCAACCCATAGTCCGCGTTACCTCTTTCGCCTTTATAATCGAATTCGGACCGACAGTACTTTTCCCAGACGATGGCGAGAAGCTATCGTCGTTCCCGTTCCGAAACCTGGAAAGGACAAACATCTCCCCTCTAGCTATCGCCCCATTTCTCTCACGAGTAGTGTCTGTAAGGTTTTGGAGGGGATGGTGAATTACCGTTTAGCTTGGTGGCTGGAATCTTGCAGTCTTTTAACACCTGCCCAATGCGGATTCCGAAAGCATCGTTCTGCAGTTGACCATCTTGTTGCTCTCTCCACTTTTGTCATGAACAATTTTCTCCGGAAACGCCAAACGGTAGCAATATTTTTTGATCTGGAGAGACCATACGATACCTGTTGGAGGACAGGCATCCTCCGCACACTGTTCACTTTGGGGGGCTTTCGAGGCCGGCTGCCCCTTTTCCTTCGCGAATTTATGGCAGAGCGCACATTTAGGGTGCAGGTGAACACTAATCTCTCCCATACTGTCTCCCTATAAAACGGGGTGCCCCAGGGCTCCGTGTGAGTGTGGTACTGTTTGCCATTCCCATAAATCCAATTATGGATTGTCTCCTTCCTGATGTCTCGGGCTCCCTCTTTGTGGACGATTTTGCGATCTACTACAGCTCTCAACGGACCAGCCTTCTTGAACGACGTCTTCAAGGATGTCTCGATCAACTCCACTCTTGGAGCATCGAAACCGGCTTCCGTTTTTCTCCCAGTAAGACCGGTTGTGTTAATTTTTGGCGACGTAAGGAGTTGCTTCCACCCTCCTTACATCTAGGACCTGTCAACCTTCCGTTTTCAGAGTTCACTAAATTCTTGGTTCTTATGTTTGACAGAAAACTGTGCTGGTCCTCCCACGTTTCCTATCTTTCGGCTCGCTGTCTGCGATCCCTCAACACCCTCCGTGTCCTGAATGGTACCTCCTGGGGAGCGGACCGAGTGGTCCTTCTCCGCCTCTATCGCGCCTTAGTGCGCTCGAAATTGGACTATGGAAGCATAGTCTACTCCTCTGCTCGGCCGTCTATTCTTCGGCGTCTCGACTCTATCCACCACCGTGGATTACATTTAGTGTCTGGAGCTTTTTACACCAGCCCTGTGGAAAGCCTTTATGCTGGGACTGCTGAACCTCCGCTGTCCAATCGGCGAGCAGTCCTTCCGAGTCGTTATGCTAGCCATCTGTCTTCCATGCCTGCTAATCCAGCCCATGACATTTTTTCGACGCCTCCTTTGATGCAGGGTATGCAGGCCGCCCCTCCTCCCTACTACCACCGCGAGTCCGCTTCCGTCAACTGCTCCATTCTTTCCTTCCGCTTTCCTAAAACCTTCTTGACAACTTGGGGTACAGCACCACCTTGGCTCCGTCCCCGGATCTGCCTGCTTCGTGACCTTTGTCGATTTCCCAAGGATGGTACCCCTTCACTTGTTTATCGTCGGGCATTTGCTGCTCTATGTGCACAAATGACGGGCGCCACATTTATTTACACCGACGGCTCGAAAACATCGTTAGGTGTAGGGAGTGCCTATATTGTTGGCGACACCCCAAATCAATTTCGGCTTCCCGACCAGAGTTCGGTTTATACTGCGGAGTTTTGCGCTGTTCTCCAGGCTATCCACTACATCCGGCGCCATCAGCGGATACAGTACGTAATCTGCTCAGATTCTCTCCTCAGTCTCCAAGCTCTTTACACTGTGCACCGTCTGGTCCACCGGATTCAGGACTGTCTGCGCTTGCTCCACCTGGGGGGCGTCTCTGTGGCGTTCCTCTCGCTCCCGGGACACGTTGGTATCTGTGGAAATGAGGCGGCCGATATTGCAGCCAAGGCTGCAGTCTCTCTTCTTCGGCCAGCTATTCAATCGATTCCCTTCGCCGATCTACGGAGCGTTTTATGTCGTCGTGTTGTTCATTTATGGAACGCGCATTGGTCGACACTTTCCCATAATAAATTGCGGGACGTGAAAGCTCTCCCTTGTGCTTGGACCTCTTCCTCCCTAACGCGTCGTCGGGAGGAGGTAATTTTAACTAGACTCCGGATAGGGCACTGTCTTTTTAGCCATCGACATCTTTTAAGCGGCGATCCTCCCCCACTCTGTCCCCACTGCTCTCAGCTGTGGACGGTAAGACACCTTTTAATTGAGTGCCCCTCTTTTAATCCGTTACGCGCCCGTCTACAGCTATCGCCTGATATATCGTCGATTTTAGCAGATGACACGAGCTCAGCCGATCGCGTTCTCGAGTTTATTAGTGCCAGAGAAATGACGTCAGTCATTTGAAGCTTTTTTTGGGGACAACCAACCCCTTTCTGTAGTAGATTTTTAAGCCTTCCTTCTGCTTTTAGTTTCTCCAATTTTATGACTTTCGTTCCCATTGTGCTGGTTTCCATTTTCGGTTTTTTACTGTTTCCTAAGTCACGGACCAGGCGCTAATGACCATAGCAGTTTTGCGCCCTAAAACCAAAAAAAAAAAAAATTGTCGCCTTGATCAAAAGCTCGGTATGTCATCTGAGAAGTGAAAGTTGGGTCACACACGAGAGATTTTTCAAAAGCCATGCTAGTTGGAACTAAGGCCATTCTGTTCAAAACGAAGTACCCATTATCTTTGAGCTCGGAACATCATCTAAGATTCTACGAAAAATAGATTTCAAGGGTAGTGGACGGTAGTTCTGTGGTTCATTTCTATTACGCTCCTTGTAGATGGGTATGACCTGTGCCTTATTCCAAGAACTAGGTAGTTTCGTGTTCAAGGGATCTGACTGATAATCATAAGAAGAGGGTTAACTCAGCCGCAAATTCAGTATCGAAGCAGTCAGAGATAACATGCGAGCCTGAAGGTTCGTTAAATTTAAACGATCCCGAAATTCTCCTAGGTTTTCCGTTGTACAGGAGATTTGGAAACGGAGTAACGCATTTAAACTTTTGCTATGCTATCCTCATTTTCAGTCTCTCTCTTTCTCCACGGACTGGACCCTAACTCTGGCACCACTGACATACATATGACCAGAATTTCTTTGGATTTTGTAAAATGCCATTTGACAATATTTTGCTACGGTAGATGAAATCTTCTTGGGATTCCATGAGGTAGCTGCAACGAAAATCCGCGACGTTTCGGTGAGTGTCATTCTCATCATCTTCTGGCGAAGTGTCGATGGACCACGACTGTCCTCTATATATGACTGATCAGCGGCACGGGGCGGCCGTGCCTCCCCACCCTCGGTTCTTTCTGCGTTGACGCTGCTACAACCTCTGCCCTGTGCAAAGGGCTGAGTTGCCCTCCTGTTCCGAAGACAATACCGAAACAGGACATTATAGTCGGCGTGGAAGAAGCCATCCGTGGATTGCCTGCGGAAAAAGCGGAAGAAATCATTTGTGAAACATGCAGAATAATTGACAAATCCCGGCTTCCGAAACGGAATATGAAGTTAGCAGAACGGAAAGCACTAAGGGCGCTAAGAGATGATGAAAACACCTTAGTCCTTAATGCTGATAAAAGATATGCTACAGTTCTATTGTCTGTTTGAAGACTATCACCGTAAGGTAAATGCTTAGCTGCTGGACTCGGTCTACAAGAAGCTAAAGTAAGATCCCACACCGAAGATAACAAGGAAAACCATAGCCTTGCTGAACCAAGCGGATCTAACAAAAGATGATGAGACGACTCTAGCCCAGGGCCCCAGCACCTCCACGGCTACATGGACTGCCCATGGTTCACAACGATAGGGTGCCTCTTTGCCCAATAGTGAGCAACATTAATGCATCTACATACGCAGTAGCAAAGCATGTAGCCTCGCTTCCTCGTAAAACCTATAGTGGGCCACTGCAGGCTGCAGGCCGCTGACAACCTACAGAGGACGGCCGGGGTCCATCGAAATTTCGCCAGAAGATTTTGAGAATGACACTCATCGAAACGTCGAGGGTTTTCGACGCAGATACCCGGATGGAAGCCCGAGAAGATTTCATCAGGAGTATACGCCGGGAAAGGCTACATTCACATATTTTGCTACGGTAGTCACTGAAGGGATCACGCGTTGCTCTGTTGACAGGCAAACATTTCATTCAGCATCTATCTATAGACCTACGCTTTCAGACCTATTATGCAGTAATGTTCCTTTACAAGTTCCGTTACAGCGATTCTATATCATGGAGGTTATCTCCCATTATGAACTGTTCTGTGGGACATACATCTATCCAACATGTGGTCAATTACCCTTTCAAATTTGACCCATATTTCCTCTACATGCTCCTGCCTTGTTGAAACTTCCTCATTGACATATGACAACATTCATTTTTATCTAGTTTACAGAACATACATATCTTTCTGCTTTAGTTGACCTCTGTTCTTCAATAATCATTGTTGCCAGAACACCACCATGGTCACTGATCCCAGTTTCGATGTAGATATCCTCAGAGTTCAGGTATGTTCGTTGCATTTTAATCCAATATATTTCCATCATCACTGGGGTTCTTAACTGTCAGTTATACATAATTGTTAGTGAACTTTCACAGGACGGCCTACCACACCCACCACTAGACGAAACCTCAGTTCACTTCTCAACAAGTTCCCCAATCATGCTATAATCATTGGTGGAGACTTTAATCATCCAACAATTAATTGGGAAAATTAGTTTTGTTAAAGTGTTTGGTTACATCAGGAGAGGAGTCTGTTGGGCGATAGGATCGTTTTATACCCACCCGTGATACCCACTCATGATACTCAGTCTTGCACAGTCACTCAAATGCAACTTCAATTTCTCTCTGTGTATTTGAGTTACTGTACTGCGACAAATACACGTCCTCCATTTGTCATTTGGCTATACTTTCGATGTACACCTAAATTTTCCCTAAAATCTACAATTTTGGGTTTGAACCAGGTTTCTGTACCTACCATAATGTGAGCATCACTGCTTTTGATGAGCACCTCAAACTCTGGCACTTAGTTGAAAATGAAGTTTACCGTTAGGATTTTAATACTCTCACCTGTGGGAGGCATTTTTTCGATCTTCCACGGATATTTCTGGTTTTCCTGCAGCGAGTGTTACCTGGGTGGATGAAGACCATCAGGCAATGAAACAGGTTGATGAAACCATAGTGCCTACACACACTATTCCATGTCCGATATAGTAGTGCTTCTGTCAGATCAGGCCAAGCTAAGTAGTTCATCACGTGCCACATGACAAGCCCAATGAGCCGTTGCTGGTGTCTACATTGCAACCGTACTCAAACATCTTGTCGAAGCACAGCCGAATGTGTAGGGATGCTCATGAGTGCAATTGCCCACCACCTTCTCCCTGCTGCATAAATTACAATGGCGGCCATGCAGCCTCATCTCATTAATGTCCTCTGTATCTCCGTGAATGTGAACATCCGCTGTAATGCACTCGTTAGTTTTGGCACTACAGTCAAGAGACTTGCTATTATGCCAAGCTATACAAGAACTGAAGAGTTGCAGTTTAGTGTC
Source organism: Schistocerca piceifrons (assembly GCF_021461385.2). Classification (NCBI taxonomy): domain Eukaryota; kingdom Metazoa; phylum Arthropoda; class Insecta; order Orthoptera; family Acrididae; genus Schistocerca; species Schistocerca piceifrons. The sequence continues at coordinate 813,386,283 of NC_060141.1, forward strand.
TACAAATCGGGTACATTGAAGTATACTATGAACAACTTCTGATAAATTGAGACTACCAATTTGGATGTTGCATCTGTTCATTAAGCATTTCTTACTGCTCATTGTTTGGATGCACTGAAGGTGATGTGAATTAACTTTGTCTCCACGCCACCGCAGGCAAGATACAAAATCTGCAGTTTGCTCTCGCTGTTGTCTGTGTACAGTGTGTTTCACAATTCCTAATACAGGCCTTCACGGTTTGTAGAGGAGACTGCGTACATTTCTGGACATGAGCGCATTACCAAAACTTCGTCTACTGAGCTTTCTATCAAAACCTGTAACAAGAATCGTGAAATGCCCTGCATTTATTAGTGATGAGACTGACGACAGATGCTTTGCATAGATTACTGAGCCTCAGTATTACAGTGTCTTGTATATCTAGTTTTGCAGCATCTGCTACTATGTAGCAAGTGGAACTACGTCCAATTATTACACACAAAATTACGAAGTTAACGTCTAATTGCTATATTTCTTCCATTGTTACCAGTTGAGATCTTTGGAAGTTGATTGTTCATTGGAAAGCAAACATAGCTAACGTAATGAACTAAGTTGTAAATGATGGAGTTTTTGTTGGAGAGAAATTTTGCGGCGAATAAACGTCCTTCCACTTCACAAGCTTTCCTTCAATCTTCCTTAATGAACATCAGTATGCAGTAATAAAAACACCTTGTTATTCTGTGATGCCCATAAAATTCTCTGGCCAGGTTTCATTGTAGAAATATTACCAGTCTGTAAAATTTATAGCAAAGTTCCCCATATGAATTAAACCAATGACTTTACGGCTTATGGATGTGAACAATACAATTAGTTTCTTCATGGTAGTATTAACACTCAGATAATGTTTATGAATGAAGTAATGAGTTATGGAAATACTGGTTTGCAAGACACTTTAATTCTCTCATAAAGAACAAAGAAGTTTGTTAAAAGTTAGTATGCGCGCTTATGTAATTTTGAATGCAAACTTATTACTGCAGTGATATTACCGTGCTTGTGTAATGTATCTGAAAATTTTGTGCCTTACACAGGTCTTAAGTGTACCAGTAAAACTTGATTTCCTAAAGATTCTTACGCATGAGAGTAGCAGACTCATCGCTCTGTAAATTGTGTTAATTGACTTGAAACATGTAATCAAGAAAAAGTTCAGGAAAGGTCTGAAGTTGTGTCAAGTTTGATGGAAGCAACAGTGAATGGATAAAGTCCAGGTATACGCACGCAATCTACGGAGAGTCGAAAAGCGTTCGGTTCCTCAAGTTCCTAACTATTTGTGTTATTCTGTTGAACTTCCACTATATTACACATCTTAATGAGTAAATTACGGCTTTCTGAATGTCTGAATTTGGTCAATTATGTGAAATAATAATTATAAAAATTCTGTTGTCCTTGGAAGCTGTAATGTAGGCAACCTGAAACTGGTATCAGGCTCTGGGATTGTTATTAGTGTCACCATCTTAGTGATATACAGGGACATGGAAGACATGATTGAATACCAGTTATTGGAACAGTTATTATAATCGTTGTAATCAAAGTACTCACATAACAAGAAGACAAAGTTAGATTTACAGTATGCTCTGACTGCCTGCATAGTGACTTTAACATATTGAACCCTGAGTTACTGGCACTGCATGTTCTCTTGTGTTACTTCAACGTTTTTATTACACCAGCTACTGGCTACAGATGTCACCCCCCCCTCCCCCCAGTCAGATGTACGTATTCATTCATGTAAGAGGGTGTCCCCACTACACTGACATTTGTGTAGTATACCAGCAGTTTAAAAATGCTCCCCTGAGCACAAACAGGTGAATATGTTTCTCTGTAAAACAATGACAGAAAAGTGGGGACGTAACTGCTCAGTCTCATTCTCGTTTCTTCACCAAACATTTTGGCACATGAACGTACGCTGTTTTAACATGGAACATTGTACATCCTTTCATCCAATCTCTCTAAGTATTCATACTCCGGTAGAATGGGGAACAAAAACATGGCTATAGGGATGTGGAAGAGAGGAAAATAGTTCCCCCTACCACCTCCCCTCCCCCCCCCACCACATGAAAGTAGTGACGATGACGGGAGAAAATCTAGGCTCCACTCACTCGCTGCAGCTGTCTCCACCTGTTGTCTACCACTGCCACTGTCGCCTCTGTTCCACAGTCTCTCTGCTACTGTCTCTCAATCCAAAAATGCGAATATGTTCTTCCTTAATTCAGTTCCATGCAGTCAGACGCAAAGGACAGCATGTGGCTAAGAGTTACCTTCTCCACTGTGTCCAGTCGATACTCGACTTGTCTCAGGAATATAGTACTATTTGTAGGATCAATATTTTTTTATATCTGAATCCTTAACGGTCTTGACATTCACCTCGGCCAAAACAGTTCCATTGGGCTGTAGGAGGAGTGGTTCCCTGCATGGATGATGCTGATCTCTACTTAATATGAAGGGTTCCCATTGAGAAACGCAGTTGCGGGACCGGTCTTCCACCCACAGTAACTACTTGACCAGTATATTGACCTTGTCGACGAGTGCTAATGAACAGGCTTCTGTGGTGTACGCAATCATAGAACTTCGTGAAGTCGACAGATTAACTCTGGTTCCTTACTGTGTCATCTGTTTTACGGTGAATTATCAGAGAACGAAGATCTGATCTACTGTTCAGAACCCTGGCTGCAAATCTCCCAGAATTCACCAATTACTAATTTTCAAGATTTCAATTCTGTATACGGGCAGTTGGACAGGATGACGTGCCTTTGACTAAGCCGGGCCACTCAACAATAACGCACACATTTGTCTGTCATCCTCGTTTATGGACTGCATAGATTAGCAGCGTTTTCCCTTCTGGTATTTCTTCTTTGGTCCTTACAATTATCTGCTGGTGTAGTCTGCTGCAAGTTTCTCACCTCCCGTCTGGATCAACTTGGCTTGTATTGTTTCCACCCTTCTTAAGCTATTTGATTCGTTTGGATTGTGTGTGTGTGTGGGGGGGGGGGGGAGGGGGACCGGGGGGGGCGGGGGGGGGGGGGAGAGACGAAAGTGGTGTGGGTCAGCCGTGGTTAGACTGGAAATAGAATCCTACTTTGGTTTCATTACAATTGGGGATGGTAGAAGTACTCCTTCCATCTTCTGGCGATTTCAGTCGTTTGCAACTATTTTGCAACCTCTTTGACAAAATACTTTGTAGCCTCTGACCCTTTAATAAAACCCTTCACCGTTATAAGCATTACTGACACTGTCTGCTCTCATCTGTTTCTGCCTCCACGATGATGTCCTTGATATACTTCCCCTTTGCTCTTCTCAGAGTAGTCAGGGTAGCTCTTCAAGCCACCTCAAATTGTGCTTAATTCTGCACAAGATTTATCTCCAACAAACACCTTCTCATGGCTTTCGGTCTCTGTTCAGAAGGAATTAAAGCTTGTACATCATTACACACATAGATCTGGTCACGTTATTGAAAAACTCCAACAGCGAAAACTACTCCAACAACAACTACTCCACCAACTCCACCAAACAACTCAACAAAGAATTTCGAACTTTATCTCTACGAGCAAAGCAGGACGAATGATTCACAGCTCTTCCTTTCGTCTGTCGCAGCCGTCAGCCTGATCACAGGACTCGCCAGCAGCGCCTCACGTGATGCCTCAACCACAGATCGTCTGACAAATTGGCTGCGTGTCCGTGTTTTGACCGACCGACGAACTTTCACTGTCGGGCGCGTCCCACCACTCGACAGCCGACGCAACAGATTGTGTCGAGTGTAGTGCAATCGTGCCAACCGCCCGACTAAAATTCGTGTTTTGTCACAGCTGACGGAATTAAATACTATTCTAATATACATGTCGACGTCCGAGGCGGATGAAACTTTAAAGACAGAGTTTTTAAAGAAATTTAAAGAATGCTGATGTATTCGTGGCACGTCGTGCGAGGAGTATTAACAATAGAGGTGCAAGAAATGAAGCACCTGTTCCATTTTTTACCGAATACATATTGGTTTCTCTATGTGCAACACGAGGTTAAGTCCGTCGATCTTCTTTCTGTTTTTAGGTTTTATTTCCGACACTTATCGGAAATGAAATCTAAAAACGGAACTATCGACATTCCATGGACATTAATTAATAAAATGTACTTGCTTCACTATTGTAAGTACTGAAAAATTCCAGCCATCAACTATGTAGTTTTTTTTTTTCAATTCTAACAGTCGCCAAATGCTTCATTTCTTACGCATCTGTTGTATTTATTAGATGACGCACGCCGCCACCATGTGTAATCTTTCTTCTTCGAATAAGAGTCTCTGAAATTTACGGGTCATCTTGTTCTGCTACATCCATAAATAAATGATTTCACGAACGTCTTTTGTTGTATTTATTTTGCTTTACCACGATGTATTTTCTCAGTCAACTATAAATCAAGTTGCACATTTCAGGAACAATTTTAGTTAATAATTGTGGCGGCAGAAGAGCACTGAATATTACGTCTGCTGCCATTGGCGAGAAATCGTAATGTACGTAGCTAACACTCTCTCCTCGGAGTTTACAACCTATGCCAGGACTGCAGTATTTTCCCTTAAGAATGGTTTTATGATGTTCAGCAGTTCCGTAATGCACGATTCACCCGTTTTTGCTTTTGTGAAAAACCGAGCGGGATCCCATAGGGCAAACACAATGAACTAAACATAAAATAAACAAATTACGACAGCAGGCCCGAACTGTAATCGCTGAGTTCAGTCGGTCGGGACGTGTGTAGGCTGTCAGGGAATTGGTCGTCTGTCAGCCAGTAAATTGGTGCGTGTGAAGGGGTGTTACATACGCCCTAATGTACGCAAATATTGTTCGTTTATACTTAAACCAATGAAAAATGAGGCTTCCCTGCTTTCCGGCGCTGAGCTGCCTCTGTTTCCTTTACCTGGTCTCTGATGATAGCCAACACAGCCGGATAAATGTTTTCGTTCTGGCACAAACTTTAATTACTTCCTGATGAACAGCGGAGAATCGTTCGCAAAATATGGCGCACAGGTTTTTAGTGACACCACGTTCCGTGGGAAAATTGTGGTATCCATGTTGTTGTTGTTGTTGTTGTTGTGGTCTTCAGTCCTAAGACTGGTTTGATGCAGCTCTCCATGCTACTCTATCCTGTGCAAGCTTCATCTCCCAGTACATACTGCAACCTACATCCTTCTGAATCTGCTTAATGTATTCATCTCTTGGTCTTCCTCTACGATTTTTACCCTCCACGCTGCCCTCCAATGCTAAATTTGTGATCCCTTGATGCCTCAGAACATGCCCTACCAACCGGTCCCTTCTTCTTGTCAAGTTGTGCCACAAACTCCTCTTCTCCCCTATTCTATTCAATACCTGCTCATTAGTTACGTGATCTACCCATCCAATCTACAGCATTCTTCTGTAGCACCACATTTCGAAAGCTTCTGTTCTCTTCCTGTCCAAATTATTTATCGTCCATGTTTCACTTTCATACATGGCTACACTCCATACAAATACTTTCAGAAACGACTTCCTGACATTTAAATCTATACTTGATGTTAACAAATTCCTCTTCTTCAGAAACGCATTCCTTGCCATTGCCAGTCTACATTTTATATCCTCTCTACTTCGACCATCATCAGTTATTTTGCTCCCCAAATAGCAAACCTCATTTACTACTTTAAGCGTCTCATTTCCTAATCTAATTCCCTCAGATCTGGGCAAATATTAACTCCTATTTCGTAGCTGGAGGAGTAGGAGGTTATAGTTTAACGTCCTGTCGACAACGAGGCGGAGCACAAGCTCGGAATATGGAAGGATGGAGTAGGAATTCGGCCGTGCCCTTTCAAGAGTCCCATCATGGCTTTCGCAGTAAATAGTTAAGGGAAATCACGGAAAACCTATACCTAACTGGCAGGACGCAGGTTTGCACTGTCAACCTCCCGAATGCGAGTACATTGTGGTAACTACTGCGTTACCTTGCTCGATAATTTCATACTAGTTTCAAGGAACGATCCTGAGCTTACAAACAAACCTCCGCGAGAAATCTTGGTCAGCCACTCAACCGAACTTCCCTCAAGCATTGCCAGTAACTCCCCATTGGATGTCGCCAGTGATCTGTCGTACTTTTCGCATCGATATACTACATATATGGTAAGGTATAGTATTGAAACACTTAAGTCAGAAGCATGTTATGAGATGAGATGTCGGAATCTGCTGCTGCAAAATCAAGATTTTCGAGCTCTTTCTCTCATTCAGTTACGAGGCCATGTATCACTAACTGTCTCTCCATCCTGATAGTAGTAACTTTCGGAGAATTCTGTGGTGAGAATCACTGTGTGAGCTGATACAAGAATATGGATTGTCCACAGCCACTTATGGAACTGCTCCTGCTGCTGCCTTTATTGCGACTAGATGTCTCCAACAGCTGGGCTTCGAAAATCAAGACAGGTTTCCAGTGGCAGCATGAACTTTGTTGTCTAGTTTCTATGTGGACGACTTCCTAGGCGAGTCAGATATGGAATCTGAAACTCAGAAACTTCAAACCCAGGTGACTCAGCTATCTGCTTCTGATTGGTTTTCACTGAGGTAATGGAACTCCAGTAGCCACAAGGTTGTGGAACAAATTCCAGTGCGGCACACAGAAACGTTTGTACATTGTAATCTCATTAATGGAGAAGCAATAAAAACGTTGGTAATCTTACGGTACTACAGCTCTGATCCATTTCAGTGCCACGCACAGCTGAAGAATAATCGGTGCTCAAAGATTGCCTGTCTACAATAGCATTCATTTTTGACCCACTAGGCCTTTTGGACCCACTAGTCACAAGATGGAACTGTTCTTGCAGCACTCGTGTCAACTAAGCCTTCATTTGGATGAAGTCCTTCTATCCAACCTAGCTGATGAATGGAATGTCCTTTATATGTAACTGCCTTCTCGAACTGATATTTTTGTTAGGAGGCATGTAATTCCCTGTGTTCAATACGTTAAATTCGAAATTTCATGTTTCTGTGATGTTTCATAGTTGGCATACATCACATGTTTTCTTCCCAACAAAAAGATTGTAATTTCATTGGCTGTGGCCGAATCTCGTTTAGCCCCTGTCAAAGAACAATCTCTTCCGTGACTGGAATTATGAGATACTCTTCTTCTTGCTCGACTCATTCATAATTTGGCCACTGACTTAGACATTGTAAACATTAGTGATATCCATATTTGGACGGATTCTCCAATAGTTCTCAGCTGGCTGCAACGTGGTCTGTCATTGGAAAACCTTTGTTGTCAACAGAGTCTCTGAAATTCAGGAACTGAGTTGTTTCCAACTGGAGACACGTCAAATCAGAAGACACTCCCACTGATTGCTTATCACGTGGCATCAGCGCAGCACAAATGGATTCACTTTTGCAGTGGTGCTCTGCCCCATCATGGCTATTCAGCTGTGACCTGGACTACAGCACTTGTCCTTCACGTGTGATAGAAGATGCGCCAGAAAGGTGTGTAGGTGTCTTTGATGTCCGTTATTAAGCTTGATGCTGAATTGTAGTGTAAGTATTCCTATTTCAAGGAAACGTACAGGGTTTTGGCTTATGCACTGAGGTTTAACAATAAAAGGCTGCAACAAACAGAGGATAACTGGGACACTCGCCCCACAGGAATACCAAAACGCTATCAAAAGAGCCTTTGGCATAGTTCAACATGGTGATTACGCTAGTGAGATCGCATTGTTGAAGGCCAGTTATTCTATTCCTCATAATATCTAATTAAGAGGTATGCATCCATCAGTTGATCCAGAAGCTATTTAACGAGTGGGAGGGAGGCTGATGAGTGCCAACGCACCGTATGATGAGCGACTTCACACCACGTAAGCATCATAAATTCTCATCGTGTATGTATATGAACGTTTGTTGTATGCTGTGCCATAGTTTTAACTTCCTATGTTGCGTAGGATGTTTTGAATTCCCTCGGTCGCAACACAGTCAAAGGAGTTACCGGGAAATGACTGAAATGCTTGAAGTCCCAGGCTGCAGTTCAACTTATGGGCCACCTACCAGCATCTACAGTAAACCAGTCTTGTCCATTCCAGTGGAGTGGAATATGCAGGCCGTGTTACGGTGAAGCATGGAGGACGGCGGATTAATATTACTACCAAAGCCTATATTGCTTTATTTATGTGGGCTTGTTTCAAATGGCTCTGAGCACTATGCGACTTAACTTCTGAGGTCATCAGTCCCGTAGAACTTAGAACTAATTAAACCTAACTAACCTAAGGACATCACACACATCCATGCCCGAGGCAGGATTCGAACCTGCGACCGTAGCGGTCGCTCGGCTCCAGACTGTAGCGCTTACAACCGCACGGCCACTCCGGCCGGCTTATTTACGTGGGAAACAAAGCCATTCACCTATAGCTAGTTAGCGACTTGGTAACCAGATCATTTCTGGCTGCTCTCACGGGATTAATTGCGAGAAGAGGAAATCCTTCTCACAAGTATAGTGATAATGGTACCACATTTGTAGGTGCTTCCTCTGTGAAGAGGCTACAGATGAAAGTGTGGTGAACTTCTCGGCCTCAGAGTATAATTTAATATTTTACTCCACCTCGTGTCACCCACTTTGGCCGATTGTGGGAATCAGTAGTCAAATGTATAGTCACATCTCAAGCGTGTTATTGGCAATACAGTACTGACATCTAAAGAACTGACAGGCAGAAGCATGCCTAAATTCAATGCCGTTGTGGGCTCGCTCTCATGACGTATCCTTGAGATTTCTGTGAACAGGTTTCACAGGTGACAACTTGTACAGCAGCTGCATCAGCCCTTTTTGAAGAGGTGGTTCACTGAGTACGTGCATCAGCTGCAGCAACACAGTAGATCGGCATAGGAAGACGCGTGGTAGCACCAGATCGGCGATCATGTGCTCCCTTGGTATGGGGGCTGGGTTGGGTATCGTCAGGCAGCTGTTCCCTGGACCTGACAAGTGTGTCCGTGTAGTTGTGGTGAAAACTGCATATAGCAAAATCTGTTGTCAATATTGATTTCCTAAATTTCATGTGCTGTGTGAAAGTAATACTTTTGTTGCTTTTATTTCTTAAATGTTAGTACCTTTAATGTCTCTTATGCAATATGTCACTGATATTGTTTTTTTATGTGTTACACGTTAGTACCCTTCACGTTTCATATGAAATGTGATAGTAATATTTTGTTGGTGTGTGTATTATAATTGTTATATTATTTAATTTTTATATGCCTTGATATTGTCACTAGTTAAATTTTTTCTTGTTTGGAATTTACGTTTTCACTTTGTTATGTGTCAAATTCGTGTTTATCTTGTGAAATGAGAACTCAATTTAGAGTCGGAATATGGTGTGTTCCATAACTGACTTGCCACTCTTAGTGCCATGTAGCCGCATTTTGCGAACTGGACAGTCAGTCTGCCCACTATAGTCCTCTCCCAGTCAGGAAATATTGTAATATCATGTGTGCGGAACAGGACTTTCCGGGTCTTTTCTCCCCTCAGGTACTGCTAGACGCACGACCAGAAGCCTACTAGTGAACTGCATACAAACCCGGATGAGCGACTGTTCTTACCAATGAAGAACAGCTGAGCGATAATGACTTCAACGGATGACGACCCCGCAAAAGGGGCAGCATAGTAGCAACAGCGATCGCCTGAACGCCGCGATTCCTGCCTGCCTGATTTCACAGAATTCCACGCACACGCGCCATCCATCACATAATAACGATTTCAACCTTCCGACATAGAAATACAACAAAATCTTGTTTTGTAAATTGTTATTGTTGTGGTCTTCAGTCTGAAGACTGGTTTGATGCAGCCCTCCATGCTTCACTATCCTGTGCGAGCCTCTTCATCTCTTAATAACAACTGCAACCTGAATCGTTCTGAATCTGCTTACTTACCTCCCACACTTCCCTGCACTACTATACTGGCGATCCCTTCGTGTCTCAGAATGAATCCTATCAACGGATCCACTCTTTTGGTCAAGCTGTGTCACTAATTTCTTGTCTGCCCATTTCTATTCGGCACCTCTTGCTTAGTTACGTGATCTACCCATTTAATCTTCAACGTTCTTCTGCAAAATCACACTTCAAAAGCTTCTATTCTCTTTTTGTATAAACTGTTTATCGTCCATGTTTCGCTTCCATACATGGCTACACTCCAGACAAATGCCTTAAAAAAGACTACCTAAAACTTAAATCTGTATTGGATGTTAACAAATCTGTATTCAGATATACTTTTCTTCCCATTGCCAATCTACATTTTACACTGATCAGTCATAACATTATGAATACCGGCCTACTATCGGTATAAACCCTTCCAGGCTATAGCAACATCACTTGGAAAGGAATGACTGCTAGTCAGACACACGCACAGTCCACGTTGTATCAGTAAGCATCCTGACCGTGTGTAGAATGGGGAAGGCGCGCGATCTATCTGAGTTTGATCGAGGGAAGGTTGTGATGGTCCAGAGACTTGACATGAGCGTTTGGGAAACTGCACGACTTGTAGGGTGTTCGAGAAGTGCTGTGGTGAGTGTCTTCAAAACAAGACAAAACCGAGGTGAAACCTCGTCCAGACATTCTGGGATTGGGCGCCTACCCCTCATTACAGATTTCGGACATTGTAGGCTGGGCAGACTGGTAAAACAGGACAGGCGACGAACTGTGGCTAAACTAACACAAGTCTTTAATGCTGGGCGGAGTACAAGTGTATCTGAACACACAGAGCATTGAACACTTCTAACAGTCTGCCTCCACACCGATGACCCGTGCATGTGCCAATGTTAATGCCACGACATTGGCTACTACGACTGAAATGGGCTCGTGACCATCGGCATTGGACATTTCCGCAGTCGAGAGAGTTGCATGCTCTCGTGAATTCCAACACCTTCTTCAGCAGGCCGATGGGAAGGAGCAAATTCTTCGTCTTCCACGAGCACAGCTCCTTGACACCTGTACAGCAGGACGGATACAAGCTGTCGACGGCTCCATTACGCTCTGGGGACCATTCTCGTGGGCATCCGTGGATCCAGTGGAGCACATGCAAGGCACCATAACGGCCAAGGAGTGTGACACACTGGTTGCAGACCACGTACACCCATTCGTGACGATCGTGTTTCCCGACGGCAGTGGCATTTTTCAACAAGGGAATGCGCCATGTCAGAATCCCAGAAGTGTGATGGAGTGGTTCGGGGAACACAGCGGTGAGTTCCAGTTCATGTGCAGCCCCCCCCCCCCCCCCCCCCCACTCGCCAGATCTGAACCCGATCGAAAACATATGAGATGTCATTGAACGTGGTGCCAGAGCTTATTGCCCCGCTCCCCAATATTTACGGGAATTGGGTGGCCTTTGTGTGCGGATATGGTACCATCTGCCTCCAGCGACTTACCGAGGCCTCATTGCTTCCATACCACGATGTGTCACCACTGTTATCCGTGCCAAAAGTGGCCATACCGGCCGTTAGGTAGGTGGTCATAATGTTCTGGCTGCTCAGTGTATATCCCCTCTACTTCCACCATCATCAGTTTCTTGCTGCCCAAACGACAAAACTTATCTATGACGTCGAATGTCTTGTTTTCTTATCTAATTCCCTTAGCATCACATGATTTAATTCGACTACATCCCATTATCAATGTTTTGCTTTTGTTGATGTTCGTTTTATAACCCCATTTTAAGACACTGTTCTTTCCGTTCAACTGCTCTTTCAAGTCCTTTGCTGTCACTAATAGAATTACAATCTCATAGGCAAATCTCGAAGTTTTTATTTCTTCTCCCTGAACTTTAATTCCTACTCCAAATTTTTCTTTGATTTCATTTAGTGCTTGTTCAATGTACGGATTTTATAACATCTGGAATAGGCTACAGCCCTATCTTACTCCCTTCGCAACCACTGCATCTCCTTCATGTCGCTCGACTCTTATTTTATTTATTTTTATTTACACGACTAGTTTCGCTGGACCAAATTGAGGAGCAAATCTTAAAGGTAATGGAACGCGTCATTACATGAAACTAAAACACAAAAATAAGAGATAAAATAAAATGTTTTTGAATCGACAAACAATTAATTTAGTTAACACATTGAGCAATATAACACAAGACGCAGCTTAATTTTTCAAGCAACTCCTCGACAGAATAGAAGTGACCCATGAGGAATCTCTTCAGTGTAGATTTGAAAGCGCGTGGATTACTGCTAAGATTTTTGATTTCTTTTGGTGGCTTATTGAAAATGGATGCAGCAGTATACTGGACACCTTTCTGCACAAGAGTTAGAGCGAGGCAATGTCAGAATACCCAGACTAGTGGACAGGGGTCGACAAGAGGTTCGCAAACCTACGTAACTCATTGGCTGAACTTCCCATTTCTGAGCCAAAAATATCCTTTGAGAATCGGAAGAGTTACCCAAAATATAATACAGTGTGACAATCAAAATAAGCAAAGTAGACTAATTTTCGTGTCGAACGATCACGTACTTCAAATACTGTTCGAATAGTAAAAATGGCAGCATTAAATCTGTGAACAAGATCCCAAAGTGGGCTTTCCACAACAGTTCACTATCTTGTAAAGACCTAGAAAATTGAACTGTTCAGTTTCATTAATCGTATACCCATTCTGTGAGATTAAAACGTCGGGTTTTGTTGAATTGTGCGTTAGAAACTATAAAAACTGAGTCTTACTGTGATTTAGCATTAGTTTATTTTGTACAAGCCATAAACTTATGTCATTATAAGGTGGATTGTTTGTGTTGGTGCCCCTGCTGCTGATTACACGAATATTTCTCAGGATTTGAATGTGGTGGGTCCTCGAGGCACGGCAATACGCAAACACCGAGAAGTAAGTTTAAACAGTTTTATTAACAAAGGCGGATTATAAAACACGCATGCTATGCGCACCCATCATCACTGGGTCCTACATCCTAATTACGGTCGCATCGAAAAGCTCCATGGCGAGCTAAGAGAGAGAGACATATTCGCTCCCGAGGCCTCGCCAGTTAATACTGCCCGCTGCGGACGGCGGCCATCCGTGATCTGCATCGCAGTGTGGCGCGACGCACGTCTACTGACCAAGCAAATTGTCAGCATGCCAGACAGGTCGGCTTGAGAGCACTTGTTACGTACCGTACGGCTGCGCGCAATCCGTAGACCCTCACATCATGAACTACACTATTTGAAACAGGCCAATGTTGGACACATCATTTACTACCAAGGATCAGCAAACAGAAATATTTTAGAGTTACCTGTAATACTAGAGGGCACATCATTTATATAAATAAGGAACAGGAGTGGCCCCGACACTGATCCCATTTGACTGTGCCCCATTCAGGCCCGACATCACAGCCATTCTCAACACCGTAAATAATGACCTTTTGCTGTCTGTTGTTAAAGTAAGAGGTGAATCAATTGTGAGCTACTGCCTATATTTCATAATGCTCCAACTTTTGGAGAAATATTTTGTGATCAACACAATCAAACGCCTTAGTAAAATCAAAAAATATGCCAAGCGTTCGAAAGCGTTTGTTAAATCCATCCAGTACCTCACAGAGAAAAGAGAATACATCATTTTAAATTGTTAAACAACTTCTAAAGACGAACTGTACATTTGACAGCAAATTGTGCCATAGGATGCCTAATTATCCTTACATATGCAGCCTTTTCAATAGCTTTGCCGGCCGAAGTGGCCGTGCGGTTAAAGGCGCTGCAGTCTGGAACCGCAAGACCGCTACAGTCGCAGGTTCGAATCCTGCCTTGGGCATGGATGTTTGTGATGTCCTTAGGTTAGTTAGGTTTAACTAGTTCTAAGTTCTAGAGGACTAATGACCTCAGCGGTTGAGTCCCATAGTGCTCAGAGCCGTTTGAACCATTTTTTCAATAGCTTCAGCAAACATTGATGGCACAGAAATAGGTCTATAATTGTCTACATTATCCCTTTCTCCCTTTTTATAAAATGGCTTTACCACTTAGTACTTCAATTGTTCAGGAAACTGACCATTCCTAAAGAAAAATTACAAATACAGCTAAGCACAGGGCTAACATGTGCGGCACAGTACTTTAATATTCTGCTAGGCACTGAATCATATCCATGAGTCCTTAGTCTTCAGTGATGTGGTTATTGATTCAGTCTCCCCCTAGTCAGTATGACAGAGGAGTATTTCAGACATCCATCTCGGAAAGGAATTTGCCAAGACACTTATATGATTCTCTACAGGAACTAAGTTTTTATTTAATGCATCAGCAATGCTCAGAAATTGATTGTTAAAAACTGTACATATATCTGACTTATCAGCGATTCCTTCGTTAGAGGAACTTCCTTTAAGCAGAGATGGCTATCAGCTGACTTCAATCTAAAGAAGGTGCAGCTCTAACACCAACTATATAGGAATTTTTCCATGAGTGATCCCACCACCACCCACTACACTGTCCTCTGGTTTCTGTACAATTTGTAAATAGCATTTCGCTCCCTGTGTTTCACACCTGCTACCTTCAGAATATCAAAGAGAAAATTCCAGTCAACATTGTCAAAAGTCTACAAATGCTATTAAGATAAGTTTTCTTTTCCTTGACCTTTATTCTAAAATAAGTTGTAGGGTCAGTGCTGACTCGCGCGCTCCTAATCCAAGTTAATCTTGTCCAAGGTGAGGTTCTACCAGTCTTTCCAGTCTTGTGCAAGGAATTCATGTTATTATTTTGCAATTATGACTCATTAAACTGATAGTTCGGTAATATTCACATCTGTCAGTAACAGATTTCTTTAGAATTCGAATTATTACCTTTTTCTTGAAGTCTGAGGCTATTTCGCCTGTCTCATATCTTGCACACCAGATCAAAGAGTTTAATACGGCTGGCTCTCCCAAGGCTACCAGTAGTTCTGATGGAATATCGTCTACACCCAGGGCCTTGTTTCGACTTAGACCTTTCAGAGTACCGTCAAATGCGTCTCGTAGTGTCATATCTTGCATCTTATCTTTATCTATATCCTCTTCCATTTCAATAATATTGCCTTCCAATTCATCTCCCGTGTAACGAGTCTCTGTATACTCCTTCCGCCTTTCAGCTTTCCCTTCCTTGCTTAGGACTGTCATTCCATCTGAACTGTTGATATTCATACAGTTGCTTCTCTTTTCCCGAAAGGCCACTTTAATTTTCCTGTAGGCGGTATCTATCTTTCCCCTAGTGAAATAAGCTTCTAAATCCTTACACAGCGCATACCGTATCGGCTTCCCGTGCAGACTGCTGGTGAAACGCCGTGACGTTATAAGGAATATAGGAAGCGAGAAGCGCTATGCGTGAACACTGCACGAGCATTGCTAATGCAAATTCCCAGATCCCTGCGTTGAAATAGATGGAATGCAGTAACTGCTTATTTGATGTTCTTCTTGGTGGTCGTTTTGATGTGCTGTTCTTCTTGGTGGTCGTTTTGTCGCGTTATGAGCGAAAGTAGAAGACATTGTGCTATTGCTGAATACTAAAATGTTTCGCATAAAACTGCTTACGTCGTTTACAACCAATTTCCAAAAGGTAAGGTAACTTCAGCGCAAATGGGTGCCTTGCTTTAAAAGAACTAATCTTGTTAATGTGAATAACGCACGGATTTGTTAAAATAATTTCCTTACCAGAATTATGAACGGGAATCAGAGAATGAGTTTGGGGGGTTTCATATGAAACGATAATTACAGGGTGCCTTTTTGCCATTACAAAAAATTCCAAGTTGTCATGGAGATTCATTCGAGGCTGTCGCAAGCACCGGCAAGGACAACGTACAGGTAACTGCCTGTTTAGAAAACGTTTGTGTTTTATCGCTTATAGAATTATTCGCGAATTGATTCTTCATAGCGTTGCAGTTTAATTTCTATACCAATGACAATGCTGTTCTAAAATATTGTGTATTAATAAGTATCATGGGCAAGGGATCGCCGATGTGAAAAGAGAAGCATACGATGCCTGCCTTGAAAGCTTTATCTCCGAAGAAACCTAAATTAGATCAGTTGACCGGTACAGAGGTAGTTCTTGACCTAGACGTTGCTGTTAAACACGAAATTGGCAGTTTAAAAACTGAGATACAACTGTAGAAGAGAGAAAACTACACTCTGAAAAGAAGTAAAGGCCGGCCGCTGTGGCCGAGTGGTTCTAGGCGCTTCAGTCCGGAACCGCGCTGCTGCTACGGTCGCAGGTTTGAATCCTGCTTCGGGCATGGATGTATGTGATGTCCTTAGGTTAGTTACGTTTAAGTAGTTCTAAGTCTAGGGGACTGATGACTTCAGATAATAAGTCCCATTGTGCTTAGAGCCATTTTTTGAAAGAAGAAAGAAGGGCCTGCAAGCAAAGTATTCGAAGTATGTTGTGGAAGTAGAGAGACGTGCTTTTACATCTACGTGACTACACTGCATTTCGTAATTAAGAAGCTGACGGTTCATCCTGTTGTGTCTAGACAAGACAGCCTAGACACAATGAGAGGAAGCCGAAAGGCACGCGCTTAAACTCACGCAGGCTGGCGTGAGGTCTGAAACAGGATACGTAATGAATGCTATAAAGAAAAGTACGTAGCTTCTGGAATACTTAACTTTAATCCATAATTGTATAACATCGCTCTTGATGATACATGCTTCATATAATAAATATCAATTGAATACGGCGCCTTGCTAGGTCGCAGCAATTGACTTAGCTGAAGGCTATGCTAACTACACTCCTGGAAATTGAAATAAGAACACCATGAAATCATTGTCCCAGGAAGGGGAAACTTTGACACATTCCTGGGGTCAGATACATCACATGATCACACTGACAGAACCACAGGCACATAGACACAGGCAACAGAGCATGCACAATGTCGGCACTAGTACAGTGTATATCCACCTTTCGCAGCAATGCAGGCTGCTATTCTCCCATGGAGACGATCGTAGAGATGCTGGATGTAGTCCTGTGGAACGGCTTGCCATGCCATCTCCACCTGGCGCCTCAGTTGGACCAGCGTTCGTGCTGGACGTGCAGACCGCGTGAGACGACGCTTCATCCAGTCCCAAACATGCTCAATGGGGGACAGATCCGGAGATCTTGCTGGCCAGGGTAGTTGACTTACACCTTCTAGAGCACGTTGGGTGGCACGGGATACATGCGGACGTGCAATGTCCTGTTGGAACAGCAAGTTCCCTTGCGGTCTAGGAATGGTAGAACGATGGGTTCGATGACGGTTTGGATGTACCGTGCACTATTCAGTGTCCCCTCGACGATCACCAGTGGTGTACGGCCAGTGTAGGAGATCGCTCCCCACACCATGATGCCGGGTGTTGGCCCTGTGCGCCTCGGTCGTATGCAGTCCTGATTGTGGCGCTCACCTGCACGGCGCCAAACACGAATACGACCATCATTGGCACCAAGGCAGAAGCGACTCTCATCGCTGAAGACGACACGTCTCCATTCGTCCCTCCATTCACGCCTGTCGCGACACCACTGGAGGCGGGCTGCACGATGTTGGGGCGTGAGCGGAAGACGGCCTAACGGTGTGCGGGACCGTAGCCCAGCTTCATGGAGACGGTTGCGAATGGTCCTCGCCGATACCCCAGGAGCAACAGTGTCCCTAATTTGCTGGGAAGTGGCGGTGCGGTCCCCTACGGCACTGTGTAGTATCCTACGGTCTTCGCGTGCATCCGTGCGTCGGTGCGGTCCGGTCCCAGGTCGACGGGCACGTGCACCTTCCGCCGACCACTGGCGACAACATCGATGTACTGTGGAGACCTCACGCCCCACGTGTTGAGCAATTCGGCGGTACGTCCACCCGGCCTCCCGCATGCCCACTATACGCCCTCGCTCAAAGTCCGTCAACTGCACATACGGTTCACGTCCACGCTGTCGCGGCATGCTACCAGTGTTAAAGACTGCGATGGAGCTCCGTATGCCACGGCAAACTGGCTGACAGTGACGGCGGCGGTGCACAAATGCTGCGCAGCTAGCGCCATTCGACGGCCAACACCGCGGTTCCTGGAGTGTCCGCTGTGCCGTGCGTGTGATCGTTGCTTGTACAGCCCTCTCGCAGTGTCCGGAGCAAGTATGGTGGGTCTGACACACCGGTGTCAATGTGTTCTTTTTTCCATTTCCAGGAGTGTATCTTCTCGGCAAATGAGAGAGTCTTCGTCAGTGTAGCATCGTTAGCAAAGTCGGCTGTACAACTGGGGCGAGTGCCAGGACGTCTCTCTATACCTGCCGTGTGGTGGCGCTCGGTCTGCTATCACTGACAGTGACGACACGCGGGTCCGACGTATACTAGCGGACCGCGGCCGATTTAAAAGCTACCACCTAGCAAGTGTGGTGTCTGGCGGTGACACCACACATCCTATCACCTTCAAGCTATTCCTCTATTATTCCACTCTCAAACAGATCGCGGGAGAAACGAGCTCGTAAATACTTCCGTGAGAACTCTGATTTCTCTTATTTTATTACGCTGCTCATTTCTCCCTATGTAGATGGGCGCCAAGTAAAATATTTTCCAATTCGGTGGAAAAAGTTAGTGTTGGAAATTTCACGAGACGATTCTACTGCAACGAAACAAGCCTTTGTTTTAATGATAGCCATTCCAGTTCACGTATCATATGCAAGGCACTCTCTCCCCTATTTTTCGATAGTGCAAAACGAACTGCCTTTCTTCAAACTTTTTCGAAGTCCTCCGTCAATCCTGTCTGAAGCGGATCGCACGCCACACAGCAATACTCCAGAAGAGGGCGGATAGGCGTAATGTAAGCAGTCTCTTTAATAGACCTGTTGCGTTTTCTAAGAGTTGCGTCAATAAATTGCAGTCTTTGGTTTGCTTTCCCAACAACGTTATCTATGTGATCGTTCCAATTTATGTTATTCGTAATTGTAGTCTCTAAGTGTTTACTTGAATTTACAGCCTTTAGATTTGCGTGATTTATCGTGTAACGGGAATTTAGAGGATTTCATTTAGTACTCACCTGGATGACTTCATACTTTCAGTTATTTAGAGTCAATCGTCAGTTTTTTCTGCAATAAAACAACAAATTAGACAGTTTTTCAGACCAGGCCAGATTCGATCTTACACTGACAGTTTCTTGGGTTCACTCTCAGAGAAACATATTCCGGATTCAGACTACATCACCATTAATGACTGGTATAAGCTCTCTTCTCCTTCAATTGATCGGTTCAATAAATTAATGGAGTTTTAAGTGATTTTTGCAGTTTTCATGGGCGACATATTGCTAAGTGTGACGGACTGATGGAAAACATTATTTCTACAATATCTTCAAAGTTTACCGAAATGCATCATAAAATGGTTTCTCTCTACGTAAGACAAAGAACCTTCTTTAGAAAAAGGCATATGTACACACAAACTAAAACAGGGAACTTTAAAATTCCCCATGAAGTAAAATCTTTAGTGAGTTGCTTCGTGATCTTCCTGAATTAGTGTGTGTTACGGTGAGTTCTAGCTCTTAATTTTAAGCCTTTCAAGGTGGCTGTTATTGTGACATGGAGGTGTTCATTTATTATAATTTTAGATTCAAGCGATGCTTAAAAATGTGCATCAGTACCGCGTTAGAGCAGTATACCTGCTGACGTCATTCGCGTTAGCCAGTAGCAGCACGACACGCCGGAATGGCCTATCTGATTGGTTCTAGTTCCCTTGGCCCTTACATTTGTCCTCTAGCCAGTCTTGCTTCGCCATTTCGCACTTCCCGTCAATTTGATTTTTTAAACGTTTGTATTCCGTTTCGCCTGCTTCATTCGCTGCATTTTTATATTTTCTCCTTTCATCAATTAAACTGAATGTATCTCGTGCTATCCAAGGATTTCTACTAGACATTATCTCTTTACCTATCTGATCCTCGGCTGCCTGGTCACTATTTTATCTCTTAAAGCTACGCGTTGTTTTCTCCTGTTCTAGTCAACTGTTGCTTAATGCTGCCTCTGACACTTACAGCAACCTCTGGTTCTGTTAACTTACTGTAACCGCCCTGTTAAATTGTTAGAAACGCAGTCAGCCGGTGTCGTAATTTTGAAATAAGAGTTAGTACGAATATCGCGTAGTAAATGTTTCGCTTGAAGCGCCGTTGCGACATAGGCAAAGGTCAATTGTGGAAACTAAGCCACTGAATATTAAAAGTAACGTTATTAAGGGCGGACTACACAAAACAAAAGGGCACGTACATTCGCGAGCGAGTGCTTCAAAATAAGAATTAATACTGTAAGGGAAATGGGTCATAAGTATAGTTACGTTGGTACATACTCAGTTGTACGCGAACGCACGATCGGGATAGAGGCACGTACATTCTAGGTACCATCATTCCCCGTGGCGTGCGTAAAGAGAATTGTGGTTAAAATGCTTTTATTCGCCTGAGTAAGAAAATGATCGGACTTCGTAATTAAATGAAAAGAAAGATTGCATGTTCTGAATGTCGCGGCAAATATGACCTAAATATTGAAATTGGGCACGAAGGGAAAGGGATGAATACATTCACGTACCTCTGTAATTGAGCAGCGCCGTCATGAAGATCGTCGCCATCATCTAAATTCCCCATCCAAAATTAAGTTAATAATAATTACAGGAGCTGTATCCATGGTATCGTAAATGAGAAACTCATATTGTTTCAGAAGTTGCTTTCATTATTTAGCACAATTTCACTTGACAATACCGAGCACTTCGTTTATACGTATAATTACCAGGACATACGAACTACGAATGGTAACGGTTACTAAAACTAATAAACGAAGAGCGTAAATCTTCCTTTGTCTGCCAGTGTAAAATCCTTTTCAAATTGATCTTTGGTATGAGTGTTGAATAATTATTAATCTGTACATCAGTAATAAAAAATTATTAATTTTCTTTACGTTATTCACGTCCCATCACCTTAATTTCCTGTCTTCTTCCAATTTCTTCAGTTTTAATCGACATTTCATAACCAATAAAATGCCAGAGTGCACATCTGCCCCTGGAAAAATCTTGCAATTCAGTATTTAGCCCCTAGATCTCTCTTACTACTATAGAATTAACATGAAACTTTCCGATGTCTCCACTTATATGCCCTTCTTTTATGATTCTTAAACCACGTATCAACGATCATGAAGTTATGCTGTGTGCAATATTCTTCCAGCCAGCTTTCTCTTTCATTCCTATCTCCCAGTCCATTTTCACCATCTATTCTTTCTTCGCTTTCTTTACCTGCTGGCAAAAACCGGTCCTCAACACAATTAAATCTTCGTCTTCTTTAGCTACCTGAATAATTTCTTTCATCTCACCATACATTTCTTCATTCTCATCATCATCCCCGGAGCTAACTGGCATATAAACTTGTACTAGGTAGTAAGTATGGGCTTCGTGTCTATTTTGGCTATGGTAAAACGTTCACTATGATGTTCACAGTAGCTTACCTGCATTCCTATTTTCTTATTCACTATTAAACCCGCTTCTGTAAAACATACTTATCTAATCTGCAAACTGAAATCAAAACTGTATTATACGATCACAATGAAACATAAAGAAAAGTCGTTCTAGAAAATACCTTTAAATTCACTTCCTTAACGCAAATGAACTCTTAATTTCAAAGTACTGTTGCAAAACATCATGAAAACCTACTCAAAAATTAATTCTACTTATCTTGCAACTAAAAATACTAAAGTTATTCTTTGCCTTTTTACAAACCGAGCATTTATTCCATGGCGTTTCCCAAGTTACAAAAATGTACCAGTCACTGAAAGTCATGTAATCAAAAATATTGAAAATAAGGAAGTCTGAAGATTCTGATTGGTGTTTTTAGTCCGATTTCCTCAATACGCAGCCAAACGGGTTAAAAAACCAAAATATCTGTCCAGACGAAGGACAAAATGTTTCCACACTTCCTGAATGAGTCATTAAATGCTCAAATGTTTTGCGGAGAATAATCAGTTTTTGTTATCTTGTAAGATTGTGTGAACGTAGGAAACTCCGTGTACTCTACTCAAGTAACCACCCCAAATTTCCATTTTAATAATTCCAGCCAAATCCTAGATGTGAGGTGCTCTTACACGGAAACATGCAGAATTCAGGAGGTCAGTGAAGCGAAAAGAAAAAAAAGACGTTTCAGTCGCTCCTTTACGCAGAAACTTTCAAATCGTTAAACCTCCTGCCTCACGAGTAGTACATATAATGTCAATGATTAACTAACAGATATTAACGAAAATTTTAAAAAATTAAAAAGGAAACCTCTGTAGTAAAAACTACGTTAATTTTTCGAAAGAAACAAGTGATTTTGGGAAGAAACGGAGACTTTCTCTTCTTATGATTCACTTCTGTTGTGACATTCGATGTACTAAAAGGTAGGTTGCCGAAATCCGTATGTTACGTAATTTTTCTGGAACATAAGGTTATGATTCATAAATATCGGAGTCTGCAATTATTGTAGTGAACCTTTTAGCGTTACCGTATTGAATTTCTTTAATGGTTTTATATTTTCCAGGTAGATGTATCACGGAATTGTGGTCACGTTATTTGAAGGCGAAACGAACGATTGCTTATTGCGACGTGCCTTTTGCGCATATTATTCTCCACAGGTCGGACCTGAAGATCTATTTTTACGAAGTCCGATGGAATATTTACTTTTTACGTGGAATGCAGAGTAGTGTTTTACGGTCAACGAGCCTTCAAACAGCGATGGTCGATTATGCGCAGTAACAACCAGGGTCTAATACACCGAAAGAATGTAACATCGACGGCTTGAAGGTTAAAATACATAGTAACGACTCAGTATGCTGAAAGGTTTAATTATATTTGCCTAGGTATGCGTAATGTTACTAACCACATCATGGCATTGTATTTGTGAAGCGTCTTTCCCGTGGCAAACTCATAACCATGCGAAGAATATTTTTTATTACTTTGAATATTTCTCTCAGTTTTACCTCCCAATAAGGAAAGAAACGTTGCGGTGGAAGCTAGTGTGCCCTCTTCCCTACTAAAGTCGAATATCGCGTTGATTAAATTTCCTTCAGCGGTTAACTGAAACTATTTTCCATAGCCCAGCGAATTACTACAGGTAACACCTCATCCATAACTTAATACGCTGCACAGTGCCAGAAACCAAGACTCTTCATATTAAAATATACATCCGGTATCGACAATCATGACTGGAAAACCTGCTCTGAGAGTTATCTACCAATTTGTAGATTGCGACTTGTGTCTGATATCGACATGTGATTCGTGTCGATTGCTGGTACTGAAGGCGCTAGGGTCGATTCACTTGGTGTCTGTGCAAGCGGTAGTACCCCATTAACTCCGTCTGTGTTGACGTTGAGTGCCGCAGTTCTGCCTTACGGCGCGAGGCGTCCGTTTGCGTGGAGAGTGTGAGTAGTACCAGAGTTTATGGTAAAATGTGCGTATTCTGGACGGGAGTTCCGTTTCTGGGTGTTCGGCCGCCTGCCGCGAATATTTTTTATTTTACCGCAGTTCGGCGACTTGCACGTAGATAACGAAATGGAGACGAGGACGACAGCTACGAAGGCGATTGTCCGTATTTCGCGAGCAGTGTCTCCTGGGTCTGTATCTCTCTGCTGTCTGCTGTCTGACTGCGCATTTCTCGGTAAGTACGGATCATTCTTTGCTGATACGCCTCACAGCGCAGCTGTTAGAGAACATTCCCTGTTTATCTGCGGGCGACGAAGAAGCTAATGCGTGATGTCAGTGTTTGCTGTGTTAGCGAACTTTGGTTTACTTTAATTCCTTAGAGAATTTTCACTTCCACTGATACTTAGGAAAAAGGTCAAAAGTTAGTTGCTTCAGCACACTCTTAGTGAAACTTGTTTGAATAAATGTTAATTCGGGATTTTTGACGATTTGTGCAATAATTGCTTAGGGACATTTCACTTCGTAGTTGCGCTCTGTAGCGAAATGTCGCAGAATTTTCATTGCATAGAATACTTACTGGAAAGATTAACCACAGTTGGCAACGGTGTTGGAAGACGAGCACAAAGGGTGTCCCGTAATTACAAGGAAATAATGTTGCGTAACGCGTTGAGCCGGTCACCGCTTCTACAAATAGCGTGGCTGCTAGAACGTTTTAGTTTATGGCGGGTACACTAGGGTAGCTTGAAGATCCCCCTCCCTCGTACACTATTAAACATTTCACTACAATTAATAAACGTAACTATATTTTTACCGTGCTGTGCAACTTGTCAAGCATAGATCGTGTTGGCGAGAGCTTTTCGATAAAAGCTTAACAAGATGCCAGCAGTTATCGAAGTTTCGCTGCTTATGTTCAATGAAAATAGTTTTATTACAATTTAACCCAGCGTGTCACGAGTTTCCACAACTGTAAAAACTACAAAGGTAAAAAGAAAGTATCACTCTTAATAACCAAAAGGGGACTGATGTCGCATCTTTCATGAAGAGATGAAGATGGGAATGTATTCCACCCACAGTATAAAAGTGGAAGCGCAGTGAAATAGTAATATTATTCTCTGGTTCGTCTACGGACAATGTGGGCTGTATTTTTCTTACGTTGTATTTTAAGGAACTGCCATAAGAGGACCAAATATGGGGATAAATCTTCGCATCAGTGTGCCTCTTGCACTGTGAGGACGAAGCAGCGTAAACAGTTATTAACGGTTTCATCAACAATTCGAAGAAAGTTCGTGTATTCAGGTTTTAAGAAAATTATTTCATTTCGGAGAGTTAGTGCTTTAAATGTTCACGGATCATTTCGCACGATAAATCATCATGTGGAACGAGTCATTTTACATTCACATTGCAAATTTGTATTATAAACATTACCATATAATTCCACCCCCCCCCCCCCCTTTCCCGAAATGAAGATATACAGATTGAGTTAGCAATTCCAACCGACCGGCTTTTACACATTACAAACACAGGAATTCTTGTACGAAATAGTTGTCAAGGATAAACTTTTTCAATTTCAGTTTACCTTGCTATCAGACATTTCAAATCATTGGGTAAGTGGGCAAAGATTTGTTGCAGTGTTGTGCACACCTTTCTGTGCTAAAGACAATCTTAATGCTGATTAATGAACGTCATTTTTTCTTCTGGTATTGTAATTATGTAGCTCTTTGTTAACTTCATTAGGAATTAGTAGACTCTGTAGAAGTCGGTGCCCAGCTCCTTAAACAGATTTCTAAAAGATGATCGCGGGTGAGCGCCACATACTATTCTTACAGCAAGTTTTTTGGGAAATGAACGTGAAATTCAGGGTGAAACTACTGGCAGAAAATGTCACTGATGCTTTTGAGAATTTTTTTCCACCAGTTTCTACCATTTATGTATACTGGGAGTGTCGTTGATAAACCTTTTTCCAATTTTAACCCATTCCCTGAACGTTTTTAGACACTTATCGAGTTTAGGGGATACCCATGAAATCTTTGATTTTTTTACGGGTTAGTCACTTTCACTATGCTGGTCACGAATGACATGTTGTCATCAGTTTTGAAACAGTAAAGTAACCTATTGCCATTTAATCAAAATGTAACGATACAACGTAACAATGTGATTGAAACAATAAAACATTCTCATGTAATCGAAATATAACAATGCGTAAACATCACTAAAGTTAAATTGCAACAACCTAAATCGCAGCATTCGGATAAACGCGCCCGATGTGATTAATAAAATTGTGAAATTGGTGTGATCCAAAGCGTTGCCGCAATAGGAACTCGGCCAAATAGTTGGACAGCATATTGCGATGAGTACCAAACATGCGCTTGTTTTTCTGTTTTGCTTTCTGCCATACGCTTTCCATATGATTAGTAGCTGCGTGAATAATTGTATCAACGAAATGTATGGAATGATTAACAGTCAAATACTGATAACCTAGATTCTGGACTGTTAACGCTCCCCACAAATCGCAAACAATAGTGGTCCCAGGCCGCACATATTGTTGTAGAATCGGCAGCAGAGTTGCAGCATGTATCCGCCGAATAACCACTGTTTCTTAACCTTGTCACCTCGATAGTATTTTCGGACAAAACAGCTTTCGCCGACCTCAACTGTACGCCCTTGAGCGCCTAAAACAATCGGTTCTTGCACGAAATACTCGTGGAAAATGTCTCTGCAGAACTGTTTCCAATCCACAGCCGTATTAGCAGAGATTTGCAGTTCACTCATCAAAAATTCCTGTTTATACAGTTCGAAGCTACAGAAGTAAACCGTTTTTATAATGCATTCGATAGACCGATGACTACTTGTAAAAAAAGAATCTTTGCAAATTGAAATCTTCCGGCAAATGCGTCTCAAAGTACCCCCGTCGGCAGATTGCTTGCGTTCTAAGAACATTTTATTCGCACCGCCAAGGCATTGTCCATCTTCACTGAATCTCTCACATTTAAGCAAACCATGACCAAAGGCCTATTCAATAGCTGAATCACTATCACGGCAAACGTCGAACAAATTTGCCATACGAAATTCGGCCAAATCAGAGAAAATTCTAATCGTTGCGAGCTAGAACAAACCCACAGAAGAAACATCGAACTAACACTAAAATACACTGTTACTTGACTTCAGTGTAAACTGAATGAGGCGATTTTATCCTAGTGCTTTCATGTGCTACGATTTAGTTCGATTGATGTTTGCAAATAACATAATCGTGGTCCGGTCAAAAAATGAGATTTTTCATTAAAATTTTTTCTCGATATATTATAAAGTATTAATCGGGGATGAAAACAGACATCTTAGATCAACATAGTCTAACTGATCAAAAAGTGAGATTTTCGAAAATTGTCCCCAAAATCTCGATAAGTGCCAGTTTTCTCATCACTAAACAGCGTCGAAGTGAAAGCCACAACTGCTTCATCTGCATTAGTGCCATTCTCAGTGTCAAAATACGAGCAGTGTATACTTCAAAGTGAGAGTAAAGTGACAAACTTCGTTTCTGTACGGGTTTGGTTGTCAAATTTGCCATTGTTTGAGGATTCGTTAAAGTTTGGTCGTTTATGAGGGCTTAACTTCCAGCACAGGGGATCGGATTTCCATGTGACAATGACTCATTCAGCTATCGCAGAAGCGCAGAACAAGGCTGTAGGCAGCCAACGCCACGAAGTGGATGTGCGCCATGGTCTATCTCGTTCCTCCCCTACATTTGTTGGAAGCATTAAATTCACTTTTACGCTCGCGACAATCTGCCTCTTTTGGCGTCTGAACTATAGGTGGGAGTGGTGGTTTCGGTGACAACTGTTGCCTGAGAAATTGTTACCATGTATGAAGTGCAGACTGTGATATTGCGAACCCTCCATCCTACCGCCACCCTGAAATCATTGTAATGGCTTCCGATTGACCTGTAGCATAGCTAGAGGTTTAGATTAGGTTGAAAGATGAGTTGGCAAAGGTAATAGATGTGAGAGAATCAGCTTGCACACGCACCGACCAAGCGACATATTGAACGCGTGTAGGCGTTTTGGCCAACCGACCAACTTTCCATGTCGGGATGTTGGGCGGTTGTGCCAACCACCTGTCATAGTTTCAGTCGGTGTTTCTGGAGAAATCTGCAGATGTTTGTGGGACACGTCGCCTGAGGAGTGTCGCTATAGAGGAATAAATTAAGCTCTTTCCTGAATTTTAACGAATGCAGATATTTCGAGCAATACAGGGTAAATCGGAAATTAACGTAGACATGCTTATGGTGAAAGCTGTAACATTAAGTAGTTAAAATGTAAGTAGTGATAGTGACTGACTAGTGATGTTCCGGTGTGCCCAGTCACCTCAGGTGTCATCTATGTCTTGACTCTGTTGTCGAAAGGAAAACGGTACGATGTCTAATATTTAAATCAATCTGTCGCAAGGCATAGTATTTCCGACAACTCCCATGCACGCATTTATTTCATCACAGGACCCACAGAATTTTCCAATTGAAAATCCTGCATTTTTCCCTCCCCTTTCTTTGGAAAATAAAATGGTGGAAGAATAAAAGCTGATGTAAAGTTTGTCTATTTAAAACTCTGTCCGCCTCCATAGCTGAGAGGTCAGCGCGACTGCATGCCTCGCAAAGGGACTCGGGTTCGATTCTCGGCTGGGCCGGTGATTTTCTCCACGCAGGGACTGGGTATTTTCTTCATTGCATCCTCATCGACACGCCAGTCCCCGAAGTGGCGTCCACTTGAACCAGGCGACCGGTCTGACGGGAGACCCTAGCCACAGGACATCTCATTTCACTAGAAAATCTCCAGGAAAATTTGTTAGATGGTTCCAAACACAAAGGTACAATTCAAAACGGTGGTTAAGTGGCAGCGTACAAACCGACGAAACAACGGATGTCTCAACTGGAAGTCAAATGTGAATTATCGTTCTGCAGATAATGAATCAGGAGATAAGATTTTATGACTTATCCATAAACCGGAGTGCACAAGGCATAGCCACTGTTTCGTTGCAAGTGTTAAGCAGTTACAATACCGATAAAAAAGTATCGCAAACATACGGCGGCTGCAGTGCAGTGGCACGGAAAAATTGTCCATTCTATCGTGAAACAAGCGTATCCTCATGCGCTCTCTGTCCACTGCTATGCACATCAGTTAAACCCTCCTCTGTGCTTGTAAAAATTAATAGATTAAACATTTTTGTGGCAAACCAGGATTTCACGCATTTTTAGCCATTACAGTAAAAAGTGAACTACTGAGGAATAGGGATTTGAACTACCAGGTTCATGTGAAACAAGGTATTTTCATTCACGCGCTATACAAACGATTATTCACTATAGACGTGATCAGCATTTAATGATGCGATAGACAATGAAGGGTGGGACAATTTCTTACATCGAGCAATTGGGCTAAAGGTTCTCGATGACCAGACTTCTTTTTCTACTGCAGATGTACAATTAGATTTCCCTCCATTACAAATATCGTGTTTTACATTTTGCAACGTAAAACTGTGGACAGAAGACGCCGTGAGCTTGAAATTGAAAACAGCATTAAGACAGGCGAAACACTTAAGATGGGAGGAAATTATTCTGAAATGGGAGGGTGGTTAGGAGGGGTTAGAGGCAGTGAAAAGAAATTAGATATTAAGCGTTCACGCATTCCAGTAACAACTACGATAGGCTAAAACTATATTTTACTCTCGGCAGTACCAAGGATTCACAAAAGCGAATTACTCATTGGTATTAAATGAGAATGCACATTAATAAATTTCACAACGTGATATAACAATCAGGTGATAATATAGTAGTTACTAAAATTACATAGGTACATAATATTCGATCTGTAAGGCACTTTACTTAACTGTGTTGTTAGCTGACGGGAATATATTGCCCTGTCATTGGCGGGAAAAAACCTCTTCGTTGCTTTGGAAAATCGTTGAAGACACTGGAACGTTTTTCGTTCCTTGTCTGCCATTAGATGTGCGACTCAGGCCACGACACCACCACAGAACACTAAACTGTGGCGCCATATAACCCACATTTGCATAAGAGTATTAAATTTCTAGTGGTATTTTCTAGTCTCCAAATATCAGGTATATCCTCAGCCCACTGACATCGTTCTTATTTATGTTGCCGTATAATTTTTCTCTAGTCATACGGCTGTACAGGTTTTGTCGGTTCAAAATTGACGTATTTTCCGTATGCTCTTTGCAGCATGCAGTGTACCGCTCACAATTCTCACAGTTAGCCGGTTTCTTATGTCTGTTTTTATCAAATTAACCTTACTGAAAATAGCTCATAGTTAGCATTTGCATGAGGTAAGGACGGTGCAGTCAAAGCAGAAAGAGCCAGCTCAGAAAAATATTCAGTTTTCAGTAGAAGATCCCAAAACATATCAGGCTCACCAATTTCATTCAATCCTTCAGGATACTGAGCTTGTTTATTCGACAGCTGTCTCCATTGATCGTCTACTTACTTCTTTTGTATCATAATCTGGTGTAATTATAAGTGGAATCACTTCAATAAGAGGCATTAGTGTTGGGAAACAGCTCCTGAAATTGTGAGAGCCCTGCTTCTGGTTTGAAAACTTGGAAAACTTGTAAATTTAACAAGACAGTCCTTCATGTTGCATTGTTCTTTTTTGTGGCAGCAGCTTTGTAGAAATTTTTGCAACATAAGACCCCTTCCAGGTCTGGGGCTTAGAATAGGCCCGAGGTATTTCAGCCTGTCATAGGTGGTGACGAAAAGGAGTCATACTTTTTGGCCTTCATGTGATGGTGCCCTATAGGGTTTGACCTCAATTTTTCAATGCTTTCCTGAAGTTAGCCAATTGGGGAAGGGCGCCTTACATGGTGCATCAGTGTCCATCATGCACTGAGATCTTTAGCCCACTTTATCATCACATTGCAGTCCCACCTGTTCTCTCTTGGGCGAGGAAACCTTCCTGGGTGCATTTTCCACCACACTCTATCCAGTGTAACTTTGTGCTGATGATGACCATGGACTTCTTTGTTCCTCATATCCAGCACGGTATCCAGTCTGTTGCGGTGGGGTCGCCATGTACCCTGTTGGTTGTAGCTCCTTGACAAGGCAGCAATATCTCTGCTGATGCCTGTGCCATTAACTCTATACATATGCCAAGGAGTCCACCTGGGGCATTGGGACTCCTGGTAATGGCCATCCCGCCAGGTGGCCTTTGCTGTGGCTGGGTGGCACTTGTGTGGAGGACCCCCTTGTCAGTGGGTGGCATAAAGGTGGATGGCACACCATGAAGCATAAGACATCATCCCTTGCTGGTGGTCAGCCGCCAGCAGTCTTTAAGTGGGCAAAGTCAAATTTCAATGCTAAGAAATATGAGACCATGTCGTTCCCTTCCATGGCCACTCCATGGCAGGAATGCTAGGCTAGCGATGGCACTGAAGCTTACTTGCGCCAGTACCTCGTATGTACAAGAGTTAATGGTGAATCTTTGTTGTCCATGAAGCCTCGGTTCTATGTGGAGCATTTGGTGGACAAGTTAGTGGAGAAGGATGGTTGTCCAAAATGCGCTTAGGGTCAGTTTTGATAAAAATAGCATCTTCTGCCCAGTCACAGGCATTACCCACTTGAAACAAGCTGGGGATGTTTGTTGCAATCAGACCTGATAAGAGCTCAAATATGGTCCAGGTTATTATATTCCACATGAAACTTCTATTGCAGTCAGATGACAAACTGTGCGCCAATTTAGAGTGGCGAGGTGTTTATTTCCTCTGGCGCATCCATTGGGGTCCAAGGGATAACCAGGTTGCCTCGGGTGCCTTCATCTTGTCTCTTGAGGGTGACCCATTACCCAAGGAGGTCAAGGTGATGGTCTACCACTGTGACGCCAAACCATATATCCCTCATCTGATAGGGTGCTTTAAGTGCTGGAAGTTCAGCCATGTCTTCCCACTGTACTTCCTGCCCACCTGTCAAGGTTGTGGACATCAATCCATCCATCCATCCATCCATGCATCCCAATACTCCATGAGCCCCGCGTCCCAACTGTGGAGAGCATCATTCACCTTGCTCGTCAGATTGCAGGATTTTACAGAGAAACATGAAAATCGTGGAATATAAGACCCTGGTCTGACTTACCTACACGGAGGCTAAGAGGAAATTTGAGCGCCTACGTCCTGTGGCTATGACCACGTCATATGCTACTGCTACAAGAACAGTTGTCGCCCTAGCAGTTCCTCGAATTCCTGTCGCTTCCCAGATCTGAGGCTACACCTGTCCCCCTGATGGTGGGAGCACTTCCCTCCCTGCACCACCTACTTCAGGAGCAACACCCCCACCCAAAACCATATGGGATTTCAGTCCCCACTTCTGAGCCAAGGCTTCTTTGGCTCCTCTTGCTAGGACGGAGTCATTTGGGTCACTCTCCTCCCAGGTTTCTGCTAGTGGGAAAGATGACACCTGCCAATGGCTGAAGAGCCCAAAATCAGCTGGTCGTAGGGCTTCACGCTCATCCGAACACTTGAGCCTGTGAAGACCTCCCAGCCAGGGAAGCCCAAGGAACAGCGAGACAAATTCAAAAAGAAAACCCCTAAGACCAAAGAAATTGTGGTCGCACCCACAACACTGCTACCTACAAGCTGTGTTTGAAGATGGAGTGGCAGATTTTGGCATCTGCTGAGGACCTAGATTTCGCCAGACCCTAAAACAAAATGGATATAGACTGCTCAGGCAATAAATCGGTGGCAGCAGGTGACACTGAGGCGTAAACTACCTCACTGAATGTTTCATGCCTTCCCAGTCTCACGATGTCATCCTCCAGTGGAACTGTGGCAGTTGTTTCCATCGCCTGGCTGGGCTACGGTAACTGTTAAGCTTTACACCTGCTATCAGCATTGCCCTCCAGGAAACCTGGTTTCCAGCAATGTGGACCCCTGCTATACGCAGTTACAGCAACCTTAGCGTCTATAAGTGTCGGGTTGTGTTCATGTTTGTCCTAAACTCTGTAGTGAACCTGTGCCCTTTCAAACTCCTCTTGAAGCTGTTGCTGTCAGAATGAGGACGACACAGGAAATAACTGTGTGCAGTGTATATCTTCCTCCAGATGGTGCAGTACCCCTGATTGTATTAGCTGCACTGATTCATCAACTCCCCAAACCTTCCTACAACTAGGAGATTTTAACGCCCATAACCCCTTGAGGTGGCAGTGTGCTTACTGGCAGTCAGATACCGAAACATTCTCAGTTCGACCTCTACCTCTTAAATACTGGGGCCGCCACCCATTTCAATGTGGCTCTAGGTAGTTACTCGGCCATTGATTTATCAATTTGCAGCCCAGGACTTACCCATTTATCCACTGGTGATCACTTAACGACAGAGCGAGGTGGCGCAGTGGCTAGCGCAGTGGCTAGCACACTGGACTCGCATTCGGGAGGACGAAGGTTCAATCCTGCATCCGGCCATCCAGATTTAGGTTTTCTGTGATTTCCCTAAATCGCTCCAGGCAAATGCCAGGATGATTCCATTGAAAGGCCATGGCCGACTTCCTTCCCCGCCCTTCCCTAATCCGATGAAGAGAGCACATAACGACCTGTATGGTAGTGACCACATCCCCATCTTAGTGTTACTGCCCCAGCATCAGACATACGGACGCCTGCACAGATGGGCTTTAAACTAGGCAGACTGGGAAACTTGAACCTCTGCTGTTACTGTTGACGCTCCCCCCACACGGTAACATCGATCTGATGGTTGAGCAGGTGACTAAAATTGTTTATCGGCAGAAAACGTGGACCCTCGCTCTTCAGGGTGCTAGAGGTGTAAGGTAGTCCCTTGGTGGTCGCCAAAGTCGCTGAAGCAGTTACGGAGCGTCGGCGAGCTCTACAATGCATGAGCAGCACCCTTCCCTGGAGCAACTCATAGCCTTTACAACAGCTCTGTGCCCTCGTTCAGCAACTTACCAAATGATGGAAGCAGGTGTGTTGGGAGAGATAAGTCTCGACCAATGGGTTCCATGTGTCACCTTACCAAGTCTGGGCAAAGATCAAACCAGACCCCAACAGATGTTCAGTGTTAGCATGAATGGCGTGTTATTTATGGACGCAAACGCGATTGCCGACCATTTTGCTCAAGCCTCTGTGTCGGAGAATTACATCCTAGCTTTTTACACTCTCAAACGGCAGCTGGAAGAGAACATCCTCTCATTCACTACATGCCCCAGTGAATCCTATAACGCCCCATTTACAGAGTGGGAGCTCCTCAGTGTCCTTGCATATTGCCCCAACACAGCTCCTGGGCTGGATCAGATCCATGCTCAGATGATTAAACATCTCTCATCTAACAAGTGACTTCTCCTCACTATCTTAAACTGAATCTGGCGTGATGGCACCTTTCCATTGCAATGGTGGCAGAGCACAGTTATTCCGGTGCTCAAACCCGGTAAAAACCTACTTGATGTAGATAACTATCGGCCAACAGCCTCACAAACGTTCTTTACAAGCTGCTGGAATGTATGGTATGTCAGATGTTGGATTGGGTCCTGGAGTCATGTGGCTTGCTGGCTCCAAGTAAGCGTGGCTTCCGCCAGGGTAGCTCTACCACTGATGGTCTTCTGTCCATAGTCTGCCGTCCAAACAGCCTTTTCCAAACGGCAACACCTGGTTGCCGTCGTTTTTGACTTACATAAAGCATACCACACAACCGGACGACCCCCCAGGGGGTCCACAACTCTTTTGTGGATATGTGGGTAGCGAGCATGGCACCCCAAGCTAATGTGGCCTTCCTTCCCTTCTGGGCTGCATACTTCCCTTTCCGCATACTTTCCCATCTCCCATCTTCGCCCCCCCCCCCACCCTCACCTCTGGCTCTTTCCTTCCCTTTCTCCCCCTCTGGGAGTATGGTTTGAGCCTACGTCCGGAGACGGATGCTCCGAACTGTTACCAATTCCTTGCTTTCTCTGCTTGCAAGTCTTAGTCCTTTCTCTGTCCTTCTCTTTTCCTTACCTCTTCTCTTTGCCCTTTTCTCCGCTACGGCGTTTGAGACCTCTCTTCTTTCCATTCCCTTTCTCTTTTTTCCTCCCTGTGCGTGTCTGAAGGCAGACCCACGCATTTCCATGGGTAGCCGTTGACGGGGTAACGCGTAATTCCCGCCCTGGGTAGACAGGTAGGACACGTACGTACCACTGGTAACGGCCAGGCCCAGGGAGGGGCGATTACCCGATCTGATACCTTCCGAAAGTGCCGATTGGTCCCTCCATCCGTTTGTTGGAAGGTGTGACACGAGGTGTGAACAATCACCTAAGGCGGGAGTGCCCTCAGTGAGGGCCCCCACAAGGGAGGAGCGCGCCATCGGAGACGCCGGTAATCATGGGGATTCTTCCGCAATGGTTTCCTCACCTTCCACTACGTCAGCTCACAAGCGTAAGTTCACTGCGTCTCAGCCAGTCAGTTCTTCCATCGTTGCCACAGTTCCTTGTTGTTCCTCTGTCTGATGGTCACGACTTCTCCACGGTCAACCCTTTCATTATCCAGAAACGTGTCGACGCAATTGCAGGTCCTGTAAAGACTAGTTCCAGATTACGAAATGGCACCTTGTTAGAAACGGTCAGTGCCCTCCAGGCACAAAAATTGCTGCGTACTTCACTTCTCCACACCTTCCCTGTCCGGGTGGAACCGCACCGTACTTCAAATTCCTCGCGTGGAGTCGTTTATACATGCTCCCTCGATGGATTGTCTGAAGGCGAAATTCAGCACTACCTGTCTGACCAGGGCGTAACAGCTGTTCATAGAGTTATGAAAAGGGTTGACACGAACCTCATTCCAACCCGCACTGTCTTCTTGACATTTGACAAAGTTCAACTCCCATCGAAAATCAAAGCAGGCCATGAGATAATTTGCGTTCGCCCTTACGTCCCAAACCCTACGCGTTGCTATTGGTGTCAGCGGTTCAATCACACCAGCCAATCCTTTTCCAATCCGGCCAAGTGTGTTAAGTGTGGCAAGGATGCCCATGAGGGTGCTCGTCCACCTCCATCCCCTCGCTGCATCAACTGTATGGGTGACCACGCTGCTTCCTCTCGAGATTGCCCCATTTTTAAAGACGAAAAGCTCATCCAAGAAATCACAGTGAAGGAAAAGGTGTCGACCTTTGCTGCTCGAAAGTTATTCGCCAGTCGACAGCCCACCGTGCCTCAGGCAGGAAAATACAGCACTGTTCTCGCTTCTCCTTGTCCAACAAAGGAGGTGGCCACGCAGACTTGCGACCTCACCTTTAGTGCCACGGTCATCAGATCCGCCAGCGCAAAGATCGCCCGTTCAACATCCCCACTTTCGCCTGCGCACTCTATGGCTCACCCTTCGTCGAGTTCTGCTAAATCTCGAGCCCAAAAGTCAGACACCAAGACTTCGAAAAAAGTGCATACTTGTGAAGATTTTTTACATACCCCAACTTCACAACCATCAGTTACTCCTCCATCTAAACATCGTTTAAAAGAAGGCTAGTAAGAAACCCAGTTCATCTCCTTCTCCGCCAAGGCGTGTCTCATCTACAGCACCACCTGGCGGAAATAGCCCTCGGCCGTTTTCTGTATCGCCGAGGCGCACTGCTGGTGGCCGATCAACCAGCCGATCGCTGGTGGCAGGAGCTGCTCCTGAACAACCTATGGATCAGGATCTTCTGCCTTCGGCTGACTGCCTTTCCAAGCTGTCGGTTTCAAGCTCTGAGCAGTCGCTGAGTTGACGGCAACCTTGGTCACATTCCTCCATTTTCTGTTCATTATGTCCATTATCCACTGGAATACCCACGGCATTCGAGCCAATCAGGATGAATGGTCGATCCTCTTACAATTCAACTCGCCGGTCATCTTCTGCCTTGAGGAAACAAAGCTGCGTCCCCATGACCGCTGTGTTCTCCCCCATTTTCAGTCTGTCCGATTTGATCTCCCCTCTGTTGAAGGCACTCCAGCACATGGAGGACTCAAGATTCTTCTCCATGATACTCTCCATTATCACCCAATCCCCTTGAATACTTCCTTCCAAGCTGTCACTGTCCGTGTTTCCCTTTCTGGATATAACTTTTCTCTTTGTACCGTATACATTTCATCGTCTAAACCAATGGCACAAGCTGATCTCCATCTTGGTCAGCTTCCACCCCCCTATTTGCTTGTTGGGGACTTCAATGCCCACCACCCGCTTTGGGGATCTCCACATCCTTGTCCATGTGGCTCACTATTGCTAGGCGTCTTCCACCGAGCAGATCTAGTTTGCCTCAACACTGGGGTCCCTACATTTTTGTCTGCCTCCACGGCAAATTTCTCTCATTTGGACCTTTCGGTCGGTACTGTTCCGCTAGCTCGGCGCTTCCAATGGTTCGCCCTTGATGATACACACTCGAGTGACCACTTTCCATGTGTCCTTAGACTGCAGCCTCAACTACCGTATGTCCCCCTGCGGGTCCGGGGATTAGAATAGGCCCGCGGTATTCCTGCCTGTCGTAAGAGGCGACTAAAAGGAGTCCATCCCCCTCATGGGGGTAGTTAGCGCCTGCATCCGGAGACGGACGGTTCCACGACCTATAATCGTGGTCCTTTTGGTTTTTCACTTCTCGTTTCTTCCTTCCTTTTGTTGGTTCCTTTCTTTGCTCTTCTCCACCTCACTGTCTTCCTTACTCTTTCCCTTGACTTCTCCTTGCCTTCTCATTGCCTTTTTCTCCTTGCCTTCTCATTGCCTTTTTCTCCTTGCCTTCTCATTGCCTTTTTCTCCTTGCCTTCTCATTGCCTTTTTCTCCTTGCCTTCTCATTGCCTTTTTCTCCTTGCCTTCTCATTGCCTTTTTCTCCTTGCCTTCTCATTGCCTTTTTCTCCTTGCCTTCTCATTGCCTTTTTCTCCTTGCCTTCTCATTGCCTTTTTCTCCTTGCCTTCTCATTGCCTTTTTCTCATTGCCTTCTTCTCATTGCCTTTTTCTCATTGCCTTCTTCTCATTGCCTTTTTCTCATTGCCTT
The DNA here is from genome assembly GCF_021461385.2 of Schistocerca piceifrons. Classification (NCBI taxonomy): domain Eukaryota; kingdom Metazoa; phylum Arthropoda; class Insecta; order Orthoptera; family Acrididae; genus Schistocerca; species Schistocerca piceifrons. The sequence continues at coordinate 813,423,598 of NC_060141.1, forward strand.
TTTCTCATTGCCTTCTTCTCATTGCCTTTTTCTCATTGCCTTCTCATTGCCTTCTTCTCCTTGCCTTCTCATTGCCTTCTTCCCCTTGCTTTCTCATTGCCTTCTTCTCCTTGCCTTCTCTGGTCTCCGCCTCGGCGTTTGAGACAGTCTGTCCTCTTTCTCCCTCTCTCTCTTCTTTTTCCTCTTCTTCCTTCCTCCCTGTGCGTGCCTGAAGGCCGACCCACGCGTTCGCACGCGTAGCCGGTGACGGGGTAACGCGTAAGTCCCCGCCCTGGGTAGACATGTAAGGCACGCGCGTACCCCCTGGTAAAGGCCAGGCCCGGGGAGGGGTGATTGCCTGAGCTGATACCTTCTGACCATGCCGATTGGTCCCTCCGTCTGTTTCTCGGGAGGTGTGACCTGAGGTGTAAACATTCACCTAAGGCGGGAGTGCCCTCTGAGAGGGTCCCCACAAGGAAGGAGCGCGCCATCGGAGACGCTGGCAATCATGGGGGATTCCTCCGCAATGGATTCTACTCCATCTCTTTCGACTTCGACCCAAAAACGGAAACGTGACCAGCCAACAGTGACAAAAGTACTACCGCCTGCCCCACAGTTCCTCGTAGTTTCTCGAACTGAGGACGGAAAGGATTTTTCCTCTGTCAACCCTTTCGTTATTCAGAAGGGTGTAGATGCCATAGCCGGATCTGTCAAATCCTGTACCAGGTTGCGTAACGGCACCTTATTACTAGAAACTGAGAATGCCTTTCAGGCACAAAAACTGCTTCGGGCCACCCTCCTGTACACGTTCCCTGTCCGGGTGGAGGCCCACCGAACTTTGAATTCGTCTCGTGGTGTGGTCTATACTGGCTCCCTCGACGGATTGACTGACGAGGAGCTTCAATCATTCCTCGCTGAGCAGGGCGTGACGGCTGTCCATAGGGTCATGAAAAAGGTCAACAATGACCTTGTACCGACCCGGACAATTTTCTTGACCTTCGATAGTGTTAAGCTGCCATCGCGCATCAAGGCGGGCTACGAGGTTATTTCTGTTCGCCCCTATATCCCGACACCTACGCGCTGCTACCAGTGTCAGCGTTTCAATCACACTCGACAGTCTTGTTCCAATGCGGCTAAATGTGTCACCTGTGGCAGGGATGCCCATGAGGGTGACTGTCCACCTCCGTCTCCTCGTTGTGTGAACTGTCAGGGTGACCATGCCGCATCCTCCCGCGACTGTCCTGTCTATAAGGAAGAACGCTGTATCCAAGAAATTCGGGTCAAAGAGAAAGTGTCCACCTCGGCTGCTCGCAAGCTATTGGCTAGTAGGAAGCCCACGCTGCTCCCAGCAGGGAAATACAGTACTGTCCTCGCCTCTCCTCGGACTACCCGGGAGTTAGCAACCCAGACATGCGATCTGACCTTCAGCACCACGGTCGTCCGTTCGGCCAGTGCTAAGATCGCGCGGTCGACGTCTCCTCTTCCTCCCATCACCCCACAGACACCAGCCCCTTCCTCAGCTTCTGCTAAGACGAAGACATCGAAGTCAGATGCACGGGCCTTCAAGAAGGAACCATCCCGTGCAGACTCCTCCGTACCTCGACCTCCCAGCCTTCGACCGGTACTTCCACTAAACGTCCTTCCAAAAAGGCGCATAGGCAGCACAGTTCTCCTTCTCCGCCACGGCGCATTTCTTCTCCTGCACCACCCAGCGGTTGCCGCCCCAGGCCGTCATCCGTTTCGCCTGGCCGCACCGCTGGTAGCCATACATCTGGCCGTTCACCGGCGGAGGAAGCTCCCCCTCCCGGCCATCCTCCCGAGATGGCCGAAGACCCTATAGACCCAATGGACGATGACTGTCCGCCTACTGATAGCGGCGGCAGTGCTCGCTCGAAGCCAGGCCCTAAGCGGCCTTCGAGGTGACCACTTCTATCATCTTCCTTTTCTTACGATGGCACTTATTCACTGGAATATTCGCAGCATTCGCTCCAACCGAGAGGACTTGAAGTTGCTGCTCCACTTGCACCGTCCGCTCGTTGTAGCCCTCCAGGAAACGAAGCTACGCCCATGCGATCAAATTGCCTTGGCACACTACACCTCTGTGCATTTTGACCTACCCCCTGTGATAGGTATCCCAGCTCATGGAGGGGTTATGTTGCTGGTCCGGGATGATATTTACTAAGATCCCATCATGTTGCACACCGGCCTGCAGGCAGTTGCCATCCGCATTACTCTCCCCACTTTTACGTTTTCCTTTTGTACCGTTTACACTCAGTCATCTGCCGTTACCAGGGCAGACATGATGCAACTTATTGCTCAGCTACCTGCACCATTTTTGTTAACTGGAGACTTCAATGCCCACCATCCCCTTTGGGGCTCTCCAGCATCCTGCCCGAGGGGCTCCCTGTTAGCAGACCTTTTCAACCAGCTCAACCTTGTCTGCCTCAATACTGGCGCCCCTACCTTTCTTTCGGACACATCTTACACCTATTCCCATTTAGACCTCTCTATATGTACTCCCCAACTTGCACGCCGGTTTGAATGGTATGTGCTTTCTGATACATATTCGAGCGACCACTTCCCGTGTGTTATCCATCTCCTGCAGCATACCCCCTCTCCGTGCTTCTCTAATTGGACCATCTCCAAGGCAGACTGGGGGCTCTTCTCTTCCAGGGCGACCTTTCAGGATCAAACCTTCACAAGCTGCGATCGTCAGGTCGCACACCTCACGGAAGTCATTCTCGCTGCTGCTGAATATTCCATCCCTCACCCTCCTTCTCCACGTCGCGTACCGGTCCCCTGGTGGACCGCAGCATGTAGAGACGCTTTACGTGCTCGTCGACGTGCTTTACGCACATTTAAACGCCACCCTACAGTGGCGAATTGTATCAATTATAAACGATTACGTGCTCAGTGTCGTCGTATTATCAAAGAAAGCAAGAAAGCCAGCTGGGCTGCTTTCACAAGCACCTTCAACAGTTTTACTCCTTCTGTTGTTTGGGGTAGCCTGCGCCGGCTATCTGGCACTAAGGTCCACTCACCAGTTTCTGGCTTGAAGGTCGCGAATGACGTCCTTGTGGCCCCTGAGGCTGTCTCCAATGCCTTCGGCCGCTTTTTGGCAGAGGTTTCGAGCTCCGCTCATTACCACCCTGCCTTCCTCCCCCGCAAACAGGCAGAGGAGGCTAGGCCACCTAACTTCCGCTCCTCGAATTGTGAAAGTTATAATGCCCCATTCACCATGCGGGAACTCGAAAACGCACTTGGCCGATCACGGTCCTCCGCTCCAGGGCCAGATTCTATTCATATTCAGATGCTGAAGAACCTTTCTCCTGCGGGTAAAGGTTTTCTTCTTAGTACATACAATCGCATCTGGATTGAGGGACATGTTCCCACATGCTGGCGCGAGTCTATTGTTGTCCCGATTCCTAAGCCGGGGAAGGACAAGCACTTGCCTTCCAGTTATCGACCTATCTCGCTTACCAGCTGTGTCTGTAGAGTGATGGAGCGAATGGTTAACTCTCGATTGGTTTGGCTGCTCGAGTCTCGACGCCTACTTACCAATGTACAATGTGGATTTCGTAGGCGCCGCTCTGCTGTTGACCATCTGGTTACCTTGTCGACCTTCATTATGAATATCTTCTTGCGGAAGCGCCCGACCGCGGCTGTGTTCTTTGATTTGGAGAAGGCTTACGACACCTGTTGGAGGGCGGGCATTCTCCGCACCATGCATACATGGGGCCTTCGCGGTCGCCTCCCTGTTTTTATTCGTTCCTTTTTAATGGATCGACAGTTCAGGGTACGTGTGGGTTCTGTCCTGTCCGACACCTTTCGCCAGGAGAATGGGGTGCCACAGGGCTCAGTTTTGAGCGTCGCTCTCTTCGCCATCGCGATCAATCCAATAATGGATTGCCTCCCAGCTGATGTATCAGGCTCCCTTTTCGTGGATGATTTTACCATCTATTGCAGCGCGCAGTGTACACGTGTCCTGGAGCGCTGTCTTCAGCGTTCTCTTGACCGTCTTTACTCCTGGAGTGTCGCCAATGGCTTCCGTTTTTCTGCCGAGAAGACGGTCTGTATTAACTTCTGGCGCTACAAAGAGTTTCTCCCACTGTCCTTACGACTCGGTCCCGTTGCTCTCCCAATCGTGGAGACAACCAAATTTTTAGGCCTTACATTTGACAGGAAACTTAGCTGGTCTCCACATGTCATATTTGGCCGCCCGTTGTACCCGTTCTTTAAATGTCCTCCGTGTTCTCAGTGGTATGTCTCGGGGAGCGGATCGAACCGTCCTACTTCGTCTATATAGGTCGATCGTCCGCTCCAAGCTGGATTATGGGAGCTTCGTATACTCCTCTGCACGGCCATCCATCTTACGCTGCCTCAACTCCATACAACATCGGGGTTTACGACTTGCGATCGGAGCATTTTATACCAGTCCCGTAGAGAATCTTCATGCTGATGCTGGCGAATTGCCACTCACCTGCCGGCGCGATATGCTGCTTTGTCGGTATGCCTGTCGGCTACTGTCAATGCCCGACCATCCGTCTTATCGTTCCTTTTTTGACGACTCTCTTGACCGTCAATATGGGTTGTATGTCTCTGCCCTGCTACCCCCTGGAGTTCGCTTTCGTCGCCCCCTTCAACACCTTAATTTTTCACTTCCTGCAACCTTTCGAGTGGGCGAGAGCCTTACTCCACCTTGGCTCCAGGCTCAGGTCCGCGTTCACCTTGACCTCAGCTCGCTCCCAAAAGAGGTCACCCCCGGTTCGGTCTACCACTCCCGTTTTTTGTAACTTCGTTCGAAGTTCGACATGACTTTCATTTATACAGATGGCTCTAAGACCAATGACGGGGTCGGGTGTTCCTTTATTGTCGGGGCACAAAGTTTCAAATACCGGCTCGATGGCCATTGTTCGGTCTTCACAGCTGAGCTCTTTGCCCTCTACCAGGCTGTTCTTTACATCTGCCGCCACCGACATTCTGCTTATGTCATCTGCTCAGATTCCCTGAGCGCCATCCAGAGCCTCAGTGATCCGTACCCGGTTCACCCTTTCGTACACCGGATCCAACGCTCTCTTCAGCAGCTGGTGGACGTCGGTTCTCCAGTTAGCTTTATGTGGGTTCCTGGCCATGTCGGTATCCCTGGGAACGAAGCTGCAGATGCCGCGGCCAAGGCTGCGGTCCTCCAGCCTCGGACAGCTTCTTGTTGTGTCCCTTCGTCCGATTTTAGCAGGGTGATTTGTCGGCGCATCTTATCTCTGTGGCATGCCGATTGGGCTGCACTTACCGACAACAAGCTTCGGGCCTTAAAACCTCTTCCCGTGGCTTGGACGTCCTCCTCACGCCCTTCTCGGCGGGAGGAGGTCGTTTTAGCCCAGTTAAGAATTGGACACTGCCGGTTCAGCCATCGCCATCTGCTGACGGCTGCGCCGGCGCCGTTCTGCCCATGTGGGCACTTGCTGACGGTTAGACACATTTTAATGTCCTGTCCAGATCTTAACACACTGCGCCTCGATCATAACCTGCCAAATACTTTCGATGCCATTTTAGCGGATGACCCACGAGCAGCTGCTCGTGTTCTTCGTTTTATCAATTTGACAAACCTCGCTAAGGACATTTGATGATGCTGTTTTTTAATCCTATGCCTGTCAGTCTGTCTTTTATCGTGTTTTCCCTTTTAGTTGTTGTGGTCAACTTGTGCCTCGCGGTGCATTCTTAGAGTAGTCAGGGCGCCCTAAAACCACAAAAAAAACTACCGTATGTGCGCCTGCGACGCTGGAAGTTTGCCCAAGCCGATTGGACACTTCTCGTATCTAGCGACATTCGATGACCGTCACTTTCCTAGCGTCGACGATGGTCACACATATTACAGACGTTATTCTTACAGCTGCGGAACGTTCAATACCACGCACCTCCAAATTGCCCCAGCGCCCCCCAATTCCTTAGTGGAACGAGGCATGCCGTGTTCGCAATACGTGAGCGTCGTGCTGCTCTTCGCGTTTTCTGCCACAATCCTACTTTGGCCAACTGTATCCGCCATAAGCAGTTCCGTGCGCGATGCCGCGCGTCATCCCCGATAGCAAGAAGGCAAGCTGGAAATTCTTTACTAGCTCGTTTAACAACTTCACTCCCTCCTCGGAAGTTTGGAGTCTGATTCGACGGTTATCTGGCGCGCCTAGTTTCTCCCCGGTCTCTGGGCTCACTGTCGCGCATGACATGTTAGTGGACCCTGTCGCAATTTCTAACTCATTGGGTCAACACTTTGCTGAGATTTCGAGCTCTTCAAATTACCCGCCAGCGTTTCTCCCGAAGAAACGTGCAGCGGAAGTGCAACCACTTGCTTCTTCTCTCAAAGTCGCGAAAGCTATAATACGGTTTTCTCCATGTGGGAACTCCAACGTGCACTCTTTTCGCTTCTCCGCCCCAGGACCGGATGGTATCCACGTCCAAATGTTGCTGTATTTATCAACCCATAGTCTGTGTTCCCTCCGTCGCCTTTATAATCGAATTTGGACCAACAGTACTTTTCCCAGACGATGGCGGGTAGCTTTCGTCGTTCCTGTTCCGAAACCTGGAAAGGACAAACATCTCCCCTCTAGCTATCGCCCCATTTCTCTCACGAGTACTGTCTGTAAGGTTTTGGAGCATATGGTGAATTGCCGTTTAGCTTGGTGGCTGGAGTCCCGCTGTCTTCTAACACCTGCCCAATGCGGATTCCGAAAGCATCGTTCTGCAGTTGACCATCTTGTTGCTCTCTCCACTTTTATCATGAACAATTTTCTCCGGAAACGCCAAACAATAGCAATATTTTTTGATCTGGAGAGAGCATACGATACCTGTTGGAGGAGAGGCATCCTCCGCACACTGTTCTCTTGGGGCTTTCGAGGTCGGCTGCCCCTTTTTCTTCGCGAATTTATGGCAGAGCGCACGTTCAGAGTGCGGGTGAACGCTACTCTCTCCTGTACTTTCTCCGAAGAAAACGGGGTACCCCAGGGCTCGGTGCTGAGTGTTGTACTGTTTGCCATTGCCATAAATCCAATTATGGATTGTCTCGTTCCTGATGTCTCGGACTCCCTCTTTGTGGACGATTTTGCGATCTACTGCAGCTCTCAACGGACCAGCCTTCTTGAACGTCTTCAAGGATGTCTCGATCGCCTCCACTCTTGGAGCATCGAAACCGGCTTCCGTTTTTCTCCCAGTAACACGGTTTGTGTTAATTTAGGTGATGTAAGGCGTTTCTTCCACCCTCCTTACATCCAGGACCGGTCAACCTTCCTTTTTCGGACGTGGCTAAATTTTTGGGTCTCATGTTTGACAGAAAACTGAGCTGGTCCTCCCACGTTTCCTATCTTTCGGCTCGCTGCCTGTGATCCCTTAACACCCTCTGTGTCCTGAATGGTACCTCCTGGGGAGCGGACCGAGTGGTCCTTCTCCACCTCTATCGCGCCTTAGTGCGCTCGAAATTGGACTATGGAAGCATAGTCTACTCCTCTGCTCGGCCGTCTATTCTTCGGCGTCTCGACTCTATCCACCACCGTGGATTACGTTTAGTGTCTGGAGCTTTTTACACCAGCCCTGTGGAAAGCCTTTATGCTGAGACTGCTGAACCTCCACTGTCCAATTGGCGAGCAGTCCTTCTGAGTCGTTATGCTAGCCATCTGTCTTCCATGCCTGCTAATCCAGCCCATGACATTTTTTTCGACGCCCCCTTTGATGTAGGGTTTGCAGGCCGCCCCTCCTCCCTACTACCACCGGGAGTCCGCTTCCGTCAACTGCTCCATTCTCTTTCCTTCCGCTTTCCTAAAACCCTCTTGACAACTTGGGGTACAGCACCGCTTTGGCTCCGCCCCCGTATCTGCCTGCTCCGTGACCTTTGTCGATTTCCCAAGGATGGTACCCCTTCACTTGTTTATCGTCGGGCATTTGCTGCTCTATGTGCACAAATGACGGACGCCACATTTATTTACACCGACAGCTCGAAAACATCGTTAGGTGTAGGGAGTGCCTATATTGTTTGGCGACACTCCAAATCGATTTCGGTGTATACTGCGGAGCTTTACGCTGTTTCACCGAGCGAGGTGGCGCAATGGTTAGACACTGGACTCGCATTCGGGAAGACGACGGTTTAATCCCGCGTCCGGCCATCCTGATTTTGGTTTTCCGTGATTTCTCTAAATCGCTCCAGGCAAATGCCGGGATGGTTCCTTTCAAAGGGCACGGCCGACTTCCTTCCCTAATCCGATGAGACCGATGACCTCGCTGTCTGGTCTCCTTCCCCAAACCAACCAACTTTACGCTGTTCTCCAGGCTGTCCACTACATCCGCCGCCATCAGCGGGTACAGTATGTTATCTGTTCAGATTCTCTCAGCTCTCTCCTCAGTCTCCAAGCTCTCTACCCTGTTCACCCTCTGGTCCACCGGATTCAGGATTGTTTGCGCTTGCTCCACCTGGGGGGCGTCTCGGTGGCGTTCCTCTGGCTCGCAGGACACGTTGGTATCTGGAAATGAGGCGGCCGATATAGCGGCCAAGGCTGCAGTCTCTCTTCTTCGGCCAGCTATTCGATCGATTCCCTTCGCCGATCTACGGAGCGTTTTATGTCGTCGTGTTCTTCTATGGTACGCACATTGGTCGGCACTTAAGCATAATAAACTGCGTGACGTGAAAGCTCTTCCCTGTGCTTGGACCTCTTCCTCCTGAACGCGTCGTCGGGAGGAGGTAATTTTAACTAGACTTCGGATAGGACACTGTCGTTTTAGCCATCGACATCTTTTAATCGGCGATCCTCCCCCACTCTGTCCCCACTGCTCTCAGCTGTGGACGGTAAGACACCTTTTGAGTGCCCCTATTTTACTCCGTTACGCGCCCGTCTACAGCTGTCGCCCGATATATCGTCCATTCTAGCAGATGACACGCGCTCGGCCGATCGCGTTCTCGAGTTTATTAGTGCCAGTGAAATGACGTCAGTCATTTGAAGCTTTTTTGGGGACAATCAACCCCTTTCTGTAGTGAATTTTTAAGCCTTCCTTCTGCTTTTAGTTTATCCAATTTTTTGAGTTTCGTTCCCATTGCTGCTGGTTTCCATTTTCGGTTTTTTACTGTTTCCTAAGTAACGGACCTGGCGCTAATGACCATAGCAGTTCCATAGCAGTTTTGCGCCCTAAAACAAAAAAAAAAAAACTGGCGATATCATATGCTTAGCACATTGTATGAGTAGTGTCTCCGGGGCCCACCCCCATTTTTTATCAAAAACTTCCTGTCGCTCCATACTTTACATGTCCAAGTTGGTGCCTCTCATAGTTCCTTCCATACCCAGGAGAAGTTCCACAGGGTTCTGTATTGTCTCTTTGTAGTGGCCATTAATAATCTAGCAGCAGCTGTTCGGCCCTCTGGCTCACCTTCTCTGTATGCAGATCACTTCTGCATTTCGTACTGCTGCTCTAGTACTACTTTGGCCGAGCGGCGCCTCCAGGGAGCCATTCACAAGGCCCACTCATGGGCTCTAGCCCGCCGTTTCCAGTTTAGGGGTAAACGTCGGGTGTGGTCACAGCATTCAAAGAACAGTAATGAACACAAAAACGGAACTGTTGTTTTCCAGAAATTGATTTCTTCTTTACAATTACAACAGGTGAACACCACGGTGGGTCTGAAGGATCTCTTTGTTTTATAATTCCGGCTTCTAATTGTTCTTTACCGATGTCTTCTATCAACTATCTTTGACTAAATGGTATTCGGTAAGGTTTCTATGACACATTCCCTGTATGAATACGATGCTGAATCGAGTGACAGGTAAATTTGCACGTTCTGTGAATAAATCTGCATACTCCAACAAAACAGGTGCTAAAATCTTCTGTATATCAGTTGTCAAATGTATCTTCTCCCAAATCTTGGACTTCAGTTCAATATTAACTTCATCTCCTCGTAGCAATTTTGCAGTACTGTCACAAAAATGTGTTCATAACTGCAACGTTTGTTACCTCATCCGGAATCTGTATTGCATCACTTTTACTTACGCTCGACTCTTCAGCAACTTTCGTTCCTCCTGGCAAAAACATCCTCATTGCTCATATTCGCTATTGTAACCAGGACTTTTGCGACATTCTCTCACCTACACTTCTAGCAACATGACAATGCATTCTATCCAGTAACTCACTCTTCTCGGATCCTCAATAAGTTAGTTCCTTGCATCGGGGTGACTGAACTTCAACGTCGATTGTCTTTCCTGCTCCACTGGGAATTTGCTGAGGTTGATCAATCTGAACATGGACCCGGACTGTGAACTGATGCATCGTTTGGGTGGTCCATTCTCATGACGTCAGTATTGCTGCTCCTTTGAGTACGATCTGAAGAGCGAATTTCTGGGTTGTTGCTACGGCCTAGTCTGCTCTTTCTCCTGCGACAATCTCAGCCTCGTTAGCGGACAAGAACTCAAATCCAAGTACACCATCGTAACGCGTTTCGTTATTTGAAACTACTTGCACCCTTGCTGTGTATTTATCTTTATTTTCGCCTTAATCTTGGCCTTGGCCAAGAATTAATCCTACGTCAACTTCTCCATAGTTACGTAGTTTCCATGCGTTTAACCAACGCACTTTTAATAGCGGCAGTTTCAATTTACCCCCTTCATCTATGGCACACCACATTGTCTGTGGTCCTGTGTCAATAAGTAGTTCGTGATAGGTGCTGTATATCGCGGGAAAAACATCGAAGTCATTTTCGGCCTGATTTTCGCTGGAACTAACAGGAACAGTCCCTGGCAAGGGGCAGACGGAGTGGTGGTCCGTATATCCCCGTACGCGTTTAAATATCTCGCAGATTGTCTGTTCTTCGCATTACCTTTCTTCTTGTTGCGACAATCTCTCAAAACCTGACCCTGCATCCCGCAATTGATAAATTAGATTCTCTTTACAATCACTACGCTTGTGACCCAGCTTATTGCACCTGTAGCATTGTACTGCTGTGTTGCAAAACTGCATTCTTGTTTCTGCATCTCTTTCGATCGTCTTAGTTCTTCAACGAAACAAACAGCTGATTCTACTGCTTTCTGAAACGTTTTACATCGTGCCAATCGAACAGCTTTGCTTATCCATGAATGAATGTGTCCAAGGCTCTCTGGTCAGCTTTGAACAACTGAATGCGACTTTCATCTTCTAACTCGTACGTTAGAGCGTTGATGTTTCGAATTCTGTCGGCAAACTGCTCAATAGATTCGTCTCGTCGCATTTGCAGACTGCAAAGCTGCTCTCTGTAAAAACGTTTAAATCTCTGAACAAAAGTCGTTCTAAACTCATTGTAATCTTCTGTTTTCACTCAAGTAGGCTCTGTGCTAATGAAATCTTGTGCTGCTCCCTGAATTCTTAATTTGGCAACCACTGGCTTACCGGAATCTGTCCATGATCCTAACAGGGCGGCACCTTCAAGTTTCCGAAAAAACTCCTACACATCACGTTCGGGTTTCCCGCTAAACAGTGATGCTGATAGCAATAATAAATTCATTGTAGTTCTACCTGTACTGCATGAACTATCATTTGCCAGGTCTCTCGGAATGTTACCCTCGCTTCTTTCTGCTTTTAACTGCCGAATCTTCTCTTGAGTTCATAATGTGTTTGTAGATCGACAATGTTACTCTGACTGGATTGCGACATTTCGTCTAACTAAACGCCAGTGAGTCACTCAAATGTAGAATAAAAATAGATCACTGCCGTTCGTATTCTAGCCAAACTGGAGGAGACCAACCCGAGTTCCAGCGTTGGATGTCCCCGCGTAGTTGAAAGATGTTTATGTTGCTGCTGCTCCTCGAAGTTCACGTTGTGCTGCCCATCTTCAGAACTGTAGATTTTCCAGAATTATCCTCATGCTGCCACTTCTATAAGGGAGGTAGTTTGTGTTGTTGCCCAAGATGATAATTAGACGAAATAGTTGTCAGGATTTTTAAGCAGTCGGTCCATGGGGTACAGCAATATGCGAACACCGAGAAGGAAGTTTAAACAGTTCTATTAGTGAAGGCGGATTATAAAACACGCACGCTACGCGTGCCCATCGTCACTGTGTCAGACATCCTAACAGTGGGTAATGCGGTCATATCGAAAGGCTCCATGGTGAGCTACGAAGAGACATACTCGCGCCTCAGGCCGCGCTAGTTAATACCACGCGCTGTGGACAGACAGTGGCCAGTGGCGTACTCTGCGTCGCACTGCGGCCGGATGCGCGTCTATTGACCAAGCAAACTGTCAGCATTCCAGATAGGTCGACTGGCGAGCACACGTTACGTACCGTACGGTTGTGCACAATCCGTAGACCCTTACAGGATTGACTATGAGAAGAAAGTTCACAGATTTCAACAGGCTGAGTTTTAATCGTCGTTCATAGTATTGCCCACAAAGCACTCAACTCAAAATAACTGGTTAAAGGCTCGGTAGTCCGCGCAGAATACAGTGGCCGGTAGATGGCAGGGTACGTGTGAGGAGAGCAGTAGTGGTGGAGGTTGAGGGCAGGCGCTGTAGGGGAAGTGCCGTTCCGATCTGAAACCTACGCTTACATTTCTGTAAATACGAAGTGGGGCCCCTCTACACCCACACTCGATAGGTGGACGGTCAATAAGATCTGTCACCTGCTTTGGTTAGTACGTAAAAATAACTTCGCCGAAAATGCAGCCTGGTTTGTTGACCGTACGAAACGGTTAGAGAAACGCCATGAATGGCGAATATTGAGTAAACTAATCACAATTAACTGGTTTCGATGTTGAAATTAGCTTCTTTCAACAGTATCATCCCTGTAACACGTTACAGACATCACTGTGACAGAATTCTAAAACAGTGGCTTCGTAAGTTCATGAAGTTAGGAACTGAGGAAAAGCAAGGTCAGTAGCTTATGGAAAAGCACATCCTCAGTACAAAACATGTAACGTCTTCACTTAAGTTGCACAAAATCCGTAGCATTTATCGTTTCACCAGCCATCGATTGCCTTAAAAAATGACTTTCATCGAAAAGTCTGTAGTTAGTGGAACAACACGGCAATGTTTTGCATAATAATCGTAAGGCAAAATCCTGTGTGTATCATTTGCCAAAACCTCGTTTAGATATCACAAACCGTTTATGAAATATGGGAGATGTTTTCGATATTTCACTCCGACTTTATCGCTGGCGCGGTGCGATACTAAATGAGTGTGCTGCCCCAGATAAATTTCCTCAAGATTGGTGACAGACGTCCGCTCAAGTCTCCTGAAAAGTGCATCAGGTAAGTTCCATGTGCAGTAACATTATGTAATATTCAATAGACAAAAAATTATAGCAAGCTATAGTTTTCATTTCAAACTCTTCGAATTTCGCGCAGTGCCTTAATTCCTCGTAAATATGACTATAACTATGAACCTAAATGGAACATTAGCATAATAAGAGATAAAAGTAAAGAAATTTTTTGCCGAATGTTTTCTGTAAAGTCGTTTGAGAAAGATTGCAGGGCGTGTCTGGATTCCGTCATTGCAGCGTGTTGCTGACCAGTAGAAAACGGGCGGACTGCGTTGGTCTACCCCTCCGAACAAATGGGTTCACACGCCCAGTGCTTTGGACAAAAGAAATTACTGCTTATGTTTCATTCAGTTTTATTGATTTGTATCCAATTCAACTCCTGTATTTCGTTTTTCAACTCAGCGTTAGCTATGTTCCACAGAATACGCTGTTCGGATATCAATTCCATAAGCTGATCGTCTGAGACAGCAATGGTCAGCCGACATTTCTAGTGACTGTTTCAATAATTAGGTAAGAAGAATTAACTCCCCTGTTCCTGCCCGTGCGCGTGAAACAAATACTGCATCCGTCGCCTAGTAATTCGCTACTGTTAGACTTCCCCCCCCCCCCCCCCCCCTTCTTCCAGCCAAGGAAATGGCTGCGGTAGATTTAGAGATGGACAAAACTTCTCAGAAATCGGATCAGAACTGGTCAACCACTGGGAGGAACTATTTCTTTTTCATGACTCACCACTCACAAAATAAGTGAAAGGAAGTCACATTGCCTTTTTAATTCAGGTCACTAAACCTGTATTTTTATCTGGTTTGATCCTAGTTCTAAAGAACTTAAAAATAGTAATTGCTACTGCCCTATTAATGGTGAGATATTAAAGCTTTAAACATCGTCTGCTGTAAAAGTTACAAATGTTGCAAAATAATACTAAATATTTATCAAGTGATCCTTCTTATGTTTTGATATTTTAATTGGAAAAATACAGTATATAAATTAAAACCGTAATTAGTGTTTCTGCTTTCATTTAGTCAGTATTACCATATGTGTATTCAAACAGAAATTTATAATTAAAATTTGACGCTCTTTAGTCGATGTCTCTCTTCACAGGGATATTTGTCTTGCTTTTAAAAGTATTCATTAACAGGGCACTGATGTTCCTCTGATGCATAACACTTATGGAACAAATTGATACAGCGTCGGCCACTGTAATTTTGTTTCTCACTAGTTCACGGGATCGATGTTTCTAGGCAAATATCCCTCCGCTAAATATTTATCCGAGTCTACAATTGCCGCACTTTGCACGTGGTGCATTTCTTGGTTTCACCAAACTCCTTCCAGGTTGCTCTGGCATTACAGTGGTAAATGGTTCAGAAATGGGCTGTGTTGTTGAACAACCAACGCTTACTTCCCTTCAATAGCCCTCATGCTGAAAATCCTTGTTTGAATCGGAGGTCCAGTAACGTTGCCTGACCAGTTCGTTCCCGGAGATAACGCCAAAGCACTCAGATAACCCTTTGAGGAAATTATAAACCAGTGACTCGTTTTTGACGACATTCTTTCTGTCCTTAAGATATCAATTGTCGTTCCATTAATCTTGGCAAGATTCTCGTTCTTGAATGTGACAGTTTTGAAGACATCTCTTAGGTCACCTCAATGAAACTTTCAAAATCAGTAAAGCCTGTTCCATCATCTCCCAGGATGTATCTTGTAAGTTTAAGATCATGGATTTTTGACCGAAAACAGCGAGGCAAGAAACTGGTTCGCAAATTGTCAATTTTCAATTTTCGTTTTTTCACTGAAGTCATTTAAGAGTGTAGCGTGTCGTTTGGTGTTGAAACAAGTCGTACTTCTACAAATGGTAGAAAAAGTAGTGCATTTTACGCTGTTTGTTGGTGAAACCAAATAAGTCACTGACTTATTTCGTTTAAACAGATGCTGCTCGTTCCTGCACACAGCCTGTTTTCCTTCAATAGTTTACATCCAATTCCTTTGTTGTGGCACTAACAGTCACTTAATGCTCATTGTGCGGCAGTTGGTTGTACTACTATGGCTCCAAAAGAAGAATAGTACTACAGATTACGGTGGAAATAAGGTGAAGACAATCTCTGTAATTTCGAGAAGGCAGTAGAGGTGGGCCAAACGGTTATTCTGGAGTAACCGTTATCACAGTTCGTTATTCTTTGATAACCATTATCGTTAACCGTTATTAATAACTGCCAAGTTATTTTTCGCTAGCGAATACCGAATACTCACAGTTAAATAACGACATAGTTGGAATCCATCTGTTTTAGTTATCAGTATAACTGCGAGTAGTGTGAAATAGCAGGAATGTCGTATGAATCGTGTCATAACCTTAGCTTATTAACTCCGGGTACATTTTAGTTGATGTTGGAACGATTATTAGTGTTCCATATTATATGTTTGTAGGTTATCGGTCGCTATTAGAAATATTATCTTCGCAGCTGCGACAGAAAGTACGCGGAACTTCGCGAAAGCACTGTTTAAGTAAAATGTTAACAACGTGCGTTTTTAAGTATGAAGTAATATGTAGACGGAGTACTGTAGGTTAAATTCGAAGCTTAATTTCTTGTGCTGCTCACATAATAGAATAAAGTGTACAGCCTTGTAATACAACAAAAAAATATACGTAATGTGACAGATTCGTTTACTCCTGTGCTGTAAAAGCTAGTCCTATTGGGGAAAGTGTGAGTACGCTAATCCAAGTTTTATGTCAGATTTGCAAACTGCTAGATTTCTCCAGCGACAGCATGTTTATAACATATGAAGACATGCAGATCGAAAAGGTTGACAGTGTTACATTTCTGGGACTACAAATCGATAATAAATTCAGTTGGGAAGGGCATACCACATTTTTTCATTCTATTATTTCATAAGGGAGCATATTCTGTGGTAACTTACCAAACGTAGCAAAAGTTTTTCGCATGTAAAAGCGTGTAATAAAAATCGTTTGTGGTATCAATTCAAGAACATCATGTAGGAACCTGTTCAAGGAACTTTGTATTCTAACTACTGCTTCCTAGTATATTTATTCCTTAATGAAATTTGTTAAAAGTATTTCCAACCAATAGCTTAATACATATCAGTACTATAAATGGGAACAGCAATCTACATAAAGACCTAAAATTACTTACCTTGGTCCAAAAGGGGTCCAATATTCAGGAACATGCATTTTCAATAAACTGCCAGCAAGTCAGCAACCATTAAAAACTTGATTTCAGATAAGGCACGGTTTACAGTGTGTTTGAAAGACTATTTGATACAGAAGTGTCTGATTCCACCCATCGTCAATATGCCGGAAATGGCTATTTTAAGTGTGTATGACGTCACTACATACACATGGCAACAAACACGAAGATACATATAAATAATAAAATAACATTTCCCACCAAAAATACAATCAAACCAATGGGACAACTGCGGGAAGTTGGGGGTTTTAGGGTGAGGACAAGCTAGTAAAAAAAACACACCATGATCCCAAAACAAAATGAACAAAAAGAAAATAAATACAGCATTCTGCTACACCAACAAAAATCTGCAGGAATCGGACACTTCCCTTGAACAATATAGGTCAACTATAGGTGACCATACCAAAACACCAATACCCACAACTAAAAGTACGAAAATTGGAATCAGACATTTCCCTTGACCTACATAGGTCAACCTTAGATGACGATACTAAAACATCCACACACAACTATGAAAATGGGAATAGGTCATTTCTGGTGACCTATATAGGTCCACCACAGCTACTGATGCCAAAAAACCAACACCTACAACTGCGAAAAATAAAACCACAATCCCAAAAGTCCACAAATCAATCATCCCTACATAAATTAAATCACATTCAATACTTTATAAATACACAAAACATCACAGCTAGAAAAAAAGAAATTACCACCGGCAAATTCTGGCACTGCAACCTAGATCGACAGCCCCCTCCCCCCCCCCCCCCCCCCCCCCCACACACACACACACACACACACACACACACACACACACGAACCAACTCGTAAACACCGTGCTTTAATGACATTCACACACCACAACACCTTTACGTCGAAGCAAACGGGTGAAATCAGACTCTTCCATTGACCCCTCTTTCTACCCTGTAGATGAATACCGTAACAGAGACTGATAGACCAGCTTCGGTAAAAATTCTGCTATATTTCAGTTTTGACAGCACTTGGTTGCAACAGTCAAGATCAGGTATTCTGTGTACGATAAATTTATTAAAAGTACGTAACAGTGCTTTATTTTGTCAGTGTACCAATTATGTAAATATTAGCAGTTACTGTGATATATTCACATATTTTGACAATCTCCTGACAAATGATGAGGATAATAATTATTATATTCCACTGTATTATGTTATACTTTCTGACATGTTATTTGTCATTCGCGATGGCCAGCGGCTATTTCCGTAGCAGTACGAAAATATTTTTTCGCTCCAGTTACTATCCTCTCTAGAAATATCACCTGGAACTACGACCTTAAACTGGAGGCACCGAGTCAGGAACGTCTAGACACAGTTATTCCGTTACCAGCTTCCAGGTTATCTGTGGTGGTACCCCGATAACTACCAGAGAACTAGAACTAAGAGCCAATAACGATAACTGTCAGAGGAGAATACCGCTCTCTGACAGTTATTTCCATAGTCGCTCGAATTCCTTAGTAACTTTCCTGGTACTTCCCGTCCAAGCTAAATTAACACGTAAGGCGGTGGCTTAAGGGAACGACCGTACTTGTTAATGGCTGTACTGCAGCTCCTATCAGCCACGGCTCGGACATTAACTTTATTTAATTGTTTATGCTAAAAGTAACAAAGGCCCACGAAATAGTACACAGTTCTTATCAACAGATGGCGCGCAGTCTGTTATTCCCATGGCCTATAGAACGCCTTCCAAATGCGCAGTACGATCTTCGGTCAACAGATGGCGCGAGGCACTGTTGACACTAAACAGTTATTGAAATAACTGCCAGAATCAGAGGAACGGTTATCGCAGTCACCGTTACTTCTCAGTAACCGGTTATTTATATCAGTTACGTTATTTTTTGCCACCTCTAGAAGGCAGTGCTTTTGTACGAGCTATGTTCGAGGAAAAGCAATTACAGAATCTTGCAGGTAAATATCAGTCTTACTTGCAACAACCGCAGGAAACGATAGATGTAAATATCAATATTACCAGAAATATTACTCTATTATTAATTTCCTTCTAGCTGCAGAATACAATGTAATGCCTCAATTGACGTAATTCAACGTAATATTTTGGCGAAATTTCTTGATCTTCCTCTTTCACAAGCTGAGTAGTAATTTTTGTACAAACTATGCCGTAACTCTGAATATCTATCAGAGTTGTTTACAACCAACAAATAGATGTAAATTAGTATAATGTTACTACCTAGCCAGTGTTTCATGCACCGGATCTGGGGACGGCCACGTTTGCTTATTCTAATGCCAGCAGCTTGCAGTGTCGCCTTGTCCAAAACAATGCTGTCATTTGCTACAAGACAAAGGCACATTCTGCTTAATGGTACTTTTTAATAGTGTACTGTTACTTAGTTATGAGTTTATGGTAAAAATAAAAAAAATGTAAATTATTTCAGATGTATAACAAACATGAAACACACATGATAGTGGCAGGGGGAATGTCACGGAGTGGTAATCTCATGGAAGTGAAGGAAACAAAGGAGAGATTTAGGTGACAGTTCAACGTAATAGTGTTTCTTTACAATTGTGGTTCTAAGATGTTGTACACATTCAAATTGCCCACAAGATGCACCAGGCACCCATTTTAATCTGAAGTTTAGTGATCATTATGGCTGGAATGAAATACGGGCTACCAGATCCATTTGGAGGACACGAACTGCTGTCAGGTCTGCCTGGTGAATGGAAGAGGTCAACAAGAAAGTTACTTTTTGTGGCCAGACATGAATTGTCAGGATGAGCCTACCTTCAGCAAGTATCAGACTTGGCTGTCTCGAATAATTTTGTTTGACAAGTAGTTCCTCAGGTGTTTTCCATACAAAACTACCTTTTTTCATGGTTCATTTGATTCTCTACTTGTGTGTAGTATGCTAGACTCCTGTATCATAATAAATTTCAGATACAGGAAGTATGCATACAAAATAAAGCTGGATCACAGACATAGTTATGTAGAATTGGGAGAGGCAAGGAAGCATGGTCTGTTGCCCAGTCTACATTAATGTACATTAAAATACATACGGAATCGTGAATCAGGTCATAAGTATGACATCCATGTAAGCGTATAAATCAAACCTGCAGCCCAGTAATTCCATCAATTCTAAAAATCTAGAACAGCCCACTAAGTCAGACATCAGAGAAACTGCATAACACAAAGAAAAAAACCTCCATTTGCAAAGTGAAGATAGGTAAAAATGAGGTAGGTTAACTCCTTAGAAAACAAGAATTGGTGACATTCATCTGCAGGTTCAATTTTCTCTGTCAGCCTAGTTAGACGCCAGGTTAATTAAAGAAATGAGGAAAAGACGTGATGAATACTATACACACAGGGGCATATACTGTAAAATGTTGGCCAGACAGAGCATCTTTAGAATATGATAAAAGTAATATGTGGAAAGTACCGAAGTCAGTCTAGTTAAAGGTGCCTATCTTGAAGGCCTTCACCACACTAATGGAGGCATGCAGAATATTTTACAAAGATGTACGTGGTAGGGAGAGGTCCAATTTTAAATAGATACAGTTACTGACAAACATGACTTCCTACTCAGAGAATAGGACAAATATACTGCAGTGAAAAACAATAAGTAGGCATTATAGTGCTATTTCGAAAACTAGCCACGTAAAGAATGGCATATACATAACACACAAGATGGACATATTTCGCTCCATGTGTTTTATTGAGCTCAAATGACCCATCTTCTCACAGATGATTGTGGGACCTTGGCTTTTCGGTACAGACTGTTTTAGGACAACTGAGTAGTCGGCAGGTGATGTTTGTAGTGAGCAGCATCGTATCAAAAATCTAGATGCCGGTCATTGAATACTGGCCCCTATTGTGACTGGGCTAGAGGTGGGAAAACTTCAAGCACATTGGGCATGGGGCCTGAAGACAGCATAATATATCACCAAAACTGTTTCCTCAATAACAAAGCAATTTGGAAATTTAGATGCTTAAAAGGTGTTTGGTTTGACATTCTGTACATGAAGAGAAAAGTTAAGAAATTGTATGGATGACACACAGCAGTTAAGTACTGAAAGACGCATAAGGGGAATAGTGTTAAGGAAGGGAGAGAGGACTGGAGTTTACCAACAATGCTATTCAGTCTGTACATTGAACAAAGAAGTTAAAAAAGATAAAAGGAAAACTTTGGCTGTGAATTGTCAGATGGCAAATTACTTGGAACAGCAGTTGAACACAGTGGATAGTGTCTTTGAGAGGTCATAAGATGAGCAACAAAAGTAAAAAAAGTGTAATGGAATGTAGTCTAATTAAAGTGATTGAGAGAATTACACATAAAGAAATATAATTCTGTGTTCCAAAAGTAAAATTTCCCTCCTCACCTGCTTCACCCCCTCCTCTGCTAGGGGTTTTAGGACTTCAAACATTACTTTGTGTGTCTCCAGCATTATTTGCTTGCAGGTCTCCCAATAATTTGTTCAACTCCTAATTTTCATTGTATCACCTATGTGTCACGTCATCAAACAGATCCTACCCCACATAGAAGCCTTAATGTACTCTTACCACATGTCAGCTCATTCCTCAGAGTTCAACAGTGGAATTACTTTCGCATCATTTCACTTTGCCTTCTCTGCTTTCCTGTTCCACACATAAGTGACTTACATTGATGTATTTCTGTCTCCTATTGCACATTTTGTACTTCCTTACTTTACGAATCAATTTCAGTATTTATTCTGTAACAAGATTTTTTACAGTTACCTCGTGCATACTTAAATTTTTCTCTCCAACTTATGTGACTGCCGTTTTTAGATAAATCCCTCCCTCTTCAAATGACCTGTGTGTTGCAGTATTCATTACCACACTATTTATTGCTTCAGAGAACTTTAAACACACACCATTCTTCTCAGTACCCCACTTACTTCACCACTAACAGTTATTGACTATTCTCTTAAACCTGTCTGCTCTTCATCATTACTAACTTGTGATATAAATCTATATCTGTTCCTGAGTGTACCTTTCAATCCAATACCAGATTTTACAAAATGTCTCAAAATGATGTAATCCAGCTAGAATCTCCACATGTCCCTCACTTTCCCCAAATATACCGCTTCCTCTAGTAATTTTAAAATAGCATATTCATAATTAATAACAGACTTAGAGAACAATCGAATTTGTTTATACTCATCACTTCTATTATCAAGTTCATACTCTTAAACTCTGCCACATATTACATTGCCTGTTACAGCATTCCAGTCGCTCATGATTATTAGATTTACATCCTCATTACATACACATTTTGTCATAAACGTTTACTCCCTCTTCATCAGATTGTGACATTGGTGGATATACCTGAAACATAACCGTTCGCTTTTTGGTGTCAATTTTGATGCGAATAATCTTATTACTGAACTGTCCACTGTACTGACCCACACATCCACACCCAAAATCTTTGTAAGCAGTTGCAGTGTGCACTGTGCAAGTCAGATGGTTAGAATGTAAACAATAGAGGTTGCTGCTTGTGGATGCACACAGCCTCTCATCCATGCACTCTGCTGTCCAGCTGACATCTTTTAGATATAGGACGAGCCACCTCTAGCTCAGTCATGTTTACCTTGACATGCGTGTTACCTCATTGTTATTGTGCACGTCTCTGTACCTGGTACAAGTTCTGTTTTAGACTTGGTTTGTTGTGTCCATTATATAGTGCTCTCTTGGAAAGACATTTTCTGTAACTAAAATGAATGACAGTATCTGAACAGAAGTATTGCATAATGTCTTACCACACAGATCAGTCCTCATTTCTGTCTTTTTTTTTAAATTTAAATGTAGGTGATATTTATCCAGTACAGCCCATATACTTTGGCTATGCAGATGATTGGTCAACATCTATGCAACACAGAAGTTGGCAACAACTTCTGATAGACATCTTCACCCTGTACTTCTATAAAGGGTGCTTACAAACTACCACAGCTAAAATTGAAATTGCATTTTTTGATGTGTCTAACAGACTGACACACAGAACCCTTGATCTCAATTTTGAGGGAGACTATCATAACATGCAACGAGAATACCTTGGGACACGACACTTCCTTTGAAGTAGCACTTAAATTTGTGCGAGACGTGTGGACAGCAAAGTGTTATTTGCTTGGTGCCGGCAGCACTAATTCAATTACTTTGCTTGTCGCCGGCTGCTTGTCACCTTTCTGTTGATAACAAGCTTCAAACATATTGACCTTTGTGCACTTTAATTTTTCCAGAAATCCTCTATTTTGCCATATTGCTCCACAAAGTCGAATTTTCTTTTTGAGTCGCTTCTCTGCAAGTTCTACACTGTTATAATTATCAATGTAGAGGTGATGCCACTTTCCATAAGATGATCTCAATAGTTCTATCAATGTTTTTGCTAAAGGTTGTCCAGTGCCGAAATGTATCTTGAATGAAGAAATGTATCCCGTACTCGAATCACACAGCATCCGAATGAGTATGCTTTATTTGGTAATTTTTGATGGATTGTAAACTTTAAAATTTAACTGTCCATGCCGTGGTTTCATTCCTTAATCAGTTGAGATGTTTCGACTTAGATTAAACATTTCTTTAAACTTTTTGAAAAAATTAGCAATTGGAAATTGCACGTCGAACAGCCAGTGAGCATTATCTGGTTTGTTGTTGTCAGAAAAATGTAAAAATATTTGTCTGAATTGGTTGCAGACATAGTTTCGCGAAATATCGGTGTCTATCAATGGATTTGTTGATCAGTAATCATAGATCCTTGTTTCGAAAATTCCCATAAGGATAGCAAGCCCTAACCATTTTATAAGTTCGGATCCTATAATGTTGACAAATTTGGCATTTTTTAAAGTCCAGTTTCCTTCTATTGCAATGTTGACTGTGAGTATATTAGCAATGAAACCTATGAGTGTTAGAATTATATATTGGGAAAGATCTTTTTAAGATACCCACGACACTCTCTGTATCTTTGGGAAATGTGTGTGGACCCAGAGATCCTTCAAATTTAATATTTGCCCTCAGTAAATCATAGTCAGTCTGTCTGGTTCATCTGAGAGCTGGTATCTGATAAAGCTGTTTTCACATGTAGCGTTTCCTCTGATAGGTTGGGATAATCCTGTGACAGACCTAGAAACATGGTTTTCGTCGATTGGAGAGGCTATGCACCTAGTTCCCGCATGGAGATAATACCCCTGTGGAGAGGTGATGGATTAGGAGTGTCAAAGGGGTGATTAGAATCCTGTGGAGGTTGTGCGGGCATGGAAGACTACTTCAGGAGGTGTGGGAAGGATATCTGTTAGGATGTCTCTTATTTCAGGTTACATGCTGCTATGTCAACTATTTCAACACTGTGCCTGACCAGCTCACCTCACAACACCCAATGGCTGTTACATAAGGCATAACGTGTGTGTTCACCAGTGGAAGGCTCAGTTGTGACCTACTTCTTACTTCGCGTGTTTTGGAAGACAGTATATGATTACTGTGCTGCAGTGCCCTCCTCCTTGACAAGACCTGGCCTCTTGGATCCTCATAGTTAGGACTTCATTACACCAAAATGACTGATCCTGTTGGCTGCCACAAATGGCTCCAGTCAGCTTTTTAAGGATTACTTTCGCCACAGTGTTCCCTTAAACACTACTCATATGAGGTCTTTGTTTCATGATTCAGTTTATTGCTACAGCCCTCCCTCTGCTGCTTCCTAGTCTCTGGGAATCCAGTCCACAAGAGATGAAACATTGGCTGTGTGGGGCAGCTGGTGGAATTTATTTAAATGTAGAATGTAATGTAGAAGAGATGCATTTCCCGGCCAATGCACCATATGTGGGGCGGCGGGTGGAATTTGTTATATAAAATGTTGTTCCTATTATTTATGCTGTCTTTTGCCTTTCTCAACACTGGCTCTCTAACTACAATATTGGCAACCAGAAAGTGATTAGCAAAACGTGATGCCTGTAATTAGAATTTCTAGTGCCCACTTCATCTGAGAAATATACTTATAGCTACAGCTTATATTTCTGAGGAATTGGGAGATTGTCTGGGATTCATAATCAAAACCGAGTTTCAAAAAATGTTCACTATATTCTGAAAGTCACGGACCAAAAAGAATCCACACAATCCAACTACTAGGGCAGTTCAGAGTCTAATGCGCTGATGCAACTATCTGTTCAAATTAAAGGTTTAAGTGAATGTTCGCCATAATTTGATGATAATGTTCATCAAACACCACGCTAAATAATGGTAGAATGTCTGTCCCGCGACGGCACGTGAAAATACGACATATGCAAACTGAAGATAGATCATTAAAGTCATCCCAGAATTAGCACTTAACTCGAAAAAGTTTTCGTTGTTACGCGTATCTCGAGTAACTTATTATGGTATCAGAGGCTGTTTTTAGCAATGATACCAACACGACGCGACTTCCAACACAGGTGGTGCGCTAATCAGCGTCTGGAGAGAACTGGGGCCTTCTTCTCTCGCACAGCGTTCTTATATATAAAGCCGCGCTGCGGACGGCTGAGGGAACGCCTGATCAAAATTGCTCTCCCGACTAGCCGCTGGGCTAGTAATGTACCACTTAAAGATATTGAATAAATCATCGCTTCCTTTGCTGATGGCTAATGAAGCTTTCAATTTAAATGTGCATTGAGCACACAGGTAAGTAATCATAATAAAAATCTGACGTGGCTAAGTCAATTATTTTGGGCGAGAGAATTAATTTAATTACACTACACGCAGTAGACGAGCTCTGAAGTTGCCCTTTGGAGATATGCTATCGCTATAGTTTTATAGTTACGCAATTGAAACTTCTCACATCGTTAAGATTATAGCGGATCTCCCCTCTACTTAAATTTAAACATCCTAGCTTTATTTATTCGCCTACTTAATCTCTTGCTTCCTTAATTTCTAAGACAAAAACCAGAAAATAATGAATTTCAATTAAAATTTTAATTTGTGAGATCCAGAATACTGTTTCTACTAAATTATTGTGAAAAAGGAATCTAAATATAAAATTTTAAGTTTCTAGCTCTTTTCTGTTACGCCGATGATTTTTACAGAAAAACGTCCAAATTTTGAAAATGGTTAAAGTTATTGAACTGACATTCAAAACTTATTGATTTAGTATTACTCCTGACATGCTAGAACCATTTCAGGTTATTTACTTGATTTTTTAAAGTATTGTGCAACATTTATGATGTCAGAGCTAGTTACAGCGGACTAGGATGGCACACAATGGAAAGACTGATGAGAATTTTATAAGGCGTGAGTAGGCTCCTTATCTACAGCTGGATCCAGGCTTTGTCTAGTGATCCACTTCCAGTATGTGTAAACAAGAATTATAGTTAGTAGTGTCACAGCAGTAACTGGTATTACTTTGGTCAATGCTATTTCCCTCTGGTTCTGACTCTCCCTGTACTGACTTGCATGATGCACCAGTGTCTCCATGGAGATGGGCCCAGCCTTCCGGCTAATGAATTTGTCTGTGGACTATATAAGCTCGGGCCCCAAAGTTCTGTTTAACACAGTCAAATTAGTGGCTGTTAGCACTTCCATGTGTTCCCCCTGGCCTATACAATTTGAGGATTGTGCCTGAAATTGTGGCAGGTGGAGCAAAAATAAATACTGTTTTACATGGTGTCCTGTTCATTTATAATTTCCCCTGTCTTACTTTAACATTAACTGCACGGGATTTCTGACCCTGTAATACTTCATTAACCCCTTGTTCCATATAGACAAACCTGTGTTTGTCTTCCGTAACCAATGACTATTATTCCTTTACTTCAAGAAATTTCTTCAGCATCTCACACTTATGAGGATAAATGTGAACTGCATAATGTAGGTACCATGCATACTTACTGCTCCTGGAAAGGAAATTGAAATCTATACTTCACCTGTTGGTCATTTCCTCTGCTGTGGCTAGGCTATAACGAAAAGGTTAGCTGTTACAATGATGCTAAAGGGCAAACTCACTCTCCGGTGGTGGCTCCTTTTGCACTTGATGTTGCACCTCCAGGCATTGTCTGGTGATAGGAATTTCACTCCTAGCTGGCTTATCTCACTTGTTCCATAGATTACTGTATATTAGTTCTTTATCCAATTTTGTGCTTCAGTTAGCAACATCTAAGTTAAGATCCACCATTTCTTCCGTAGTTGTGTAAAAAAACACTTCCATTCAGCTGGTGCAGTAAGAGCGTATCTTTCTGCAGACACTAGTTTTTGTGTTGTAGCACTCACTTACTACCTTACTTATTCCACCCATTGTTTTATTCTACTATATCATTCACTCTATCACCCTCATCAGCTGTCCCACTGTTTCCACATGTCATCCTAACACAGTGATCCAACCTCTGCTTCTGGTATGTGGTATATTCCCCAAAGCCTGAGTCACCTCATCCCTCAATTCCTCCCATGTTTCCTCCTACACACCCTGGAAACTCCTTCAAACATTCTTTGATGATATACCATCAGTTCAAAATTAGAGGGCTTCTTCTAACCATGTTACCTCATTCTATGCCTATCCTGCATTAAATAACACCTGTATCACCCAGTGATAACCTCATTTTGTTGATGTGCTTGGTGAACAGTGCTCACTGTTAACATGGTCATTCAGCAATGCTTCCCACTGCAGTGACAAGCCGTAGTCCACTTGAGACTGGATTTATCTTCTCTCCTGGCATAGCTAATCTGAGGACAGAACTACCTACTATGCATCTCTCGTGCGAAAATCCACTGCTACTGCACAGCAGGTAATCTTCCTTGTACCAGACATTCAAAGAAAACTCCCTTACCTCCTAAGTCTTCCCATGTAGACCTACTACTGCTGTTTCACTTAAAACTTCTTGCTCGCTACTCAACATTTGTTTCCCACTTTCTTTCTGGCTCAGCCCTCCAATTCTTGGGTTAATCCAAGGACTTGTCACAAAAGTTTCATACGTCCACAGGCAGAATTCTCATAGATAACTGCATTTTGAGAGTCACTGGTGACAGCTTCAGAACCTGATATTGGCCTTGACACTGCATAAAAAGTAGTGTCTTCCCATTTGCAGTGTGTGAAGTCGATAGATTACAAATTGGCCATCATTGTCTTGGGGTGATCTTTCTCTGTGAGTCACTGCTTCCTCTTGCTTTTACAGTGCCAGCCTATTTGCCTTAAGCAACCTTTTCAATTCTTCTCTTGCCACCCTCACAAATGCCTTAACCTATTGTCTTTCCCTTCTTGTTTTCCTATGTCAATAATTGAATGCATGTTATGACCATATACCACCTCATATGGCTAAAATCCAGTAGTTCTTGCTGTTTCAATTTGTACACAGACAAAGATAACTTGAACAGACATCACAATTGGTGTGTGCTATATGGTATTATAGCATGCTCCCTGGTTGCCATTTAGTTCCTCTGTCAGAAGTTTGGGAGGTGTAGACAATCGCCTAATGAGTGTGAGCTCCCTTCTGAGGAAGGGTCCCTCAGCAGGAAGGAATATGCGGTCTTGGGATTCTGTCACAATGAGGCAATTCCAATCTGAATGTTTAGCCTCATTCCCATTACATTTAGTAGACTCACTCTTCTGGCTTGCACATTGGTTGCTCATACCACATACTTTACATTCATTTCTTTGCTACAGTTAACCCATTTATTATTGAGAAAGGTGTTGAAACAATTGCCAGCCCTGTGAAATCCTGCTCTCATTTATGTAATGGCAGTTTGCTTTTGGAGACCAAGTGTGGTCCTCAAGCGCAACAACTGCTTGCAGCTTCACTCCTCCAAAGCTATCACATTAGTGTTAAGGCGCATCGAATCCTGAATTTATGTAGTGGTATTTACACCAGACTGCTCAATGGTCAGAATGAAGGACAAATCCAAATGTACCTTTCTGATCAGTGTGTCACTGCAGTCCATTGGATAATGAAACAGGTTGATGCAACCTTTGTTCATACATACTCTCACTTCTGACAGAGTAGTGCCTCTGATGACTTCATAACTTGCTCTATCTTTGACAAAGTCCAACCACACATTTGAAACCAGATGAGCTGTTACCACTGCTACTGTAACAACCACCCTCCTGTCGCAACACAGCCAAATGTTACTTCTGGTAGGGATGCTCATGAGTGATTGCCTGCCTTCTCCTCCCTCCTGCATAAATTGCAGTGGCGACCATGCAGCTTCATCCCGAGATCAGAAAGTCATCCAGCAGATCTGAGTGAAGGCTTGCAAGTTATTGGCTAGTTGAAAGCCCTGCATTTTACCATCCAGCACTTGCAGTACTGTTCTTGATACGCCTTGCTCCACAAAGGACATAGCCATGCAGACGTGTGACCTCAAATTCAGCACTACAGCTGTAAAATTGCCCAGTGCTTGCAAGAAACCAAACAAAGGCAAACAGTCTTCTCCTTCACTGACTCACAGGTCCTTTTCAGCAGGGTCACCGAATAATACCCTCACGTGCCCAACCTCCGTTTTGCCAGTGCACACTGCTAACCATTTGGCTACCCTGGAATCTCCACGCTGACTCTGATAGAATGCTGACACACATGTAGCTCACATGGAACAGGACCCTACAGTGACTGTAGCTGCCAAGTGCCAGCCTTCGAAGACTCACTACTACAGGTGACAGAGGTGATGACCCGTCATTTCTTTCCCTCTTCCCATTTCTCCACCGTGACTTCCCTTCAGTGGAACAGTCACAGCACTAGATCCAACAAGGAGGAATTATGGCTGCTCTTGCAATTGCAGTGTCCACTTGTTTTCTCTCTCCAGGAAACCAAATTGTCCTCACAACTGCTTCAAACCTCTCGGTATTCTTTCCAGTCCTCTTTGACCTTCCTCCTGGGGATGGCATTCCATCTGAGGAGTCACACTGCTCATCTGCAATGACATTCATTGTCACTCTGTCTCACTGAACACCAGACTGAAGCTGTTGCAGTCATCACTTCATCTTTCCTGTTTCTATTGTCCACGTCTCTCCATCATTGGGTGTTACCAGTGCAGACGTCCTTCAGCTTATTGGGAAACTTCCTCACTTTTTGCACTTCAATGTGCACCATCCCTTTTGGGCTATTCTGAATATTTGTAAAAATAGCAAAACCATGGTGAAGAGATAATAAACTTTTACTCACAACTTTTATTTGCGACTTGCTGGCTGATTTTTTTTAAACCTCTTTCTTGACCTTCATGCAGAAATTAGCAGTAGTACCTTTGTCTACATGGATGGCTCAGGCTGTGGTGTTGGGTGTCTATTCTTCATTGGCACAGACTATTTCCAGCATCAGCTGTCGAAACATTCCTCAGTATTTACAGCAGTGTTCTTTGTTGTGTATCAGGCCACATAGTGACACAGGCTTTTCAGTTGCATCGTCTGCTCTCTCTATGCCATTCAGAGTCTGTGCTGTATGTTGTCCATCCCTTAGTGAAACAGATCCAAGAGAGCTTTCACTTGCTAACCCTTTATGGAGCCACTGTGATATATTTGTGGGTCCCAGGTCACAACAATCTGATAGGAAATGAGGCTGCTGATACTGCTGCTGAGGCAGCTGTCCTCATACCTTGGCCTGCTAGTTCTTCCATTCCTTCAGCTCTTTGTGTTGCTGTCAGGAAGTGGTATCGCCTTTGGATTAATACAGGTCTTCCCTTCATGGAAAAAGCTCCAGGGAATTAAACCTCTTCGTGGCTTGGCTAACTACTTCTTCCTCTTACCTTAAAGAAATGTCTTGGAATGTACAAGCTGAGCTACAGAATTAGTCCTTCATCAGCCACAAATGACACCATATTACTCCAGAAGGAAGTTTAATAATCTTAAGGAATCTTGGTCTCAGTCTCAATTGTAAGAAGTCTTACCATGCAAGTAAGAACATCATTCTGGGTAAGCACTGGTATATCAGCAAAGTAAAACCAGTGCCATTTACTCAAAACAAGCCAGCACTGCTTATATACTGCAGACATTGTCCTGCTGAACTGGCCTCCTTCACTTCATTCCACATTGCACTCCTTTGATTCCCATGGCACCAGCAGTACAGCTCAAGGAGGCTATAATTCAGATGCGCCACTTGTCCTCAAACAGATATTCCGTTAGAATACTGCTGCCATCTGCAAACATGGTAAATTTGTACTCAACACCATTCACAATAGCAGGCAGATGTTTACCAGAAATCAGAGGACAGCCACAGAACGCATTTTTTCCCATGAAACCCTGTTCCATTGATATTACTAAAAGACTAACTTCATGACATGCAGCACCAGTTTCATATTGCTTATCTGACAGTGTCCTGGGTCAACAGAAATATTTTTTTTTTAAATGCAGCCAGTAATTACAAAAATACTGAAAATGAAACTGTTGTCAGAATTTAGTCAGTAAGAGGTATGATCTTGAAGCAGAGGTTAAACATAGGAAGAGAAGTATTAAGAAAGGGTGTGGAAGTCTTCAGCCAGTGCAGATAAAGATGCACAAAAAAAACACACACTATATTCATCCAGTGTTTAATAATGAGAGCACTCAACTGCTTCCAACGAACATTGATTATAAATTCAAACCTTTTCAAAAGTCTTAATAGCAGACATTTAAATCATCATTTGCAAAGTAACAGAAGTTCAAAGAAACTGCAGTGTGTAAAACAACTCCAAACAATTTGAAGTTTAGTTATTAGAAGCAATAATAGCAATTAGAAAGCCAATAGCAAACGTTTTCCCTTAGTTTGTTTGTGGCCTGCCATAACATTTTCAAGGTTTGCTTGAGCTACAATAAATTCAGGTTTATGAAAACTATATTACAAATGTGAGTTTACCACACTTCACTTTCCTTTGAATTCTGTCACATGCTTTTGAAATTAAGACTTAAAGCAACATATGTATTACATTCCTGCTTTGTGTCCTTTAGCCTTTTCACCATCCAAGGTTTTTATTGCATACTGTTGAAGCTTTAAGAACATAGAAATAATTGTAATGTGATATGACTCTAGTTCCTGTCATGCTGTTAAATAGGTTATATTAAGTACATGACATGGTAGTTTGTAGACATACATAGTAGAAAAATATGCTCTGATCTTCATGGACAGCTATACAAGATTGTATTGTTACTCCTGTGCATTTTAATCTCTCTAGGAGAACTTAAATCACAAATTTGTGGGCTTTTTATGATATATTTTCCTGTAAATATACATTTGTGCATACTACTGTAATTCAGTTGCAAATTGTTTCCTTTGAAGTGAACAACTGTGCATATAGAAATATTAGACGCACTCCTAATATGATCTGAAATACTGAGTGCCAGTTAATGTTGACATCCCATGTCTTGTCCTAAACAGACTAATAACTAGGTTGATGTATGGTTACATTACAAAGCACTTATTGTATGTTTTGTCTGGCAATTTAATGTGATTATGTATAAGCTTAGGGGTGGCCACTTATTTAAGATTGACTGACACACAGATTACCATCTCTTCATAATATTAGACTTCATCAATAAGACATAATAATAAGCTTACGTTCCTTGACATGATGTAATTATATTGGACTTGACTAGCTTTAGCGAGTGAGCTGCTTATGGCATGGCAGTTTTGTGTGTTTACGTAAGTTACGGTTGGTACACTGCTTTTTTCGTTATGGCATATATACGTCAAGAATGTGTGTGCCCTTTTTTATTCAGTTTTCTTCAGTTCTATTTTTTACCCAATACTGGTACTGTGAAGATGGTAAATGACTGAAACCAGTTGTAATAAAGTAACCTCTCACTAATCTCACCTGTCTGAGGAAAGAATAATTAGCTCAAGAAGCCATAGTTTCCTCACTTAAACATTTCTGTTGACATCTCCACTGTTCTGATGTGACTTGTTCACCCTCTATTACAGTTGTATGATATGTATTTAAGTGTGTAAAAATAAAATAGATTTCATGTAAGTTTACATTGTTAAATTAGTAGTATAAATTTGCATTTGTCAAAGTAGTTACTGAAATCAGAATTTCTGTGCTTGGACTGTTATCCAGAAGCACCCTTCAAAACATTTTGTGTTCCAAAAATGTATCATTATTCACATTTGTAACTATTAGACATTTAAATTGCGTCTCTTTGAAAGGAAGCAAAAGTATTTCATATTGCCATTACTGAAGCTCCTACATTACTGTTGATTCTTGCAAGCATTGTAAAATGTCTGGTACAAATATTTGCAACAATTGGAGCTTCATGAAGTTCAATTAAACGACACAATGTCATATTTTGTACTTCCAACATACATTACAGTATCTGGAGATTTATGAACTACAGGAAGTTGTAAAGCACTGATGTAGAAAATGTATTCTACCCTTAATGTAACATCCAGTATTTAGGTTGCATGTTCCATAATACGAAAATATTTAAAATGATATTCCTCAGTTACTAGAAACTCTTACCCAGCTAGATGTAAGACATGCTTTGTTTGCATTAAAGATGTATATTATACCATCAGCCACGCGTTCATATATTATCGACAGACCTGTATGTTGTCTTTGTATCTTTGGCAGAAGTTAAGACAGCTAACTAGAACTTGACTCTGTATGTTGATGTTAAGAGTAGATTTGTTGTAATTTGCACATGATACAATGTTGTTCTGAAGTGAAAGGACAGAATATTTGTAAGTCACGTTGCCTTACAGATCTTCAGCTTCTTCATGCCCTTCAGTAGGTATTTCATAAGAAGTGTACTATTATGCATACATGGCTTCATATGTAGATTGATAATTTGTGTGCCACATCATGTGGGACACAGTGTACACTATTCATGTAGTTTTAACTAATGGCTGATAATGAAAATTGAAATTTGAATTGTCATTAATACATTTTTGACATACCTCGACGGTAGAAATTACGTATTGCTCTGTGGCGGTATATCTTTTTATAGGCACTTGACAGCAGTGAGGTAGTCCAAACTGGCCAGTAATATGATAAATGTACAGGCTAAAAAAGTTTCCTTTTGTGGAATATTTGAAGACTGTGTCCTCACATATAACAAATGTTACTCAAAATTGGTAAACTGTAGATGAAAAAATTGTTAGCTAAGATGGTGTACACTGTGTTAGAGCTTCTAAATGTCATTATTTAAACTTTATTTAGGGAAACCTACACTGCCTCTAAGTATTAGTAAACAACATTTTTAGGAGTTCCTTTCATGTTTACCTGTGTTCTATAACCTAGGTATGTAAAAAATCTATAAATTGTCTTAGTTGAAATCAGTCATTATCCAAACATGCAGGAGCTAAAATCATGACAAAACATTTTGTTTCAATTGATGGTGACTCATCTGTAAAGTCTCCCAGCTTTGTGCTAAACATGCAGCGTATTACTGCTGTACGATGCTTTTCTATAGATACACATTGAATATGTAATTTAGAAAGATTGTAACATTTCTATCGAATGATTTCAATTTGGTTATGATGAATATCATATTTTGTATTACCACATCAAACATACAGTGTAGCTATTTCAACTATTATTAAAATGAGAAAATCTTTCATGTGTAGTAGTTTCTATTTTTAGCCAAGGAGTAACCTGCTTGTAGCAGGTAAACATAAACTTTTCAATGTTAATTCGATGCAACATGTAAAAAGTCTCTGTAAAGTGTATGCATGTTGTAAAAATTAATGCTATTGGATAGCAGCACTGTTAATCTAGATGTTAATCTTTATTTTTTCTATGCACTGGCGGGAAAAACTGTTACTCAACAATCCATGTAAGAAAAATATAAGTAATAGTTGGAGTCTAACCCTTATTGCAAGAATCTTGCTTCTGTGTGTCAAATAACCATAGACAATCTTTCAAAAGATAATCACATGTCTAACTGCTCTGACAATGTTTCTGCTTACTTGCAGACATCTGGTTCTCTCTCTCTCTCTCTCTCTCTCTCTCTCTCTCTCTCTCTCTCTCTCTCTCTCTCTCTCTCTCTCTCCTGTCGGCCTCCCTTGGCCAACTCTTGATTTTTTCGACCCCGACGGTATTAGGTTGCGAGGCCTGAGGGTGTCATTCATTTTCTCTTTCTAATCT
This sequence comes from Schistocerca piceifrons, assembly GCF_021461385.2. Classification (NCBI taxonomy): domain Eukaryota; kingdom Metazoa; phylum Arthropoda; class Insecta; order Orthoptera; family Acrididae; genus Schistocerca; species Schistocerca piceifrons. The sequence continues at coordinate 813,458,002 of NC_060141.1, forward strand.
TACATTCCATGGGGAGGAGGGCCTCCATAGATGGAGTGAAGCCAGTCCTCCTAGGGGTGTGAACCTGTAAGGAAAATGTGGCCCTCCAAACTGTGAGTTATGTGATAGCTGGTAATCCATCCTTGCAAGGGTCTTAGTGCTCACAAGCTTCAGAATAAGCCCTGGGTATGAAGGCTGACAAAGAGCAAAGAGATGGCGAGAACAGAATAGACCATAATGGGTGTGTAGACAGGAGTGTTCCTACCATCATTCACCCACAATGACACTCATTTGGGAACAATGTGGTCTGCAGTCGCAGACATTGCTCTGCATGGAAAATAAAGTAGGTGACCACATAAAATGGGAACTGTTCCAGATTTTCAAAGAATTATCATCATAAGAAGTAATGAGGAATAATGTAAACTTGTAACCCCATGCTGGTGCAGTCCCTACAAGGACAATCCTGAAGAGAAGCACAGCACTTCACCACTGCACTGAGGCAAGTGACAAAGCGCAACAGAGGAGGCTGGTGTTCGAAAATACATGTCGTGATATGCACAGGTTGGATATTGCTGAGGGACAGAATGAAAGTAATGTTACTGGTGCCTAATGTGAAGAGAAGCCTGAAGTGAAAATAATTAAACATTGTGAGGGACTGTTGCTGTAATGATGAACCAATGTACTTCATCTCAAAACACACATTACATAGCCTCTCAGATGATAAAAGATTCCAGAGTTGACTGTCATCCCATACCTCATGGACATCTGCACTAATAGTCTTCATTTGTATTTTGGTGACCACACTACGAGAAATATGACGGTTACTGAAGATGTTTCTGGACATTTAACAGGAAGACATGATGTTCGGTCAGCTTGTCAAGAGATCTGAAGCACCTTCACCTGCAATCTTCCATTTGGGAGAGGGACATGAACTACCTGTATGCCAACACAGTTTCACAAAAATGTTAAAATTGTGACAAAGTAGCTCTACCTGCTAACCAGCCAGCACGTTTCCTCCTGTCGTGCATTTCCTTCACCTTTGCTGACATGTTTACCATTAGAGCCAAGAAACCAAGGAACGAACAGTAAACAATGACTGCTGTGTCTGCATGCTGTGGATTTTCTGATGTAGAAGTGTATCAGTCACTTTTAACACATCGTCATATCTCAAAGAATATTCAGCTGAATGCAGTCTTACATACCAGTGGACGGCTAATTTCGTCTGGTGAGAAAATGGACAGCTTATAATAAATACAGTGAGAGATGCCAGTCTTAGTGGAAGTCCCATTCTGATGTTTCACGGACCAATCAGTGAGATGTGGTGGAACTGTGAGTGAGTGTTCTTGAAAAAGTTCAAAGAATAGTGGTACCTCTGAGTGGCTGTTTCTAAGTTGGCCCGGCTGAGGATTTATATCACGATATTTCTTGAGGGAGACAGGATAACCAGAAGAATGCAGCATGTTGTGTGGCACAAGAAACTACCACCTGTCTTCCAAGATCTGTGTAGACTTTGCAGTGAACTACATTCACAAAAATACTATCCAGAATTTGTGATATGAGGTAAAAGGGTACAAAGTAACCTGTTATGAGGAGTAAATTGCATCCTAGTCACTGCTGTTACCCTGTCTTCAGTGTAATATCAGCCACAGTTACCACTGGTGTGACGTATGTGCCATGAAATCAGTTGTGACCAGGAGCAGGACAAAAACAATTTACTAGCACAGGCAGTGTCACTGGGATAAAATAAACCTGGGTTTAGTTTCGCTTGAGATATTCCTAACATATTTATGTATGTACCTTTCCTGAAGCTTTGCTGTTTTTCTCGTCAATTATATTTAACGATAAATATTGTGTACATATATATTTGTTACTTGAGAATTACCTGCCTCTGTTCTGCACCAATAGTGCAGGACAGAAGCTGTGGAAGCCCCAACTGACACAGGTGATGAAATGTTAACACTACTGCCTGCAATGTATCAAGTAACATAACTTCTGTTGTATGTAATAAGCAGATTTAAATGAATGTACCAAGTAAATGAAGTTAATTGGCATCTATAATATACAGTAACAGAAACCTACAAATATTTTAGAGATATGACAAATTATTTTGATCATTAAAATTAAATGTACTGAAAGAAATCACAATGTCACTATATTTGCCATTTATTATATAGTAAAAAATGCTGTACCAGTTTGATGCTCAGCTTATGTTCAGTGCTGATAGATATGTGAAAGAGAGGTGTATTTTGCAGTTAAAAAACCACACCAAGCTGTTAAATGTTTTATTACTCTGCAGATAGCTTTGTATAGATATTTCACACCAAAATGAGTTCCATGCAAGCTGTGCTGCACAATTTTTATATAGGATGCTATGTTTTCCACTGTCATATTTGTGAATTAAGTGATTGGCTCAACAGATGATAGTGGAATAATAAGTTTCTTTACATTCATATTATGTTTCACAAATTATTATTAAAGTTATGTAATACCTCTTTACATCATGAAAATTCAGACACTTGTATAAACATTGTAAAGTCAAGTTTACCACTCGGTTTTTAATTATTAAAATAATGTCCCAGAATTTGAACTATACCTGCTGTAATGCACTTGTTGGTTGTGGCACTGCAGTTAAAGCTAAAAGACTGCCTAGTTGTACAAGAACTGAAGAGCAGTTGTAATTTTGTGTTAATACAAAAGTTAAATTGAAGTATACTGTGAACTCTCCTGAAAAAGTTGAGAAAGACAGTTAGGCAGTTTCACCTGTTCATCAAGGATGTCTTACTGTTCACTGTTGGGATGCAGTGAAGGTAATGTGAAGGAATCCTCACCTCACCACCGCAACCAAAAGACATAATCTGTTGTTCGCTCTCACTGTTCTCCTCAGTGTGCAGGGTGTTGCACAATTCCTATTCCAGGCTTTCACAGATTGTACAGGAGACTTTGTATATTTGTCGACATTGCCTCCTTACCAAAACCTCATCTACTAAACTTGTTCTACAAATGTGTGATAGGAATTGTGAAATACCCTGTTTTTGTTAGTTACCAGATTAAGAGAAAATGGTTCGCATACATTATTGTGCCTCAGTAATACAGCATCTTGCATATCTAGTTTTCAAACATCTGCTACTATACAGATAGTGGAATCGTGTGCAATTACTACACATAAATTTATGCATAATGTTAACATCTAATTTCCTTATTTCTTCCTGTGTTGTCAATTGGGTTCAATGCAAGTATGTTGTTTATTGAAAAGCTGACATAGATGCTGATCTAATTAACCAAGCTTGGGAGCAAATTATTTGTCAGTGTAAAAATGTGCTTGCATGTCACCAGCTTTCATTCAGTCTTCCTTAATGAATATTACTATGCAGTAATATAAATATGTTGTTAATCTGTAATGCTCATAGAACTGTCTGTTGATAACATTTCTACAATGAAACCTCAAGTCTGTAAAATGTATAACATAGTTCCCCATATGAATTAAACTGATGACTTCATTGCTTATGAATGTGAACAAAACATTTGCCATTTTTCATATTAGTATTAGCAGTCAGATAATGTTTATGAATGAAGTAAAGTATTATGTACATATTGGTTTGCAAGTGACACTCATGAGGAACAAAGTTTGTTGGAAGTTACTACGCAGTGTGCTTGCATTGTTATTTTGAATGCAGACATATTACTGCAATGATATTACCATGTTTCTGTACTGTATCTGAAAATTCTATGCCTTCTACAAGTTTACAAATGTACTGGTAAATCCGTATTGTCTAAAGAATTCATCACCCATGTTTAAGAGCTGCAGACTAATTGCTCTGTATATTAGTTCATGTGTTAGTAATTTAGGAAAGGTTTGATGTTAAGCATAAAGTTTGTTGGAAGTTGGTAAGTGCTCTCTCAACAACACTGGCTGGATAAAGTCAAGGTAGATGGGTGCAATCCATGCTAAGGCAAGCACTCACTTTCTCCAGATCCTAACAGTACTATTTGACTTATTCACTCGAACTTCTACTATGTTGCACATCTTAAAGAGTAAATTAGGGCATTCTAAATTTCAGAATTTTGTCAATTTGGGGAAATAATCATTATGAATTTTTCATTGTCCTTAAAAGTTGTGAGATAAGTAATCTGCGGCTGGTAGTGGCTCTGGGCTAGTTACTTACTGACCAAATCTTACACAGTCACATACAGGGACATGGAAGATAGAACTGAATACCAGTTAGTGGAACAGTGGTTGCCAAATACTTGATGACATAAGAATGCAAAGTTAGAATTACAGTATTCTGGCTGCATAGTGACATAAACATAATAAATGTTGAGTTATTAATGTCCATGCATTTTCATTTTTTCTTCTATGTTTTTAGTACACCAATTATTGGCTACAGATTTCCCTTCAGATGTCTGTATTCATGTTAAAGTACTACGCAAGCACTGTAAGAATTCTCCTGTCAGAGTGAAAAAAGGTGAATATGTTCCTCTGTAAAACAATACGAGAAAAGTGAGGAACCAACTGCTCAATCCTCATTCCCCTTTCTTCAAAAAAATTTTGGTATGTGAACTTATGCTGTTCAGGTATCGAACATTCTACAGTCTTTCACCCCCACCTCTCTACAGTTAAGTATTCATATGCCCCTATTATGTGAACAAAAATGAATCTGGCTATAGCAGATTTAGGGAAACTGACAATATCCCCCACCCCCACACACATGCACACAACACTCTTTCAGCAAAAACAAGTGAATAAGTTTTTCCTTAATTTGCTTCCATGCAGTCAAACCCAATGGACTCTATGCAGCTAAAAGTTCCCTTGTCCATTGTCTCCAATCAATACTAGATGTCTCAGCAATACAGTACCATAGGTAGGATCAATGTTTTGTATAGCATGATCTTCAATGATATTAAGACACCTGGATCAAAGCAGTTAAGTTAGACCGTTGGAGCATTGGTTTCCTGGATGGAATGTGGAGTCACTCTACTTAATATAAGTTCTCCATGAAAAAACTCCCAAATCTTTAGATTTGAAATCACATGTGCAGGAACGGTCTTACACCTTTAATGACTGCTTCACCCACATGTTGACAAGATAATCCAGCCTGGCTTTGCTTATGGCATTGGATGATATTTCTGGAAATGGATTCATATTCTCATTTTCTTCCTTAAGGCACTCTCCAAATCCCCTCTAGGTTAGTGTAATTTTGGAACACCCTGTACAGATAGGCACATGGACATGCATGCAGATTTGGGTGGTTGTCGACCCTTAAGATGGTGCACAGGGTTTACAATTCTTCTCCATAGATACGCAGCTCAGCATTTTGGATCCAGTTCTCATAGACCCACCAATTGCTGAAAATCATTCTGCAGCTCATGTCTGCACTGCCTGCTTGGTCTTGTAATCGGACACATCCACCAGGATTTTTCACAAGCACAGCTTTGGCCTGGCAAGTGTCTTTCCTCCTCACAATGTGCACTGCCAGCCTTAACCTCTGCATGGTCATTTTCAGCATGACATTCAGTGTACAACCAGGTTGTACTATTTTTTTTTTCTATATGTCCAGGTGTTTTATTCAGGGATTGCACCCAAAGCTGTTCATTGTATTTTTCTGTTCAAACATCTAAAAGTTCTCTTCATCTATATCTTGCAATGCTTCAGATTCCTGTCCCATATTAAACAGATCACTGGATTATAGGATAAAAGTTTGATCTTACTTGGCAGACTTTCTGATAAGTTAGTGGATGAAGTAAATTTGACGTCTTGAAATATGTTAATTTCTGATTAAGCTTGTTGAAAAGTTTCACATATGTTTCTACTTCCATAACAGCATTCTCCACATTAACCCACAGCCTAATATAATGGTTTCTTAGCTAAATATCTTGCTGTTCCGACAATTGCTTTCTCTCTCTACTAGATCTGCAGTGTTGGCTGCATATCCCAATAACTGTGTTCTCCCATTTAACTCAACCTTTCCACCCTTTGATTTCTTAAATGACTTCCTCTGTGACAAAACTATGAAATAACACCATCTGTCACACTTGTGATGCTGAATTCCCTTGAAAGATTTCATTACATTTTAAATCAGATTTGCTCTGCTTTACACACAATTACTACTCTACCATTTTGACATCACTGTAGCTGAAATAAGTTAAGGAACATCTGTTCCACTGACTCTGCTGATGGAAGCACTATTTCAACCGAAATTTACTTCAGTAATGCCTCCTTTGCTTCTTAAAGACATTGCCACCACATTTAAAAAGGACTAGTTGGAAGATTTGTGTTCTGCTTTCAAATTCCATTATTATGGCTCTCCACTGGGATACTGTAACACTAGTACTTCTGTTTGCGATGTTCTCCCTGCTTGGTGGTTGAGACTTTGCCGATGCCTCTGGTGCTTTGGCAGCAGTAACGCAAAGCAGTAGTACTGAATCAGGTGCACTGTGTCCCAGGGCTTGTCTCTGTCCTGCAGTGCTTCCATCGGCATGGTAGAGGTGGTGTCAGGATTCGTCAGACCAACCAATGCTCCGCTAATGCACCAATCTCCAGTACCGAGGGTCACATGCCCATTTGTTGTAGTTGCCGATGCTGTGGTAACATTAGCAAATGCATGGTTCGTTGGTTGTGGAGGCCCATTGCTAGGAGTGCTCAGTGCACTGTGGTCTCTCAAACTTGTACTCTTCCCAGCACTACAGAACGATTGTAGTTTTGTCAGTTTGCCACCTGTCCTGTTTTACCAGTCTGCCCAGCCTATGACACACGCACACACGCGCGCGCACACACGCGCGCGCACACACGCGCGCGCACACACGCGCGCGCACACACGCGCGCGCACACACGCGCGCGCACACACGCGCGCGCACACACGCGCGCGCACACACGCGCGCGCACACACGCGCGCGCACACACGCGCGCGCACACACGCGCGCGCACACACACGCGCGCGCACACACACGCGCGCGCACACACACGCGCGCGCACACACACGCGCGCGCACACACACGCGCGCGCACACACGCGCGCGCACACACGCGCGCGCACACACGCGCGCGCACACACGCGCGCGCACACACGCGCGCGCACACACGCGCGCGCACACACACGCGCGCGCACACACACGCGCGCGCACACACGCGCGCGCACACGCGCGCGCGCACACGCGCGCGCGCACACGCGCGCGCGCACACGCGCGCGCGCACACGCGCGCGCGCACACGCGCGCGCGCACACGCGCGCGCGCACACGCGCGCGCGCACACGCGCGCGCGCACACGCGCGCGCGCACACGCGCGCGCGCACACGCGCGCGCGCACACGCGCGCGCGCACACGCGCGCGCGCACACGCGCGCGCGCAGTGTTCTTACATATAAAGCCGCGGTGCGGAGGGCTGAGGAACACCTGATCAAATCTGCTCTCCCGACTAGCCGCTGGGCTAGTAATGTACCACTTAAAGATATTGAATAAATCATCGCTTCCTTTGCTGATGGCTAATGAAGCTTTCAATTTAAATGTGCATTGAGCACACAGGTAAGTAATCATAAGTCTGACGTGGCTAAGTCAAATATTTTGGGCGAGCAAATTAATTTAATTACACTACATGCAGTAGACGAGCTCTGAACTTGCCCTTTGGAGATACGCTATCGCTATAGTTTCATAGTTATTCAATTAAAACTTCTCACATCATTATCATTATAATGGATCTCCCTTCTACTTAAATTCAAACATCCTAGCTTTATTTATTCGCCTACTTAATCTATCTTACTTCCTTAATTTCTAAGACAAAAACCAGAAAATCATGAATCTTAACTAAAATTTTAATTTGTGAGATCCCGAATATTGTTTCTACTAAATTATTATGCAAAAGGTATCTAAATACAAATTTTTAAGTTTCTAGCTCTTTTCTGCTGCGCCAATGATTTAGACAGCAAAACATCCAAATTTCGAAAATGGTTATTCAACACACATTTATTTTGTATTACTCCTGACATTCTAGAAACGTTTCAGGTTATTTACTTAATTTTAAAGTATTGCGCAATATTTATGACGTCAGAGCTAGTTACAGCAGACTAGGCTGGCACACAATGGAAAGACTGATGTGAATTTTATAAGGTGTGAGTATGCTGCTTCCCCAAAACACCCTCTACTTAATTTTGTTGACTGTAAATGAAAAAATTAATTACAAAAAGGCAAGTGAGAGTACAGCTTAACTCCCTATGAAAATTAAAATTGAAATGTAAACATATAGAAATATTAAGAGAACTTATTACGTACTTCAATTATTTAAATTGCTGGCATGTTCACTGTCTTTTAAGCAACATTATCACACAAAATGTAAGCAAAATCAATGACACTTTGTCTGTCTAAGGCAATATGTATGCCAAACACACAAAAATGTCAAATTATGAAAATCTTAAATCCATTAAATTGTCTGTAAATATTCTTACTTACACAAATTCAAAGAAAATAACACAGTTATTCATGATACACAAACAGATAATTATATCTTAGCAGTATTCTCTAAACCTGAAAGAAAATTTGACAAATCATGACGATTTCATTTTTACACATGTGGTTGTAGCCGCTTTGGCTGGCGTTCTTCACTTCCATTCACAAGGGTAGAGGAGGGGAAGTTGCTGTGGTGTGCGTCCTTCATGTTCACTCTAAATTACGTGGGTAAATGGGAGGGGTCACTGTGAGTTGTCAGTCACTCCACGCTTTCATGTAGCTACCAGGCTGCCACTATCTGGTTTGTCCTGTAGAACAAACAAAAGAGGAAAGATGAAGAATGAGTGAGACCTGAAAAGGAAATAAGATCTCACACAGCTGGGACTGCACAGCTGCCACACTGTGTAGAGGTTACAGAACAACCTCCTCCCTACAGAATTCATTCACTACCTACGAACTTCTTTCGGTCGATCATGTTCCTGAAGCCGAATAGCTTTTTACTCTTACGAAAACTACATGCCAATGCATATAGGCCAGAGAACCCTATGATCCTGAAAGGTCCTTAGTACACGAAAATGAATTTCTTTGTTTCTGCATTTATTTTCTTTGATTTTTCCTTGGTTTTGACAAGGACTAACTGCCCTATTTCAAAACTGGTGGGTACAACTTTTCTGTCATGACGCTTCTTTCTATCTAATGTTCTTTCCCTTATATTTGCCCTACCCCTTCATGTCTTTTTGTCTGTAGATATTTGCGTTAGATTAGGGAATTCTACTATACCTGCAATCACATTGTGTGGTTCCTGGCCAAACATAAATTTGCAAGTCTCAAAACCAGTTGCATCATGCCTTAAGTTGTTAATTACATTCTCAAAATACTCAATTTGCTCTGCCCAACTTGAGTGTTCCCGATCACAATAAGTCCTGCAAAGCCTATTCAATTCTCTCATAATACGTTCACGCAGATGTTTTCAGATGTTTCACTCCGGCCTTATACAGACATTCTTTAAATCTATCAGAAGTAAATTGAGGCCCATAGTCTGACAGCAAATTCTTCGGAACGCCAACGTTCACGAAGAAATTTTCCTATCAACGTTGTTGCATTTGCTCGTTCAATTGGGTATAGCTTAACATATTTACTAAATCCATCCACAACAAAAACATGGGTACACCCACCTCTCGAAGCAGGAAGAGGGCCAAACAAATCACAAGCCAGTAATTGTGGGGTTTCAGTTGGCTCTACTGAATGCATATCCCCTTGTATTCTGGTGTTGGCAGCACGGACTTTCTGGCACACTACACAAGATGCTAGACGCTTGGCAACACGGCAGTACATGTTGTCAGACACGACCTTCTCTTTTAATTTGGCAATGCACTTCTTTGCACCATAGTGCCCATACCTCAGGTGTACATAGTCGATTAGTAAGTCTACACGTTGTGAGGGAAAGCACAGCTTCCACTCTGAAACTCCTACATTTTTCCTTCTAAATAGAATGCCTTTATGCAGACAATAGTATTGCAAAACCTAAGGATAGTTCATATTTTCTAAATAGCTTTCCACTAATTTCAGCTGCTCATCTGCATTCTGCTCATGTCTCAAGTTCTTAACCATCCTCTTTAATGCACTTTCTTTCTTTACTTTGTGCAATGCAAACATTCGTACTTCACTTAGATCAGTTGCTATAATTCCCGTGTCATCACAAGCTCCACACTTCTAGATAACCCATCAGCTACCAGATTGTCTTTCCCTTGAATATATCTAACCTCAAGGTCAAACTGTTGGAGATACAATGACCATCTTACCAAACGAGCATTCCTCAACTTACAGGTCTTTAAAAAGGTCAACGCCTTATGGTCGCTGTAAACAATTATCTTGTGACCTAATAGATACTGCTCAAATTGCTGCACCCCAAATACAATTGCCAAAGCTTCCAGTTCTGAGATGCCATAATTTCCCTCTGCTGCCTGTAAAGATCGACTTGCGAAAGCTATAGTCCTGTGCACTTCTTGTTCATTCTCTATTTCTACTAGGAATATCTCCACAGCTATACCATAGCCACTAGCATCAACAGACATACAGAATGGTTTTTCAAAATCAGGATGATGTAAAATAGGACTATTAATTACAGATTCTTTAAGCACCTTGAACGCCTGTTGGCATTCTGCTGTCCAAACCCAAGGGGTATTCTTTTTCAGCAGGAGTTGAAGACAGGGTGCATTAAAAGCCTGATCACTAAAAAAACACCTATAGAAGCCGAAAAGACCGAACATCGATCTCAACTACTTCTTGTTTCTGGGAGCCTCAAATTTTTCAATGACTGCTAGTTTGCCTGGGTCAGACAGAATACCTTTTCCACGTATCATATATCCCAAGAAACTTATTTCCTCTTTGACACACTCTCTTTTCAATCTTTAGTTTCACGCCACCTCTCTCAATAGCCTCTAACACTTCCTCTAATAAAACTGTGTTCTTCCCAGGTAAGAGTTGCTATTAACACATCATCTACATACACTGTTATTTTATTACTTAAGGCTGGTCCTAAAATATGGCACATCACACGTACGAAGGCACAAACAGATATAAAGTCCGAAAGGTACCACATGGTATTGGTAACAAACTCCTTCGTACAAGAAAGCTGTGTACTTCCTTGAACTTTCCGCCAGTGGCAAATTCCAATATTCACACGTGATGTCCATAGAGGTTAAGAATTTTACTCCCCGGAATTTTTGCAATAACTCATCCATGTTCTGCAGTCTATCACTTTCCCTAACCACTATTTCATTCAACCAACGACCATCCAAAACCAATCTGATATTCCCGTCTCTTTTTGGTACAACAAGAGGATTATTGTACTCACTGACCGCTTTTTCAATCACACTCCACTCTAGCATTCTCTGTATCTCCTTTCGAACCGCCTCCTTCCTAGCTACATGTATTTGGTATGGCTTCCTGGAAAACACTTTGCCAGGTTTCCCCTTTAATTGACATTCATAACCTTTGACCACGCTAGGTCGATTTGAAAATACCTTATGATGCCTTTTTAAAACCCGTCTGTTCTTCCTTCCGATTAGCTGAAATTTTATCGATTTCCTGCAATTTAGCTTGTATTTTGTCCAAAATAATTGCTGCTTCTTCTGCATTTAGCTTACTTTTACTAAGATTAACACCTTTGTCCCAATATCTCCTATTTTCCAGAACTCATATAGGCAGCTCCCAGGTTTCATCATTAGTTACATGTTTATCTATAAAAGGTACCGTAATTACTCTGGTTGTTGGCAAGACCAATTTTAACTGGCTTCTTTCCAAGTCAACAACACTGATATTTTGACAAGAAATCTATACCAATTAAAACCTCAATACCGAGATTGATATTAATGGTAATTTAATTGATCATCCATGCTAAATTGTAAACAAAGGGCAGTAAAGCCTCTTGCTTTACTGTTTGTGACGCCTTGCCAGTAGCACCAATTATTCTTAGTCCTGATACCATCATTACGATAAGCTTGTCTTTACTAGGCACTGCATCAAAGGAGGACAGAGATATCGCACTCACCTCACTTCCACTGTCTAAGAGACAATGTACATTCATACCCAACATATTCACTATTATTATAGGGTGGCTTATTCTTGTTTGTACAGGTGGTTCATCAAACTCGTCCAATAGTTCCTTTTGTATTTGTCTCCAACTAAAGTGATAAACATCTGTGTTCATTACATTTAGGTCAAAGTGTGTAGGGGTTTCCTGAATTACATTTTCAGCTGCCTTTTCCAGTCGGTCTATTAATTCCAAATCGAAGCACCGCACGACTTCATTACATTTAGTTTGCCGAACGTGACCCAAATTAATTTAGTCTGAGATATACTGCGCCTCCAAACCGGACATAACATGAGTTACAGCTAAACCACTTCCACTATTACCATCGGGTTCCTTCTCAAGTGACAACTGGTCACAGCTACTGGGTTCATAAACCCCCAACAGGCTACCCTCTACATTCTCACTTACCTCCTGTCCTAAATCTATTAGTACAGTATCAACATCCTACACAGGCACTTTAGATAAGAGCACATCATCCTCATCGTAAATATAAGCATGAATTTCTTCTGCTTCTTCTGCTTCTTCACACGACAATTCAGTATTTTGTAACTGTTCCCTACTGTTACACTGCTGCGCCTTCTCTTTCTCTTCCCACTTAGAAAGCGTCTCTAACATGGTATCTATCAAATACTGTGAGTGGTTTAATATTTCTGCTGTATCCTTAGATGCTACTGACCCCTCATCCACATGTTCAGTCTGAGTATTGTGATGTGTCTTACCAATTACTGTAATTACTGGCTTAGGAAAAGTAACCACCTGGTGAATGCCAGTGTCCTCATAGACAGGAACTAGTTTTCCTGCCTCGACCTACTACTGTTTCCTTTATTTCCATTACAGTTAACTGGCACAGCATTGCTTTCCGCACTTCCGTTTACCTGCATAATTTTGTTCGGAACAAAATTACTATCATTTGGATGCCATTGTTGGTTCTGATGATTATTTCTCCAATTCCTACCTCTCTTAATATGGCGAACACCTACTGTTCTGATGTTTATATTGCCATTCTGCTCGTTCTTAAAATTACTAGTAGTGTTATTACCATTTCTGTTATTACGTGCTTGCTCCTCATTGGCAGCCACACGCTCTACACGTTCAAAATATTCAATGAAATGATCCAGATTGTCTCTAGGGGCAGATATAATTCTAGTTTGCCAATACCATGGCAGTTTGGATTCAAGACCTAGTATTATCATTCCAGGTTTTAGCTTTTCAGCCATATGTGACAAATGTGAGATACATGACCTGGCAAACTCTTTAATAGATTCCTTGCCTGCATTGAATCGTTTTCCACTCCAAAATTCTCTCAACACTTCATTTTGCTTATTGCTAGACCAATACTAAATAATGAAAGCTGTTTTAAATTCCGCTAATGTTTTACACATAGACATAACATCAGCTGACCAACGCATGGAGTCACCTGCTAAATGGCTTCTGATAAATGAGATTTTCTCTTGTTCAGGCCAAGTTGGTGGAATCACATCTTCAAAATTGTTCCAGAAATGTAGCGGGTGGATATTTTTATCTGGATCGAACCGCAAGAACTGCTGACATTCGATAAATGCGGCATTTGCAGCTACAACTTGTTGTATACTACCATTACCAGAAGTTACTGTAGCTACTTTACTCTCAAGGTTAGCAATGTTAGTACTAATATTTCTACTCTCATTTCAACATTGATACTACTCATATTGTGCAAAGAGTAGATAGTTTTGATTGCGTCTACTTCTGCTTGACATATGTTTACTTTTATATTAACGTCTTCAAACCTATCTGAGCACAGTTCAGATTCCGCCTCGATCTTTTCTGTTAACTTGTGCTCCAGCTTCGCATCTTCCATTTGGAAGTCGTTGCAAACCTCAGCAACTTCGGATTTTACTGTTTCATACATCTCGGATAACTGTTGAGCAACCTTTTCTTAATATCCTCATGGTTGTAATCAGTTTTATAATTTAAACTGTTCAGATCCTCTTTCAACTTATTGCAGCCAGTCTTGAAGGAAGTTTCTAATTCAGCTTTATTGGATTCTAATTTATTGTTCATTGCCTCAAACTGTTTATTAAAATCGGTTTGGCTGGCCACAATCCTGTTATTTACCTCAATCGTATCAGATTTTAACTCAGCTGTCATTCTAACATTACTGGCTGACATTTTTGCATTACTGGCAGCTATTGCTTGCAACATTACATTTAAATCAATAGCCCCAGTATCTTTTGGGTTGCTCACTAGCTGGCTTTTTATCACACTCAGATGACGAAAAACTAGCTCGAACACCAGAATCATCAAAATTAAGTGAAACTTCTGATTGCTCAGTCATATCTAACTTCCCCTTTTTAAACTCTATCATCTCAGATGACTGTTTCATTTTTAATTCATCAGGGAAACTATCATCCAATAACTTAACACTTTCTGATTTTTGCTTTACTATAGGGATCTCTAATATTGAATCATTGCCCTTTTTCACACTACTGTCAGGAGACACTAGTTGGGATTTCACATTATCAGTTCACGCACCTTCCCATTCTACATTTGGACAGCACGGTCACTGATTCTACATGCGCTGTGCGTCTATGTGACTGTCATTCCTCACCGGGTGGTGTTGCTATCACCTGGATGCATGGTGGTAAATGTTCTGGCTGATCAATGTATATGCTCACAGGTTGCACTTTTTTGTGGCACATCTGCTAAATGCTTTTGCAGTTGCTGGTGTGGAAGGGATTCCTTCTGCTTAGGTGCAGCTGTGGCAACTATTTCCACAGGTTGCCTGGCTAGCTTGGTGCACAATGTCTGTAGTGTTTCTGTAAGGCATAATAAGTGCCCACCTGCTGGTGGTTCAGCTGCAAAGTACATCCTACTTTGCGCATTTCTGACTGAATACAGTCTTTGTGCTACATCAGTAACGAATTAAGCTAGTTGTTTGCTAGTACAGCTCAGATTTTTACAGAAAACATGGGAATCCACAATATTTTTTCCCCATCAGTTACTTCCTCTGAAAGGGGTTAGCTGGTGGTCACGGTGAGCCACCCATTCTTGTTCTTACAATATTGCAAATTACAGATTTCATCTCCCCTATCATTTGCCTAACCTTGTTCCTGGATGCAGTAATTCTTAGTCTCTTTCCAGTTCACAACCTGCAAAGGTTCTTTTTCTGTGAAATGAAAGTTCACTTTTCACCTTTTGGGCAATTAGAGCTTTAGCTAGTCCTATTATTCAGTTCTATGCTGTAAGGCCAGCTAGAAAATAAACATGTGACATAATGCAGAAAATAATGGTCTTCGGACTGCACATGGCGTTGCATAGTATAGTTCATGGCAACAATGGGAATGTGAACATTGTGAAGCAAGTAGCAAACATTGTCTGTATGCCTTTCTTGTCAAGACGAACAAGTGCTGCCGTCAGTGTTTTTTCAAAGTAGTAAAAGCATGATACTGTCTTTTGTATGTCATATGCATTAGGGTGAATATCAAAATATGTATACAAAGCTCAGAAACAGCCAACATAGATCCTTCATTACTTAATTTGGCAGTTTATACCATAAAAAGATAAGTTTCAGATACTTGCATGAGGCCATGCAGAATGTCTGTGGTTCCTACAGTTAGTGCTCTTTCAGGACTGATTCAAACTGGAGGCTGTTCAGCTGGCTGAGAAACAATAGTACATATTTCCAGAATAGGTACAGAAATTTCTGTATCGTGAACAATGGCTGTCATACTTTCTTGGGATGCAACGAAATTTAATTTCATACAGATCACAAGTACTACTTACCAAGAACATATTGTTGACTCGTACACGCTAAGAAGTATCAAACGACGACAAAGCTTATCTAATAATCTTGTAAGCTTGTATTTTGTTCAGTTTGTCATTGTGTGTACCAAAAGCCTTCTTGAAGGCAAGGGACATACCATAAACCTGGATGCCAGTGTCTTGTACCATCTGGATATCTTATGAACAGAATGAGTTGACATTTACAATTTCTTTGGTATTTGCTCATTTACATTTTGCACTGTGTTGATACCTACTGAGGTCACATGTCCCCAAGGAGGTCATAACACATGTGCAAAAAAATATTCCACAATTCTAAAACGTACTGATGTCAGATTAGTCTTCGCAGCAAATGTTCTTGAAAGGATACATCATGTGCAGCTTTCGTCACCTGGAATCACTTGGTGCTCCAATGCTCTACAAATAAGATTTGCCATTAGAAATAGATGCTTACTTCCAGCTAAGCTCGTACAAGGAAAATGTCACACTCTTAAAATAACATGTTTGACATAATTTAGAACTGTTACCAGTTCTGCTCTTATCCCCAGAGCTGGTGAGTCTTGTGGTACATATGGAATCACCACAGAGGAACCAGTTCATGGGAGGTGCAAGAGAATGGCATAAAGGAGGTATCATGTTTGGAGATGAACGTGACTACACCATGAAGAAATTCCCCAATTTGTGTCGACATGGGCTACGTAACATGACTAAAACGTTCAACTCGCAGCCATTTCAGACAATATAGGAAGAGGTATCATAAAAATGTTCTACCTGAAAGGTACCAGACATGGGTGTCTCACTTTTCTTATGACAATGTGTTCCATACTCCACAAATACTAGTGCTGTCAGTGAATGCTAATCTGTCTTAACCTGTTCCCTTGCGAGCTGCATAAAATGTAAGATCAGTCTTGTACCTTGCAAAGGGCTATTGGTCACAGTGGCACATATGGCTGCACATTATCAGTAGGCCAAACAATGAAACGGAAACTTAGCTCATTGGAGGCATGTAGCACAACATGAGACACAATTCAGCCTCTTTTTCAAAGTACTGAGTCATACATTGCAACAGTGGCCAAATGGAGTGTTCAACCTGCAGAGTGTAGTTCAAGCTGGAGTTGATTTTCATATCATAATGTGGACATACTCATTCCAGTTACAATCAAAATGAAACAGGCCATGTATTTCAATATTAATTCATTCCCATTTTCATGGCAAATGCTGTGAACTGTCTTACCTTCTTATGCCTAGGGCCCAAAGGATACAGTGTGCTTTTTCAACATTTTTATAAAGTACATTACCTTGTTCCCACTTAATATGGACACATCTTTAGGTAAAGAGTCAATCCATGAATATTGGGTTGACGCGAAGCACTGGTAAATTTAAATTTAAAATTGCTAAATGGACAAAATGAGAATAGTGGTGTATATGAATAAGTGTTTTCAATGGTAACATTCTCACCATGAATGGGGATAATGCAATGGGACAGAGCATGACAAGAAAATGTGTTTCTCATTTAAAGCATGATTGTTTTGACATTAATGACCTTCCGTTTTCGGAAAGACCTTCAGCATTTGATGATCATCTAAATGCATTAATTCATGATGATCCAAATCACTGCACTCAGGAACCTGACAATGTGATGAAGTATGATCATATCATCATTGTGCAGCATTTGAATACAACGGAGAAGGTTCAACAATAAAACATTTAGGTACCACATGCTAAACCATAAAAATCAATTGTTGGCCGTATGTGCATTACTCACTTGCACCAATTAGTATGTGAACGCTACTGAGCATTTCTATCCTGTATCATTTCTGTCTTATATCATTACTGATGACTAGAAAATTTGTCTTCATGCTAATGTAAGGGAAATAATAGAAAGGAATGTTGTAGTCCAAACAAAGCAGCAATGCCACATACTAGCGCACGCGCAATGTTACGAGTGACGGCACTGAAGTCAAACCCACCTTCAGACTGAAGATAACGATAACTGGAGTCCATAGCTATTTCTGAAGTGTGCAGTGATGTAAGGTAGATTGTGACTTCGTAAGTAATTTCAGTGCATGGTCTTGCTATTATTAGGTAGCACTGATTGGGCCAAATGACCAATTGTTGATCAGATGGTCTCTATCAAAGCTGTTATTTGTGTAACTGTGGAGGATGCAATGGGAAATTACATGATGCAGTGTCCGCAGTTGCATTTTTCCTCCATTATAGGAAGAATGATCACTGGAAAAAGTGCTTCAGACAAACACACATTCTGTCCAACACAAATGAAATGTCATTGTTTCTTGTTCTATTTCCACCATGAGAAAACACGTGCACTCTAGCAAATAAATGCAGCACAGACCAATTTCAATATATAAACAAGTCATCCTACTGATTTTATATATATAATCAGAAGATATGTTTTGCACATTTTTTGGCAGCCCGATGGGTGGCAACAGATGGTAACAGAGATAAATTTTAAGTAAAAAGAAATAGTGTTAAAAAGGGGCACTCTTGATTCATTCAGTGTATTGTGTGTATAGACATAAAGAAAGTAAGAGATCGTAATACTCAAAATATTAAATTGAAATAAATTTCAGTTACAAGGGTAATGTCAATTACAACTATCTCAAATTTTCTTCTCATCTTCGATATTATGTGCTTGCTGTCACTGACAGAAAACTGTGCAGCGGGCCAAAGGAAGAAAGAAAAAGTAAAACGTTTTCAGTGCCTTAATTTTTTATCCAGAATGCTCCATTATTTCCAACTTCAGTCGTGCACCCTGGTGCCGAATCTGTGAGGCATTGGATGCGTCTGTCAGAAGAGGCAACTTCCTCGGAGGTGTCAAAAATCAATCCCAAAGAACATGAGCTATAAATGGTTTGTTTCACAGCCAGTTCTCTGACAGTGTTCGTGCTACTTCCACACACATTTTCCATTGTGTTCATGTAAGCAGTCACAGCCACTTCATTACATTAATGTCCATGTTGGACAGCTGCTGTTTGACGTAGACTTACCTTCGGTCACATGCTTAATTCGCTGTGGCAAGTTTAATCACGGAAGCGTAGAACAAATTTTGAATGGTTGTGGATGGGAACATCAGGTCTACTTGGTACATACTGCACATAAGCTACTTTTTATTATTGTTTCCAGTCGGGAATCACTCATTTAAAGCACCACATTTGTAAGAAAACCACACTGACACAGCTCTTTCAGGGATACTGGAAGTAATAAACAACAGTATAACATGTGTGTTCAGTAGTGCCAAAGACTAAAAATCAGATAATGCGACTAATTTTTGGAGTGTTTGCTGTGATTACAATAACCACGGTCCCGGGGAAACGTGAGGAGGATTATAATTTTTTTTTCGCTTCAGCCAGGTTTCCTGCTCATCTATTTTATTAATTCTGGCACAGCACACTTGACACAGCATTCCGGCTTGCTCTATGGCGATGTCCAGAATGTCTTATTTTTGCCAGCCTCTGATACAGCCGCATTTTTGTGGTTCCAGTACAGGCCATCAGGGGTGAGCCTGTTGCACCAACTGCTCCACCGCACACCACACACTTGTTTGACAGACATCCTTGTAACTGGAAGTAAAAGCAAATACATGGTTGTGTTAAGTATTTCTCAATATGCGTTTGTTACAGTGAACTATAATACTGCATACCCTAAAAGGAGTACCTGTAACTACTATTACCAGCAGTTTGAAGCAGTACAAAATAGGATACAATGACCTACCCTGCACAATTTGTGATTGACAATCATTACTTGCGACATTCACTCAAGCTCCTGAATCTCTAACAAACTTTAGCATGCCGAACTACACATAGATTTTCTTCAGTTTCTATTTCATCAAGTTATGTTTTATAACTTCCATTTTTAATATCAGTTAATTGGACCACGCAGAAGTGCATGGACTTTGTATATAATTTGTTAATGTTATTTCCTGAAACAAATATTTCTGAGTTGTCGTATGTTCCTCCATTCTTGAGACAGAAATAAGTTAGTAAAAACAGGACAAAATTATAGGCTTAAAATTTAAGTGATGGCCTTCTAAAGACATTGCAGCACTATTAATAGTTTCAATTTTTCATGAGTAGCTAATATACAATTAAAGAATATGTAGGTTAAATACTAAGCTGTTGGGCTAAGCCTAAGTTAATTGTATTAAATGATAGAATAATTTTATTGCATGCAAAAACTGACATTTACATCAAACTAATATGTAGAGGCTTTTTTTACATCATCTCTCTAGATGATGTCATCAATAAAACTTCCTGTTGGCTTGTTGTCCCCTGAAGATGAAATCTTCACACAAGCTTGGAGAGTTTCCCGACCCATCCTATTCCTTAATTTTGTCATCACCCTATTCATAGTACTAAATGACCTTTCCACATGGCAAGTTGAAACTGGAATGCACAGTACACATTCAGTGGGTGTCCGTAGTGCTTTGTAGCTGATGTCGGCTCTCAGAATGAATGAAGCAACATGAGAAGTCGTATCGTCTAGTAACAGTGTTGATGTTTGTAAGCCCCAAAATCAAGCACAGTTCTTTACAATCATTATTACTAAAATCCAGAAATTCTTTAAAACTTTCAAAATATGCTCTTAGTTATATCAGTTTTGCCTTCTCATCAAACTGTTGCTCAATTTCATCAATCATACTTTCAACAAATTTCCTTGCACTTCTCATAGCTTGAATCTGCTCCTCTACATTCATGAATAGCACACCCTTAACTTCTGTTGCATCCTCCTGCAGTTTCTTAATTTCATTAAGAGTTTCATTTTCTGCACTGTGTCCATTGCAGTCACAAAGACAGTCAATGTGTCTTAAATGTTCGAGAGTTCAAAAAACAAGTAGAGGGATTCGCTAAATTTTAAGTGACTGTCTCTACAAAACTTTACGGGAGTTTGAGACTGCATTTAACTTATCGTCTAATATCACTACACCTACAATGAAATTGGAATTCATCATTTCTAACAAGATTCCTCCAGCTATACTTGGTAAATCCGTGCCATCTTTTTGTATATGTTCACGCTATTTTCCTAACCTAAAAGTCCATTACAATGGCATGTGAACTATGGGATAGGTACTAAAACATCAGATGTCAACAGCTTTGGGTATTTTTAAGAGGTTGCTCTAATGCATACTGCATTTCATGCAAAACATCTTCTCATTTGGAAGAACCATGAAAAAATTTGTCTTGAATAACATGTAATGTGCGTTTTATAATGGTGTTTATTCCTAGAGTTAGTGGCAGCAATTGATAAAACATGTGCTCTAAAGTGAATGTATCGCAGCTTATGGCCCTTCCTCTCTGACAATTGAGCGTTGACTCCTGAGATAGAACCACTAAAATTAATAGCACTGTCGAAATAACAAGAAAATAATCTGTCATAAGAAAGTTTTCTTTACTTTAGTTCAGTATCAATTGCTGTATATATGGATTTGGCTGATGTGCTTTCCAACTCAACGATACATAAAAATGTTTTCCTCACTTCAAACGATGGAGACGGTGCAACATATCAGACTACTAAAGACAATGGACTTTGGTTGGATACATTTGTTGATTTGTCTGCCATTAATGAAAAATTTGTCGTGGAGCAGTATCTCATCTTCAAAGTGTAAAGACTCTCCCAAACAAGTCAAAAATTCTGATGCAGTATACTTACTAAAATATGTGGAGCTTTTGCTCTGAAATTTTAACCACTTTTCACGGTTAATGTCGCTTTTGAGTACTACCTTACTAATTAGAGATTCATATTTTGTTGTGTGGGGTATTTCTTCCTTACTAAGGAAATACAGACTTCGAGTTAATGATTACAATGCTTTGCAATTTAAATCTTTAAAGTTCCATTTTGTTTAAATATGTGTATGAATTGAATTGGAGCATTTTATCCCTGTAATATGCAAGAGCCATTGCAATTGAAAATTGTATGTTTTTCTGGGTCGGTATGATTTTCTGGTTTTCCCGTGCTTCCAGTAGCTTTTCTAAATTTAGTGAAAGCTACAGAAATGAACACTCCTCCTGTATTCTGTAGAGCTTCAATATAGTTTTTTAAATGCATTTCACACAATTTGATCATGAGCGGGGTGGGGCTTTCTGCAAAGTACAACCAATTGTACTTACACTCCCATTTTTGCTGATACTTAATTTCGCATTCAATACTTCGTTTAGAATTGCAATTCATGGATGTGCCAGAAATAGCACATGTATTGTTTGAAAACTGTGGAAGGGAAACTGATGACTTGGTAGACCTATGCAGTTCATCACAATCACTAGCACTTTTCAGTAGCCACACTCATCTGTCTTTTGCAATACACTGTCTTTATTAGAAAAGAAAGAAATTAAGGTTTGTTGTTTCGACATTGTGTTTTGGCACTAACACTTCTTTTTATGTTATAAACTGACAAAGACTGCACATAGTACACTACATAATCACATCACACTTCCATAGTAACTTGTCGACTGACTGTCACAACCTTACAACAGCTTCAACAATGCATTGAGTTTTTATACAACAATGAAAGCTTAGATTATACTCGTAGAGCAGCGTTGCCAAACGTTCCACTCCCTGAATAAAACAGGATCCTCAGTCTTTTACATTTAGTAACATTCAAAATAAGCAAGGTGGTCTACTGAAATAGCAGGGATCTCTGTGTTCCATAACAGCCATAAACTACTCTCAACTAGAATGATCACACCATCCCCCCTCCCTTTTTCCCATGTTGTGCTGAAATCACAATTCGTTTAAAGACAAATTTGTCATAAATACTAAAAATCAGGTAATGTGACTCATTTGTGGAGTGTCTGCTATGCTTACCGAAATCAGGGTCGCTGGGGAGCACACAGAGTATAATTAATTTCTTCAGCTGCTTTACCCACATTTCCTTTTTGTCTACCTCATTACTTTGTGAACAGCACACTTAACAGAGCATTCCTTTCCTGTCAATTTCCACATTCCACATGTATATAATTTCGGCCAGCCTCTGGCTGAGGCTGATTCTGTTGGTGCTGGTGAGGACAGTCATGGGTGCCCCTGTCGTTCCCACCACTTTGCAGCATAAAAAGCAACTACTTGCCCTGGCTGGCGGATGTTCTTGGAACTGGAAGTACAAGCAAACACAAATCTGTGGTAACTGTCAGTATTCAATTATGTTACACTGCACTAAAATACTGCATACCCTAAAAGGAGTACCGGGAACTACACTACTGGCTGTTAAAATCTCTGCACCATGAAGATGATGTGCTACAGACATGAAATTACAGGCAGAAAGATGATGCTGTGATAAGCAAATGATTAGCTTGTCACGGCATTCACACAAGGTAGGAGCCGGTGGCGACACCTACAATGTGCTGACATGAGGAACATTTCCAACCTATTTCTCATACGCAAACAGCGGTTGACCGATGTTGACTGGTGGAACTTTTTTGTGATGCCTTGTGTGGCGAGGAGAAAAGCATACCAAGCCTATCGCGATTGCAGTTTATCGTATTGTGACATTGCTGCTTGTGTTGGTAGGGATCCAATTACTGTTCGCAGAACATGGAATTGCTGGGTTCAGGAGGGTAATCAGGAACGTCATAGTGGATCCCAACGGACTCGTATCACTAGCAGTCGAGATGACAGGCATCTTACTCGCATGGCTGTAGCAGATCATGCAGCCACATCTCGATCCCTGAGCCAACAGATGGGGACGTTTGCAAGACAACCACCATCTGCACGAACAGTTTGACAACGTTTGCAGCAGCATCGACTATCAGCTCGGAGACTATGGCTGCAGTTACGCTTGACGCTGCGTCACAGACAGGAGCGCCTGCGATGGTATACTCAACAACGAACCTGGGTGCACGAATGGCAAAACGTCATTTTTTCGGATGAATCCAGGTTCTGTTTATAGCATCATGATGGTCGCATCTGTGTTTCACAACATCACTGTGAGCGCACATTGGAAATGTGTATTCGTCATCGCCACACTGGCGTATCACCCGGCGTGATGGTATGCGGTGCCATTGGTCACGTCTCGGTCACCTCTTGTTCGCATTGACATTACATTTCAGATGTCTTACCACCCGTGGCTCTACCCATCATTCGATCCCTGCAAAACCCTATATTTCAGCAGGATAATGCACGACCGCATGTTGCAGGTCCTGTACGAGCCTTTCTGGATACAGAAAATGCTAGACTGCTGCCATGGCCAGGAAATTCTCCAGATCTCTCACCAATTGAAAATGTCTGGTCAATGGTGGCCGAGCAACTGGCTCGTCACAATACACCAGTCACTACTCTCGAACTGTGGTATCGTGTTGAACTTGCATGGGCAGCTGTACCTGTACACGCCATCCAAGCTCCATTTGACCCAACGCGCAGGCATATCAAGGCCGTTATTATGGCCAGAGGTGGTTGTTCTGGGTACTCATTTCTCAGGGTCTATGCACCCAAATTGCATGAAGATGTAATCATGTCAGTTCTAGTATAATATATTTGTCCAATGAATACCTGTTTATCTGAATTTCTTGTTCGTATAGCCATTTTAATGGCCAGTAGTCTACTATTATCAGCTATATTTGAGACATTCTTCTTGTTGCGCCTATCTGCCATTCAGCATCTCCGCTATATGGTGAGTTGCAACTTTCCTTTCCACAATATAATAAAAACACAGTAGCATGTAGTAGAATACACACTGAATGAGAGACTGCCCCTGCGGGTCCGGGGTAAGAATAAGCCTGAGGTATTCCTGCCTGTCGTATGAGGCGGCTGAAAGGAGTCCCTCCCCCTCAAAGGGGGTAGTTCGCTCCTGCGTCCAGAGACAGACGGTTCAACGACTTACATTTGTGGTCATCTTGGTTTCTCGCCTATTCTGGTTTCTTCCTTCCTGTTTCCTTTCTTTGTCCTTCTCCCTCTCTCGCTGTCTTCCCTACTTTTTACCTTGCCTTGTCCTCCTTGCCTGCTTGTCCACCCTCTCCCTGGTCTCCCTCTCTCCCTTCTTTTTTCCTCTTCTTTCCTCCCTGTGCATGCCTGAAGGCTGACCCATGCATTTGCATGCGTTGCTGGTGACGGGGTAAAGCGTAATTCCCCACCCTGGGTAGACAAGTAGGGCCAGTGCATACCCTATGGTAGAGGCCAGGCCTGGGGAGGGGTGATTGCCCGAGCTGACACTTTCAGACCATGCCGATTGGCCCTCCGTCCGTTTCTCGGGAGGTGTGACCTGAGGTGTAAACATTCACCTGAGGTGGGAGTGCCCTCTGGGAGAGTCCCCACAAGGAAGGAGCGCGCCATCGGAGATGCTGGCAATCATGGGGATACATCCACAATGGATTTTCCTCCTCCTCCTCCTCCTCCTCCTCGACTTCTGCCCAAAAAACAAACTTTACCAGCCACCAGTGATAAATGTACTACAGCCTGCCCCAAAGCTCCTCGTAGTTTCTACATCTGAAGATGGAAAGGATTTTTCATCTGTCAACCCTTCGGTTATTCAGAAGGGCATAGATGCATCTGTCAAGTCTTGTACCAGGATGCGTAACGGTACCTTGTTGTTGGACTCCTTCGGGCCACACTCCTGTACACGTTGCCTGTCCAGGTGGAGGCTCACCGCACTTTGAATTGGTCGCGTGGTGTGGTATCTAATAGATCACTCAGTGGATTGACGAGAAGATTCAGTCTCTCCTTGCTGAGCAGGGCGTGACGGCTATCCACAGGGTCATGAAAAAGGTCAACAATGACCTTGTACCGACCCGGACATGGTTTTGGACCTTTGATAGTGTTCAGCTGCTTTTGCGCATCAAAGCGGGCTGTGAGGTTATTTGTGTTCGCCCCTAAGTCCCGACACCTACACGCTGCTACCAGTATCAGCATTTTAAGCACACCCGCCAGTCTTGTTCTAATGCGACTAAATGCATCACTTGTGGCAGGGACGCCCATGAAGGCAACTGTCCGCCTCAGTCTCCTTGTTGCAACTGCCCCCATGTAAAAGGATGAACACTGTATACAGGAAATTCGGGTCAAAGAGAGAGTGTCCACCTCGGCTGCTCACAAGCTGTTTGCTAGTAGGAAGCCCACGCTGCTCCCAGTGGGGAAATACAGTACTGTCCTCGCCTCTCCTCGGACGACCAAGGTGGTGTCGATGCAGACATGCAATCTGACCTTTAGCGGTATGGTCGTCCGTTTGGCCAGTGCTAAGATCGCCTGGTCAACGTCTCCTCTTCATCCTGTCACCCCTAGCCCACAAACACCTTCATCAGCTTCTGCCAAGACTAAGACCCAGAAGTCATATTCACGGGCCTTCAAGAAGGAACCGTCCCGTGAAGACTCCTTACATACACCCAGCCATCGACCAGTACTTTGACCAAACGACCTTACAAGAGGGCTCATAGGAAGCAAAGTTCTCGTTCTCTGCCCCTGTGCGTTTCTTCTCCTGTGCCACACAGCAGTTGCCGTCATCCATTTTGCCTGGCCACACCGGGGGTAGCCGGACATGTGGTTCACCAGCGGAGGAAGCTCCCACTCCCGACCAACTTAACATGGTAGTTGACGAACCTATTGAAAAAATTGATGATGACGCTCTGCCTATTGATAGCGGCAGCAGTGCTCGCTCGAAGCCAGGCCCTTGGCGGCCTCAGAGGGGACCCCTTCTTGCTTCTCCTTTTTCTTTTTCTCACAATGGCACTTCTTCATTGGAATTTTCGTGACATTCGATCCAATGCTTGGACTGTCAGCTCGTAGTAGCTCTCCAGGAAAATGTCTTTTAAGTACTTTTTCCCCATGATTCACACATTTAATATTAAAATAAAAAAATTTAATGCATACACAGAACTGACGTCAGCAATACCTTCAGGACCTGTACACAATATGTAACTGACTGTGGACATAATTTTCCAATGTTAACAAACATATCAGTTGGCAACAGAGTGAAGAAAATGTGTTGTTACTCCCATTTTCCACGATTATAAATGATGTATAACATACAGAATAGTTGTTGTTTTTTAACACTGTGCTAACTGAAGACTAATGTGTGTTCCATCAAATTAAAATGGTCAAAAGTCAAACACAGATTGGTATAAATAAAAATACACATTAAGCAGCTAGTAGTTAAAATTCTTAAAGTAATTTCATCAGTTTATGAGCCCATTACCTTCCACGAGTTCAATGAGCACTGTCGGACATCATCTCCCAATCTTCCTAACATCAGCACTTATCATAGATTTAAGGAAAAATTAAGACGCCACAAAAAACTTTGCAAAAAAACTTCATCCGTTACATACGATACAGCCTGTAACTGAAAAAGCACGTAACGTAAATGTTCTAGAGAAACAAAATACCTAAATTACAAACACAATAAGTACCACAATGATCGTCAGTGCTTACATTAAAGAAGTAAGAAAAGGTGAAACTCTAATCCCTAGAAACGTTTTGGCAATCATTAAACAAAAAACACATATCGATACACTGTACAAAACAACTCTCAATCAGACTCTGGATTTTGTTGCTTTGGGTCCTGCTGCTTGGTCTTTGAAAAAGCAATGGAATCAGTGTCAATCCTAGAAACTCGGCAGACTTTTGGCAGAACCTCAGCACAACTCAAAATTCTGCAATCGGGTTACTAATAAATCCCTTACCAACAAAAGAACAAACCAGTAGACATTTTCCTAAATGACAGAATCCAAAAAGCTGTCTAATCCAATAGATCATATGTTTACTTCTCAATATGATTATAAAGGTGGCAAATGGGAGCGAAAGGCTATTTACAATTTGTACAGAAACCAGATGGCAATTATAAGAGTTGAGGGGCACGAAAGGGAACCAGTGTTTGGGAAGGGAGTGAGACAGGGTTGTAGCCTCTCCCTGATGTTATTCAATCTGTATATTGCGCAAGCAGTAAAGGAAACAAACGAAAGATTCGGAGTAGTATGAAATTCTAGGGAGAAGAAATAAAAACTTTGAGGTTCACCAATGACATTGTAATTCAGTCAGACAGCAAAGGACTAGGAAGAGCAGTTGAACAGAATGGACAGTGTCTTGAAAGGAGAATAGAAGATGATCATCAACAAAATCAAAACGAGGGTAATGGAATGTAGTTGAATTAAATCGGGTGATGCTGAGGGAATTACATTAGGAAATGAGCCACTTAGTAGCAGTAAGAGTTTTGCTATTTGGGGAGCAAAGTAACTGATGATGGTCGAAGTAGAGAGGATATAAAATGTACACTGGTAATGGCAAGGAAAGCGTTTCTGAAGAAGAGAAATTTGTTAACATTAAGTATAAATTTGTCAGCAAGTCGTATCTGAAAGTATTGTATCCATTGTAGCCATGTATGTAAGTGAAACCTGGACAATTAATAGTTTGGACAAGAAGAGAATAGAAGCTTTAGAAATGTGGTGCTACAGAAGAATGCTGAAGATTAGATGGGTAGATCATGTAACTAATGAGGTGGTATTGAGTAGAACTGGGGAGAAGAGAAGTTTGTGGCACAACTTGACTAGAAGAAGGGATCAGTTGGTAGGACATGTTTTGAGGCATCAAGGGATCACCAATTTAGTATTGGAGGGCAGCATGGAGGGTAAAAATTATAGATGGAGACCAAGAGGTGAATACCCTAAGCAGATTCAGAAGGATGTAGGCTGCAGTACGTACTGGGAGATGATTCAGCTTGCACAGGATAGAGTAGCATGGAGAGCTGCATCAAACTAGTCTCAGGACTAGACCACAACAACAACAACAGATGTCTATGGCCGCCTCATGTCTTGCTGCTACCAATGAAATTGTATCAACCAAGACAAATAGATAAATTAAAATACTAGAAGTGTAGATGGCAAAAGGTGAATAAGGGTAAAATTGGCTGACTAACATTTAGGTGAGACAAAGGCAAGTTGTCATAACTGCTGCTGCTTAGCAGACAACTCCAACTATACAATGAGTGTATGCTACTGAACAGGCCACAGCCAGGAAAGTTAAACACAGTTCGTGAGTACACATCAGTGTCTTGCATCTCAGCATTTCTTCACACTAATTACTACTTCCTTCACTCAGTTTTAGTTTTCTACATTTTTCATTTTCTGAGCTATTTTCCACTGTCCCCGTCCTTGTCCCATCTGTTGTTGGTATATACAATGCACTCAATTTTTTGCTCTTATTAACCCGTGTGCAATGTTTTAGCACTAACCTCTTTCTTGCCGATTACTCTGTGTTCCACCTCAAAGTTCTCAGGTTTTTGAATCTCATCCAGTACAGCCCCAGTCAGTCAGTCTTCCCTTCTCATCCTGTCTGGTAAGTCTTCCCTAACCCAAGGCTCTAGGTGACTTTTCCAAACTCTATCCCTTTTCCTAAACTTCTCCAGTTCCTTTCCCTTCATCCCTCTTCCTTCTTTCAACCCTTCTCTGAGGATGGAAACAGTGGCTCCAAAAGTGTGTGACCCCTCCTGCCCTGCTGAGCAGATTTTTTTATCTATCTAATGGAAACATAAAGTGTCACACTATCACAAACTCTGTTGCAGGCTGCCATACATGCTGTGGTGGGAGGCTTACTTACGATAGTGACAATTGACACGGGTGATGCAGCAAGTGTTATTTCCCAAGGCCTGTTTGGAAAATAGTGTCATCTGATTAACCTGCCTAATTTATGGCAGGATTTTAGTAGCTATAGCATAGCACACAATCTCAGATAATTAAATGGCAGACCTGTGTTCTGCTGGTGATAGGGAATGTAGCAATGATAGGCATGTTGCTCATAATAAAGGCGATAATCATGGACTGCCTAATAGATGTTCATTTGTCTTGTGAGAAGGAGGCTATAGTAGATGCCTACATGGAGGAAATTCTATATTAGTTTCACAAATGTGAAGCACAGTTTCATCTCATTGGGATGAAAATTGCCAGGTGATAAGATTTGTTTTTTTATCTGTCAACAAACTGTGATTTTGACACCAGCATACCGAAATACTCACTCGACTGAATACTGAACAGAAAATTAAATTGAAGTTATGAGAATCTCAGTGTCTAAATAAATTCAGAGAAAAGGTTTAGTTAATATTTCAGGGAAATGAGCTGAGATATTTGGAGAAAAATCTAGTTTTATCTGAATATTCTAGCACATGAACCATTCTGTCTACCTTTCTGCCCATTCCTTGTTTGAAATGGACAGCTGTAGTGAAAGAGGTACACACATTGGGAAGCAATTGGGCCATAAAACAGCCCAATCTGTAACCTCTTGTTAGCTGCAGCTAAGGCTGTGAAAAGTATTAGGCTGGTGTTTCCCCTGAGGGAAATCAATAAAATGGTAATCCTGTGTGAATCTGACCAGAAAATTTTAAATGAACAAATCCAGTGGATCCAAGGGATCAAGTACTTCATTTCCATTAATTTGAGTTTGTCATACTCGCAGATACTTCTAGAAAGACCATGCTTTTATCTTTACAGGTCATACCTAGCAGTTTAGAATGATTTCATTTTCTCTCAATGTGAGTGGTGGTTTGATTATAGCACCAATGGATTATTTATTAGGCCTGGAATTACTAAAAAGAATTACTTTATTTGTGGATGATTTGTTGACTGCCACACTACCTTTGGAAGAGCATGAGGAAATGGTAGAGAAAGTTTTATATCAATTTCAGCAACATGATGTTACAGGCAATTTCAAAAAATGAAATTTGGTGGTGAGAAAAATGAATTTCTTGGAGCACATTATTATGCCTTAGTGTCCTAACTGACAACAAAAATACAACCATTTCATTACTTTCCAGTATCCCAGACAAAGAGGCAATTAAAAATACCGTTAGATTTATCCTACTTCTAGTGTAACTTCATTCCAGAGCAATTATTAAATGCAGAACTATTACTGAACTTTCTACACAAACAGATATCATAGATTTGGTCAGAAGTATGCCAATCTGCTTTCAGTAAAATAAAAAATGCACTAGCTAATTCACAATAATTGTACCATCTGGATAAGTACCAGGTTGGGAGCTTGTCTCTTCCAAATCAGAGGCATTTACAGTACATGAACTGTCTGTGCCATACTCTTTGCTAGTGAGCCTACACGGCCACTGGGTTAGAAGTTCTCACAATTATATGCACTTTTGGGAAATTCCATCACTGTTTTGTTGGTAATCACACCAAAGTATACTGTGATAACCAGCCTTTAAGCTTCCTTCTCAATTGAAAATTACTGCATGGAACACTGGTTCAGTTCTACAATACGGTTTTGAAATAGTTTACGTAAAAGGAGAGAATGATGTAGTAACTTGGGATCCGAGGGATAAAGTACTAAATATAAAGTCTTATTGATGCCAGATAACATTTCTCATCTGCATTAAATATCTTTAGTTACGTGTCTCATCTCCGTGACGGAGATCCCAGGTGGAGAGAGAGATCTGAATACAATTTACCCTAAACCCACCTGAGGCACTAGTTACATACTGTGTGCTTCACAATAGTGTATTACATTATTGCTGTCACATGAGGTATGATAACTGGTAAAAGCTAAGCTTGTGCACCCATAGAGCACTGGGGATCCTGGAGTGGCTAAATGTGCTGAGAACATCAATGACTATTGCTATTTTCCTTTCCTCCAAAGCAGCATGTAATGGATTATCCAGAAATGCCTAGTCTGTCACAATGTTGAATCTTTGAACCATGGTTCCAAAGGTGAGCTACACCTAATCATTACCAAGAAATCCCCGCAAATAGTTTCCATTCACTTAAGGTGGTCCCCTTTCCTGGTGCTGTGCACGTGTTAAACATTGTTGGAATATGAGAGCTATCTTCCAAATATGTCAACTTACATATCTTGAAAAGTGCCACTAGTGCAGTGACAATATGAAAGGCGATTAAAAATTACACTCCACATGTTGGGCATCAAGAAGTAATCATTTCTGATAATGGACAAAACTTTACTAGTGTAAAATGTAAAAAGTTCCTGCATGTTTATGATATTGAACAGATCCTAAAAATCAAGTTACCGTCCTGAAAGTAAGCCAGGAGAAAGAGAGCTTTGAGAGTTGGACAGATTAATGAGAACTTCTGCTTTAAACAACAAATTTTGGCCAAATTACTTTGCATTATTTTAAGGATATTTTAATAATCTACTTCATACCTCTATAGTATGTTCTGCTCCTCTGTTTGTCTCAACCTCTTCACCCTCTGCTCTATATATGTCGCACTATCCTCACCTGCACAAAGAACATTATGTATAAGAACAGATGTATGTAGAATAGCTGAAATGTGGACAGAAACAGATGAGAACATTTCTGAAAGAAATTTATTGGGAGAAATGACTTTTACTTGGGTAGCTCAGTCAACAGAGCATATGCAAGCTAAAGGCAAAGGTTCACAGTGCAAGTTGGAGAGCTCCACACAGTTGTAATCTGCCACCAATTTTCATATCACAGCACACACTACTGGAGAGTGAAATATTCACTATGGGGACATTTATCATAGCTTCCTAAGCCACAGGTATTGAACACTTACCACAAGTCAACAAAATTTGAATCTGAGGAGTAATTTTTGTAAAACCTATGACATAACTCTGAATATCTGTCAGAGTTGTTTACAATTAACAAAGAGATGTAAATTAGTATACTGTTACTAGCTAGCCAGTGTTTCAAGCACCTGATCTGTGGACGGCCACGTTTGCTTGTTCTGATGCCAGCAGCTTGCAGTGTTGCCTCGTCCAAAACACTGCTGGCATTTGCT
Organism: Schistocerca piceifrons; assembly: GCF_021461385.2. Classification (NCBI taxonomy): domain Eukaryota; kingdom Metazoa; phylum Arthropoda; class Insecta; order Orthoptera; family Acrididae; genus Schistocerca; species Schistocerca piceifrons. The sequence goes on from NC_060141.1 coordinate 813,490,449, forward strand.
ATAAGACAAAGGCACATTCTGCATAAATGTTCTTTTTAGTGTACTGTTACTTAGTTATGAGTTTATTTATGATAAAAATAAAAAATGTAAATTAATTCACATGTATAACAAACAATTCTGAAAAATAAAAGTAATGCACCGGTAACACAGCTGATGTGTAAAAAAACCAAATAGGTAACTGAAATGTGATTCAAATGTAATTACATTTTAAATAATAAAACCTTAAAAGTACACTTGAAATAAAGAACATGTTCTGTGACACTATTTGCAAGTATTCACTGTTTTAATTTTAGAAAGTTGCCTGTATTAATAATTACTAAGTCTTTCTATTCTAGTGTGTGCTTGTGTTTGGTAATGGGGTGGTGAAGGGGAGGAGGATAGTGTGGAGGTGGGGGGCTGGAAAGGCAACTGTCAGATTTCAGTCACAACAGACATGCCTACTGAACTTTAAACTGTCATCCCTCCTTAGTTGCTCAAGAAGAGACCAAAAGCACCAGCTTCAAATATTTTCTGATTAAGCAGCCCACAATCTAACAAAACTAAAGAGAAAAAAAAAATGCTGAGTAGTCCACTATGCCTCACTAATAAACATATCAGTGAATGAACCATGTAAAATGTGCCCTGCAGGAATTCCACCCCAGTAGAGTGTCTTGTCAATATACAGAAAAGTGCAGAGTCATCAGAAAAAAGATAGAGCAAGATACCAAATGGGGAACAAATAATTATAACATAGAACTAGAAGAGACTTTTCCCAACATGAAACACATGGGATAAAGAGGCAGAGGGGATGCAGGGCGGTTGAAGGATGTCATGGAGTGGGAATCTCATGGAAGTGGAGGAAACCAAGAAGAGATTTAGGTGACAAATCTCATGCTGTAGAGACAGTTGTTTTACAGTTGTGGTTCTTAGATGTTGTACACATTGAAATCAAACGATAGATGCACCAGACACTCATTCTAATGTGAAGTTTGGTGGTCATTATGCACCCACAGAAATCTAAACATTGGTTGTAAGCCAGCTGGAGTGAGATACGGGCTACCAGATCTATTTGAAGGACACAAACTGACATTGTGTCTGGGGGATGAAATGAAGAGTTGAGTAAAAAAAGTTATTCCTCATGTCCAGACATTAATAGACAGGACGAGCCTACCTTCAGAAAGTATCAGACTCAACAGCGAAATTCCTATCCCGAATAATTTTCCTTGACAAGTAGTTTATTCCTCAGGTGTCTTCCATATAAAATGACCTTATTTCATGGTCCATTTGATTCTCTCCTTGTGTAGAGTATAAAATTAATTATGGTTCAGGGGTATAGCAGATACATTAAGTATGCATACATAACAAAGCTGGGTCTGCAGAGCTAGTTATGTGGAATTGAAACAGACAAGGAAGCGTGGTCTGTTCCCCACAGTCTAAATTAATAAACCTACTCTAAAATATGTATTACATAAGGAATCATGATTCAAGTCATAAGTATGACATCCATGTAAGCTTATAATCAAACTCTCGGGCCAGTAATATCATGGATTCTAAAAATTTAGAAAAGTCAATGTTAAGTCCAGGACATCAGACAAACTGCATGAAACAAAAAATAAAATAACAGCTCCATTTGCAAAGTGAAGGTAGGTGAAAGTAACAAGATAGATTAACTCTTTAGAAAACAAGGATTGGTGGCATTCATGTGAATGTTCCATTTTCTGTATCAGACTAATTAAACACTAGGTTATATATACAAACAAAGATGAGGTGACTTACCGAACGAAAGCGCTGGCAGGTCGATAGACACACAAACATACACACAAAATTCAAGCTTTCGCAACAAACTGTTGCCTCATAAGGAAAGAGGGAAGGAGAGGGAAGACGAAAGGAAGTGGGTTTTAAGGGAGAGGGTAAGGAGTCATTCCAATCGCGGGAGCGGAAAGACTTACCTTAGGGGGAAAAAAGGACAGGTATACACTCGCTCTGCTTGTGTCTGTATGTGTGGATGGATATGTGCGTGTTTCCCGTCAGACCGACGTGCCCAGGAACCCACACTAGCATCGCAGGGGCACAATATAGAGTGACTGTGCAACGGGTCCAGGGATCCTTTCGCTCTAAGGGATGGATGGTGTACAGCACACAGAGGCTTTGAAGGCCCCTGAGAGAGTTGGAGCAAATGACACAATCGAAAAGCCTGTGTTGCCAGATGTACTGCATGGCCTACATCTACATCTACATTTACACTCCGCAAGCCACCCAACGGTGTGTGGCGGAGGGCACTTTACGTGCCACTGTCATTACCTCCCTTTCCTGTTCCACTCCCGTATGGTTCACGGGAAGAACGACTGTCTGAAAGCCTCCGTGCGCACTCGAATCTCTCTAATTTTACATTCATAATCTCCTCGGGAGGTATAAGTAGGGGGAAGCAATATATTCGATGCCTCATCCAGAAACGCACCCTCTCGAAACCTGGGGAGCAAGCTATACCGCGATGCAGAGCGCCTCTCTTGCAGAGTCTGCCACTTGAGTTTGTTAAACATCTCCGTAACACTATCACGGTTACCAAATAACCCTGTGACAAAACGTGCTGCTCTTCTTTGGATCTTCTCTATCTCCTCCGTCAACCCGATCTGGTACGGATCCCACACTGATGAGCAATTCTCAAGTATAGGTCGAAGGAGTGATTTGTAAGCCACCTCCTTTGTTGATGGACTACATTTTCTAAGGACTCTCCCAATGAATCTCAACCTGGTACCCGCCTTACCAACAATTAATTTTATATGATGATTCCACTTCAAATCGGTCCGCACGCATACTCCCAGATATTTTACAGAAGTAACTGCTACCAGTGTTTGTTCCGCTATCATATAATCATACAATAAAGGATCCTTCTTTCTATGTATTCGCAATACATTACATTTGTCTATGTTAAGGGTCAGTTTGCACTCCCTGCATCAAGTGCCCATACGTTGCAGGTCTTCCTGCATTTCGCTACAATTTTCTAATGCTGCAACTTCTCTGTATACTACAGCATCATCCGTGAAAAGCCGCAACACGGGGCGAAGAGTCCCCAGCTCGTGGTCGTGCGGTAGCATTCTCGCTTCCCACGCTCGGGTTCCCGGGTTCGATTCCCAGCGGGGTCGGGGATTTTCTGTGCCTCGTGATGACTGGGTGTTGTGTGATGTCTTTAGGTTAGTTAGGTTTAAGTAGTTCTAAGTTCTAGGGGACTGATGACCATAGATGTTAAGTCCCATAGTGCTCAGAGCCATTTGGGGCGAAGAGCTCCGCTGTAAATACTGAGCAGTGTTTCGAAAGCCGATACCGCATATCGTCAGTGCCAATGACGAAGGCACACCGAACAAAACGATCGGTCCGAGAGCCTCCAATGTAATCAAAGGCAATATTGCGACGTTCCGTGCGAAGGTCGATAAACATAGGGCGGTAAAGCGAATCTGTGGTAGTGTCCTTAGGAATCAAATGAAGTCCAAGGTGAACACGGGTCACTGCACTAAGCCATGGTGGTGAAGGGCTCCCACCAACTGGGAAAGTGGCAGGCAATGTAGAGTTAGGCCGCTGGAGCAAGAGCCAAAAGCAAACACCAGGAGGTAACAGAGAAGAGGGATGCATCCTGTACTTGTAATCAAAGGAGTCATCGAAGAAGGAGGCATAGGATGGGTGGCTAGGAATGGCAGACAAACAGTATGCATATCAACTGCTGCCACACCACTGTTTTTCTCTTCAGCAGTTTGACAACTTCTGCATACTCAACTGGGCTAGTGCATAAGGCACCAGTGGCCAAATACCTCGGTGACGGACTGTATTGAGGCAGCATAAGATGGTTTATGCATCTGCACGTTCGTACATCCACTTGTAGTCTAGTTTCGAATGGACAAGAGACAGGTACAAACGGAGTAAGGTGGTCCGATCCGCTCCTCTGGATGTAGCGCGGAGGACGTTCAGGGACTGCGTACAGTAGGCGGCCAGATAAGACACGTGGGAGGACCAAGAACGTTTCCTATCGAGCAAGAGCCCCAGGAATTTTATAGTTTCAACGAACGGAAGAGCGACATATTAAAGATGTAAAGTCATTGGAAGAAACCAACTGGGCCGCCAGAAACTCAAAGAAACGGTTTTGTCAGAGGAAAAACGAAAGCCTTTGTCGATGCTCCATGTGTAAAGACGATCGAGAAAGCACTAATCACGCTGCTTAATGAGACAGGTCCGTGGAGAACAGCAATAGAAGGCAAAATCTTCAAACGAAAAGGGAGCTGGTGATTCCCGGGGGGGAGACAAGACCATTATAGGATTAATGGCGATAGCAGAGAGGACGACGCTCAGAACTGGACACTGGGTAACGTGTCAGGCAAGGCAGAACGCACACGTACGTTGAAAACTTTGTCCTTAAAAAATTCCAGAAAGAAACGGGGCAGGCGACGTCGGAAGCTCCACGTGTAGTACAGAGGATTCCAGTTCTCTACCAAGTGTTCCAGGCTTCCTCCAAATCAAAAAACACGGTGACAGTCTGGTATCTCTGTAGAAAACCATTCAGAGTGGGGGCGTTTGACAAAGTGACGAAATGGTCAACTGCAGAACGGCATGCTCAAAATCCACATAGCGTAGTGGTTAGTAAATTGCGGGACTTGAACCACCATACCAGCCGCTCATGAATCATACATTCCAGCACCTTGCAAACACAGCTGGTGAGAGAGAATGGGTAAGCCTTACCTGGCTTATGTACAGGGATGATAGTGGCTTCACGTCAACATCTGCGAAATGTGCCCTCTGCCCATATGCGATTGTAAGTATGGCGGTGAATGTTCTTGCCAGCAATAGAAAGGTGCTGTAACTCCTGAATGTTAACATCTTCTGGACCTGGCGTGGAGGACTGGGATGACCTAGCTCCGTCACGGTGAAAGCGGCGTCCTAGCGCTCACGATTGAGAGAAAATATGGGTATCATCTGAGCCTCCTCCACTCGTTTCCGATGGAGGAAGGCTTGGTGATAGTGGATGGAAGCATGAAGCTAGCAGCGTTCTTAATATTGGTTAAAACAGCGATCGCAGGTGTTGGTGATAACACTGCTATCATCTGCTGCTGTCAGCATAGATATTGGGGAATGGACCTTGGTGACGGAGAGCCGTGGGAGGTAGGCCCACATGACGGAAGAGGGAGTGGAACTGTTGAAAGAACTAGTAAATGTAATTCAGCTAGCTTTTTTGCTATCCCAGAAACGCGACGACACTGTATTCGTTGTAAACAGTGGTGTGTGCAGTTCACGATTTTAGGATGACAGTTAAAACGCAGAGAGCACGTCGTCATGCGCAAATTGCGTCGGGGCATGCCTCAGTCCACCAAGGGACCGGAACACAGCGTGGTAAAGATGAAGTGCGAGGAATGGAACATTCTGTAGTGGTAATGACAGCGTTCGTAAGGTATTCTGCCTGGTCTTGGGGAGATACTGTTCGTCAAAAGCCGCCACTGAGTAAAGTCTCCTCTCAGCATTAGAAAGCCACCATTTGCCGAGAGTCAAACTTGAGAGACTCACTGCTACGGAGCAAGGAGGCTCGAGGATCGTGCTCCATTAGATGTACAGAGGCGTCGGCATTCTCCCTCCATTGGTCTGCAGAGTCCAAGGAAGAAAATCTGTTGGCAGTGCGCACCGGCGACAAGGAGGTCGGCTGGGTGAGGGTGTCAAGTGGTGACACAGGTAAAGAGCCTGAGTCGGCGAAGGCGACTTTGACTTTTTGGAACCTTTGTGGGTGGCAGATGATTCAGATGTTTGTTGGCTGGACGTAAAAAGGTTTTTCAGGAGTATTCCTTCTGTCCTTTCCGGCCTGCTGGTAGTGTAGCATGTGACTTCGCACTATGAGGCGAAAGCTTCGTGGCTTGCCGCGCAGCTGGAGGAGGAGGAGGAGGAGGAGGAGGAGGAGGAGGAGGAGAAGACTGGGATGCTGTCATTTACAAATACGGTGGTGAATTTGAGGTTGCATGTCTTTCTGCTACATCTTGCTCCATGAAGGACATGGCCACATAGAGTACTGTAAGTGCCAGATGGTAAATCGCTGGGTTACTGACTAGTCAACAACTTGCGAGCGTCAGGGTAAGGCACTATGTCCCATTTATCTCAATGAGCAGGCCATCCAGGAGTTCCAGGTGAAGGAAAATTTCGGGAGGAGGTTGCAAAGTCGCCATAGCAATTGATACAGTGGAGAGGAGGAGGTAGACAATCGCTCTCATGAGCATGCTTACGACAGGTTACACATATGACCAGGAGTTGGCAGGATGTTTGAGGTACTGCTACCAATGTCATTGTTACAACAAAACTCGGTTTCAGAATGTACAGATAGACTGAGAACTTCATAGCCTGCTTTGGTCTTTGTTAGAAGCACTACTCTATCAAAAGTGAGAAGAGAGCCTATGGGCAACTACCTTTTCCATCATTCGATGTACTGCAATGACGCCCTTCTCAGAGAGGTATCTTTGGATTTCTGCCTCGGTTAGACCATCGAGCAGCCTATAGTAAATACCACAACGTGAAGAATTGAGCATCGGATGGGCCTTGACACGAATATGATAGCAATGGAGGAGCAAAGCAGCAAGCAGTTGTTGTGCTTGAGAATCAGAAGTAGTCTCCAAAAGCAAAGTGCCATGCATAAACTAAAGCAGGATTTCACAGGACCAGCAATTGCATCAGCACCTCTCTGAATAATAAATGGAGGACTGACCACCCTCGGTACAGGAAACCACAATGAACCGTGGTGCAGCTGGTAGGGTCTTTGAATCGTTAGCCACATTTCGTTTGTGTGTAGTAGGTGTAGACTGTGAAGAAGATGATTGGCAATCATTGGCGATTTTCTCACAATGAGGCAGTGTCTCTGACGGTGCGCTCTTTCCAACTGGGGGGCCACCCCTCAGTAGGGGGCTTACCCGCCTTAGGTGATTGTTCACACCTCGCCAACACCTGACAAGCAAATTGATAAGGTAACATCTCAGAGGGACCAATTGGCAATCACCCCTCCCAGGGCCTGGCCTGTACAAAGGGGTATGTGCAAACTCTACCTTTCCACCTGGGGCTGGGAATTACGCGTTACACATCACCTGTTATGCATCAGATGCGTGGGTCGGCCTTTGGGAGCAGAGAGGGTGGAAGAACGAAAAGAGGAACCTCAAACGCCGAAGCAGAGGATGGATGAGAGAAGGGGAATAAACAAAGAAAGGAACGAAAATAAGTGACGATGTCAGGCTACTGAATATGCAGAACATATTCCCCAAGGGACGGGAAAAAGAAAAGCAAGAGGATAGACACATAGCAGGGAAAGGAAGAGATGCTGCAAAGGCTGGGGCCCCGTGGTAGCCTTGCACCAACCTGCCAAAGAGCGGCGAGCCCCTGAGGGGATAGTCGTGAGGATCGTACCCAAAACCACCAGCTGAAGTAAAGTGTAAGGGCATGCATGCATGCATGCATGCGTGTTTGCACTGGGACGTGCAGGGAACCCTACGTTTCTATCCTCAAGTAACAAGCGGCAAGGATCACTGTTGTGCACAGCAGCGATGTTACTTCATACCAATATACAGGGTGTTTCAGTAGTGCACATGGAAAGTACGGGCCAAAAGTAGCTAAAGACATCCAATGAACACTGTTGCCATATCTAATTAATATGATGCCTTGGCAAGGGATGATATGCGCACCAAACTATTAATGCCGATGGATGCCACGATATTTAGATTGGTATCCTAAGGTTTGGAATCTACTATCCGTTTATGCATACCCAACTACTTCCCCCCCCCCCCCCCCCTTCCTCCCCGTGCACTCTGATGTACAGGCTCTCACAATCAGTTACGAATATGAAGGCATCATGGAGAGAGAGGTTACACCAATGAAGAATACGCTGGAATGGCCTTCATGTGGTGCAAAGCGGATGGCAGTGTCCTTGAGGCAGCACGATCCTATTATAACATTACAAGTCGGGATTGATCTATGAGTTGAGGTGTTGAATATCTTATTTATATCGGTCAGTTGGTATGGAGAAATTGAGATTTGGGGATTCCTTTATATAGTTTTGCGTCATTGAGTCCCGACGCTATGTAAAGCTATCATTTCGGTACGTGCGATTTGCGATCTGTTGTGTTATTTTACGATAATATCTTTTTTCTGATTACCGTTAAAATATGACGATAAATGTTTATCATTTGGAATAATAGTTTAATAACTATGTAGATGACGTGACGTCATTCGTTTACTCATAGAAAGTCGGGATCAGTGATTACGATTCCAGAAATGATTGGACGAAGTTAAATTGCACATAATCTTGTAGGGCGAATGATGACCTTGGAATTGGTTGTAGATGTATGCAGGTCAATTTAGTGACAGGCTAGTAAGCGTCGCAAGTGTGCCGCGGTATCAAGACGTATTTTTGCGAGTTTAAAGCAAACCAACGGCGGCGCGAAAGCAAATTTACGCGAATTTTTAACTATCGCTAAAGTGTGGAATATTTGATGAGCCATTGTGGAGGACGTAAGTTTGTATCCAAAGATCATTTCCAAAATCCAATATAAATGCTGTTGATCGAAGTAGCCTAGCAACCCAAATGCTCATACGTGGTGATCAGCAGAAACAGTGTACTATTTTTCATGCACACGTTTACAAACTATATAGAGGTGTGGATGATTTGTGGGCGCAAAATGGGAATTTCTTTTATCAAATGCTTTCAAATGTTTATTTCTTTTGTGGAAAAATATAAGAAAATATCACTGTTCATGAAATAACAAAATATAAAGAAGTTTATTCATATAGTGGTGTAGAATCTTACGTATTTTTAATATTGTGACAGACTGATCGTACGTGCTCTCGTTACAAGTCAAGTATTGGGCCTGATTAAGAGTAGCTGGTTCTTAAAGTCTCAAAGGTTAAGTGAAGAATAATATCACACTTAAATAACGCTGCATAGAAACCCACTACCTTAATATATTAAGCTAGCTATTCCGGAATCAGGTGATACCGTGGCCGTGTAGTTCTGTGTTGTGCACAACAAATAGGTAAACTCAAACAAAAACATTTCTTCTCATGCTCTGTCGTCGTTGTCGTCTCTTCTTTCCCTCTTCGATATCATACACGTATACATATACAAAAGGTATACGAGGCGCCTCACAACACAGCGGACGCGACGGTATACTATGAAGCATCTTTCTCTTTCTGCAGGCAGCCCAACAGGCGTACATTAAGCTGGCTATATCAACGCCTTGGAGAAACCCGGAGTTTTGCACATGTACGAGAAGGTCGATCCACATCCATAACACCCGATGCTGAGGAAAGGGTGTTACTCATATGTACGTGTACAATGCGTACTTCAACGAGGAGGATTGCTAGCCAAGAGTGTGTCGTGAGCCGTAGCAGTGTGTGGCGGATTTTACATCTATCCATATCATCTCCAGCGAGTGCAAGCCCTCAACAGTGCAGACTTCCCTGTTACAGAGAATTTCTGATAATGGGTGAAACAATATTGTATCCTGAATCCCCTGCCTGCAAGTAGTATTTTGTTCAAAGATGAGGCTGCATTTACCCGTGAGGGTATTTTTAACTACGATAAGTGTCACATTTGGGCCGGATTTTAGTCCTAACGGAACCCATATATCACATAATCAGCAGCATTATTCGTTGACAGTCAAGGCAGGACTGCTGGGACACCGTGTAACTTGTAACTGGACCACTCTTCATACCACAAAGACTAACCGGACAGCAGTGCATGCGGTTTCTGCGGACTATACTTCCAGATTTACACGATGATGTCCCACTGAACCAACGCCTGAACATGTGCTGTGGCGCCGTCATGCATCAGCCACATTTTCATCTAAGAGTGCGCCGGCTTCTAATTTGGAAGTACGGTCAACATTGGTTAGGAAGAGTAATGCCTATGCTGTGGCCTTCAAAGTCTCCGGATTTAAATCTCGCGGATTGCTGTGGTTAGCGTAGACCTGGCTTTTGACATGACCCCACGAGATCAGCTCTCTTGAGGAACTAGACTTGCGGATTGAAGCAGCGCTCCAGCATGTAGAGGATTTCGTAGAACTGCCTGAGAGGATTCGTAACTCATTTTAGACACGAGTTCATTGTTGCATTCAGACGCATGGACCACATTTTGAACACCTACTTCAACGCTTAGAGATGCCATATGTTCCTTGACACTGATGAACTGGAACAGTCAATGTGCTATATGTCTAAAACGGTTGATTCATGTACCCATGTGTATTGGGACGTTTGAATAGTTTTTGCCTGTGCTTTCAATGTGTGAATTATTGACCATCACTTCTGAAACACCCTGTATTTGAAATTAATTCGCACGACCAGAATATCTTGAAGAGCATGGGGTCCCATTCACCTGCAGAGCTTTCTTTAGTCAGTGTGTAGGTGATTGACTCAAGAAAAGTCACCCGAACTTTACGGTAGTACGGTGTCAGTGTATTCGGCTGACGGTCGTGCAATTATCCAAAAGGTTTAGTAACTTTCCTACTTGTTACTTGTCTCTGTGCAGAAGCAGAATGAGGAGACTAATTTCATGTGAATTTCCTGCTACAACAACTTGACTGCCTCCACTCACTGCTTGGAATACAGAGTTATTGGGTTTGTCATTATCGTTAGGCAACTACTACACTTTACATGGAGAGTACTCTTTAATTCGAAGCTCTTTCATACCTGTGATTTAAAACACAGTTCAGTGTTTGCTTGTTGTACAGTGTTACAGAACGGTTTTCAGAAACAGTCCTGCAACATATACAGATTCACATAACCTCACATTAGTCCACAACCGAACTGAATAATAAATTGCAGCTGTAGATTACAAGTGATTGTGCTATAGGATAATACGACAGCTGACATTCACATGATAGCAGGGAACAAGAGAAACGTTTTGGAGGCACAGTGGCCAACACAGGCGGCCAGCCTGCAGCGTCCTTCCGAGAGGGTGGGAGGTTAGCGCGGGGGGAGTGTCTGACGAGCTGCAGTGAGGCAGAAGCTTTGGCGAGCGGCGCAATCGTCCGCCAAACGTAGGGACGGGCGCTGGAGATCCGTATCTTGCAAGTGGAAACGGAACCTCGAGCTTCGTAAGCTTAACCGAGCAAAACGTAGCCCAGAGAATTCTCGTCGGAGAGCTCGCGTCCGCTTGTGATCATTCAGAGCTCAGACCCTTCAGAGCCCAGTCAATCAGATTCAAGTTTCGTTGTTGGAAAGAAATCACGAAATTTAGTTGAGAGATGTAACTTCATCTTATAACTTCTACTTCATAGCTTCGACTGCTGACTCGCGAGATTGGTGAGCTTCAGCCAGCAGCTGATCTTGGAAACTGTTAGGGCCGTCCGACACTCACAAGGGGAAGGCCTCAGACACGGGCAACCGATTCTGCTCAAATTTGGCAGATCGCTTGTGTACAACCTAAAACAAAAGACTATAAGATATTCTGGGTCAACACCCCCGTAATTTTGAGAAAATCACCCCTAAAGGTTATGACGAGCAATAGACTCAAAATTGGAGGGATCGATAGATAATTGTAAATAGGGCATTTTTCATCTTCAGGTATGGGGTCCGCAAATGCAAACTCTTCCAGAAATCGAGGTGAGAAACTCTTAAAACTGCCGCTTCTGTACCCACATGGTAAACGCTTTTCGCCGACAGCGCCGATAGCTGCCGGCACGGTAGCTCAGTTTTAGAGAGCACGCAGCCCTCTGACCGAAACGCTGAGTCAAAGAATCAACGATCAATTTCAAGGGATGCCTTGTGACGTCCACCCAGACCGAACAGAACGAACAGTATCGAACAAAATAAATAAAAAAAATAAAATAAAAAAAGCTTAGCGCAACGGCCAAGCTAACTGGTTGGGAATCGTAAAACCCGGGTTCGTAGCCGGCCGGAGTGGCCGAACGGTTCTAGGCGCTACAGTCTGGAACCGCGCGAACGCTATGGTCGCAGGTTCGAATCCTTCCTCTGGCGTGTACGTGTGTGATGTCGTTAGGTTACTTAGGTTTAAGTAGTTCTACGTTCTAGGCGACTGATGACCTCAGAAGTTAAGTCCCATAGTGCTCAGAGCCATTTGAACCAATGCACTACCGGAAGCAGGCAGTTCTGTTTCTCGGCGTTCCAGATTGATAGGAGCGGCTATTTTCGAGCGATCTTTGGAGCTGACGAAGGAATGACTTTTCTTGATACTGAAGTAGTATACCACGAAGACGAAGCAGCAGGTGATTCAGTGGAAGATATGACCATTTTGCGACTCACTAGTCGGGATAACTGTTTGGAAATCTCCACGTCATTGGGAATATGTGCTTCATTTGTTCCCGATGAGTATTACGAACCGGTTATTAAACGATTGAACTACGGCGCTACACCCCTTGAAGTAAAAGTAAAGGAGGTAGCGCTAGCCAGGAATCATCCAAATTGGAACTTACAAAAACTGCAAAAGAATGGAGCAACAACAGCCCTGAAAAGGAAGGACTTGAAATTGTGGGAAAGTGATATCGTTAAAGGAGGGACAAGATACAAATACCGGGCGATAAATAAGTGGATATTCGACCGATTTATCGAATTTCTTTGTCGTAACGACAATGTAACAACGAGAATGTAACAACGAGAATACTTCAGGAGTGGGCTGCAGGTGCAGCGCTTCAATATACGGCCAACAAGGATTTTGCGTTTGCTGAATCATTATCTTGGGCAAGAAATTTTAAATCGGAGTATAAAATTCGTCAACGGCACGTCTCTCATAAGGAGGTACAAAATATAGAAGATATACAGAAAGTGGCAGCTCTTTTCAACACGCAAACGGCGTCACTTATGACCGGTTTTAATCGTGAATACGTGATCGACACCGATCAAACAGGATGCGAGTGTCGAGTGAACATTCGACGCACGTTATCGCAGAAGGGATAAAAACGAACCCTTGTCGCAGTTGGCAGTAAAAACAAAGTAACACCTACATACACGGCGCAATATGCCATCAGAGCCTCTGGAAAAGTGTTGCCTAAGGTTTTCCTGTGTTTACAAGAAACGAATTTTACATTCGGTCCTCGGGTTATAGAAGAGGTCAAGCGTTTAACCGACTCGATGAATGTTTACATTACCTGCTCCAAATCCGGGAAATTGACGAATGCGATTTACAAAACATTTCTTGAGAATGTTGTCAGAAACGTATGGTTTTAAACCAAGTTTCGCCTTGTAGTGGATTCCTGCAGTGGACAAAGCAATACTATAATATGACATAATGTTTATAGATAGCGATTGTCAGCCGACGTGCAGAGTAAAAGTAATACCGCCAAACTGCACACCTGTATGCCAACCGTGTCATAGTTTTTCACCTGGGGATAGAAATAAACATTTCCAGGCTTCAGAATTGCAGTGTGCTTCTGGAAACCCAGCGGGAATTGCACAACCGCACGGATGCAATAACTATTCACAGCATAATTCATAACCAAATTTCAGCACCGATTTTTCAGGCGTTCATTAAATGTTGTTGGTGCCGTGAGTATATTTGTTTCGAATGTTTATATGACAAGTGCCATCCATCTAGTTGTTAGAAGAAAAGTGAGGGCACGTAACAGTGACTGGAAGAGCCATTGTAAAGTAACCAGGAGTAACATGTTAGTTGTTTACTATGCCAAGAGGTTTGAGAAATTTATTTGCGTACCTTATTATTATCATCATTCCTTATTGATTTACTTACCTTATTAACCCTCCAGTCACTATCAATTGAGATAAGGAGAAATACAAACGAAAAGAAAAACATCCGCTAGGTTTCATCAAGATTCGAACCCGTGTTCTCCGATTCCCAGCCTGTTACCTTAGCGCAACGGCCATCTTTTATTTCTTTATTTTTTTTTGCGTTTTTGTTCGTTGATGATCGTTTTTGGTCGTTGCGGACGTCACTTGACACCCGTTAGAGTTCGTTTGTTGATCCTTCCACTTAGTTTTTTATTACAGAGGCCAAACGGCTCTCTGACCGAACACGCTGAGCTACCATGCTGGCTATGCTGTCGGTGCTGTCGGTGAAAAGCGTTTACCATGTGGGTACAGATGCGGCAGTTGTAAATGTTTCTTACCTCTATTTCTGGAAATGTATGCGTTTTCGGACCCCATACCTGATGATGAAAAATGCTCTACTTACAATTATCTATCGATCCCTCCAGTTTTGAGTCGACTGCTAGTCATAGCCTTTAGAGGTGATTTTCTCAGAAACGCGGGGGTGTTGACCCAAAATATCCTAGTCTTTCGTTTTAGGTTGTACACAAGCGACCTGCCAAATCTGAGCCGAATCGGTTGGCCGTGTCTGAGACCTTCCCCTTGCCAGCCGCAGGCGAGGGCCGCTGACGCCGCCACCGACTGACGTCGCAGCATTTCCGTCGCCGACAGCTGCTGCCGTCTGAGGCGTAGGGAATTTTGAGGTAATTTATAATATTACGGTGTCAGAGCCTCACTCTGAACATCTGCCGTGTGACACCGCAAACAATTTGCCTGCAAAATATAGAAAAACTCTGACGTATTACCTTCTGTAGTCCTATGTATTACCTTGAGAAACTGTCGTAAAAGTGGTCTGTGCAGAAGACAGTCACTACATACTCACACGATTATACTCAATTTCCCCTCCCTCTTCTCCCCTCCCGACTCTCATGTAAGATTTATCAGATTTGCGTTGCCACAGGGCCTCATAATTAAATGTTTATTATAAGTATTTAAAGGCTCATTTGCATTAATTGTGGATTGCCTGACATTTGATAGGCGAATAAATACTAGTAATCATAATACGTCCATTACTCTGCTCTCTCATACCCACAACCTAACAAAGGCTATCGGCCATCCATTCGACAACTGCATCAGTTTTTAGTTACGTTCATCTGAGTAACGTTGCACTCAGTGATAAATCCCCTTCTTCAACATGACAATGCCAGACGACGCACAAGCACTGCTGCATCTGCAACAGCCCGGTGTCTAGTGCTCACAGTCATCGACCATCCTCCATATAGTCCCGTCTTGGCCGCATACGATTTTGTATGTTTCCAGAACTTGGAGAACACCTTCGCGAACTTGACTTTGGTAGTGGTGAAGCAGTACAAGCAGACTTGAGGTTGTCAACAAAGTCAACCACTCCACAGTAACCGTATCAACAAATTGGTCCACGTCGGAAGAAGTATGTGCGTCGCCAGGATGACTATGTTGAGAAACAAATACGTAGACGTGAAGAACAAATATGTAGAATGTTAATAAAATTTGTTTTATTTAAGGGGATACGGAATCACCTATCCCCGCAATGTTAATATATGCCTACTATAGGGAACATTTTCTCACAAACTACTGGAGACAGAGAGGTAAAAATTTTACTGTATGTGCATTCATATGTTACAACAATACTGAAACAACAGTTTATTGTCAAAGTATTTTCTTACAGAGATATTGTACATTTATTTTTAAGTAAATTTTCTCCATCGCTTTTTACTAGACTATCACCCCTAAGTCTTTTGTAAATCAAGTAATTAAAAAATCGTTGTTTCAGTATGTAATAGGGACCTATGTCACTACGTCATAAAAATTTCAGACTTCTAGGTTGACCAGTACCTGAGATAATGTTCCTAGATGAAGTAAAAAGTAAACTTACGGGAAACGGAGAAAGAAGATTAAAACATTCCTGATCCGTAGCTAATACCCCCTTCACAGTCTTCATAATCATCTTCAAGTCTTCTTTTGGCACCCCTCTGCACCTGTCTTGCTTTTTTCACTAATGTCTTGATTATATTATCAGCATGCCTTAGTCTGTGCTGATCTAAAAAGAACATAGCACGTACCGTAAGGGAACCAACACACATACCAAACTTTTGAAGGACCTGGCATTTAGTTATATTTCCAAGATTGAAGGTTGCCACAGCATCATACACACCAAAATGTAGTGTATTAATTCCGACAAACACTGTTTTTGGGAGACGATGCCATATCACACTATTCAAGCACTCGTTGGGGTTCTGCGTTTTTCCGTGAAGACATTTCATCAGAAGACTTCTGTCAGCCAGATCTCTGAAAATGGGCTTTATTTCTGCCATGATGGCTGATGGTAGACTGTGGTGGTGAATGTATTTCTCTCCTGTTGTTAGTCCCCTATTGTATTTACACCAGCTGTTTTCACCTTTGGGGCACAAACCATGTTGTGGATGCTCATCCGTGGATGCGGTGTGGAAATATAAAGCCCATATAGCTCTCCTCATTTCTTCAAGATTGCCTGTATTTTGCCTGATTGCAAGGCCATAGCAGTTCTGAATGTGGTCTATTATGGAATCAGTCAATCTTCCTCTGCCATCCAAGGTTTTCCCATCATCTAGTTTTTTCCCTTTCATAACTGATTTTAACCTTCTCAGCCTGGCACCCATTCTCTTCTGCACATGTCCTATACATTCAAGTTTGCTTATATTTACACTGTTCCCATATGGTTTGCTTTCCAAAACTTCTTTGAATGCTTTAGAGTCACCATCTCCCAGATATTTGACATAGCGAACATTATACCACTGTGAAGAGCGATGAAAAATTTTCTTCACCCCAGCAACCTCCATGCCACCACTACTACCATAATAATTAGCAATACAGTCATCACTGTGTTCATTTTTCAGCCTGCCTGTGCACCTACAGTATTTAGACATTATTGCAACATCAATAACCTTGCCAGTATCAACACTAGTTGCTGTTACAACACCATTGTTGGAGGTGTGGCCCCTTTTCTGCCACGTGCCATCAAACGCCACTGTGAGGTCACGACTGCCGTCATTTTCTTCCACTCCTTCTTCCACAGCAACCTGCATTGACTTCTGTGCTACATCTTCAACTGCAGATCCTAGTACATAATTGTAAGCTTCAAACTTTGAAGGTGCACTTGGAAGATTTAGAACACCACATAGCATATCACCAGCTGCTTTGCCCTTACCAATTGCTCGCAATCCATAAACTAACCTAATATTTACACTATAAAGTTCAGTTTTCTTGTATCCATTATTTACAGTTACTGAAACCGAACTTGGAAACTTACAGCTGTATTTACAAACACTGCATATTAAATTAAACTGGGCAGCCAGGCCAACATGGGATTCTACTTTCAGAGAAACGTTTCCATGACATTTTTTGCAGCACAAACTGTTTTCAAGAGCTTCACACAATATATTCGTATCAATGAGTTCAAAAACTTCATTCCCTCTATCAAGTAAATTATATTTCTCTTCCAAATCTCTTAGTTTTTTATGAGAAGCACTGTTTTCATTTGATGTAAGTTCGTTCGGCAAATCAGTAATAAGTGGATTCACATTTTCCAACAGTGATGATGATGAACTGCTTTGCTTTGCTAATGAATCATTATTTCTTTTCTTTTGCCAGTTCACACGCTTTTTAAATACTTTTGCTTTAGCTCTAGGCATTTTCACTGCGAAAAATGAAGCACTAAATACGAAATAACTCAACAACAACTACTTTCTTATATCACACTGTTTACAAAACAGTCCCGCCACAAAGTCAAAGAGTAACTTGAGGAAACCAGAGAGAAACATTTTCGGGCAACTAGTGTATAAATAGTCGCTGGAAACCTGGATATTTGAATTCATGTCACTTTAAAGGTACTGCCAAAAAGTTCATGGTCAGCCACGAGAGACGTGTATAACTAAAGCGCAATACCCGATCTCACAAATATATAAAAATAAAATAGTTATAATTGTAGTAGAGCTATGTATGATACGTCATTTTAAAGAGGAAACATGGCAGAATATAATACGCCAATAAAAAAAAATTCGATTTTTTAACCCAAAATCCGATTCCGTATCCCCTTAAGTAGCTTGAACAGTTTTCGCACAAAAAATGTGGAGGCATTACTTTTCACCACGCCCTCGTCCTGGGGCCAGTATGTTTAATCGGCAGAAACTAGCACACCGTTGAACCTACTGCCGTTCGTGGCAAAGGTGCCATTCCTGGCCGAAAGAAGACTGGTAGTAGCAAACGCTGGCCTTCATTCATTTGTCCTCAAAAAATTCTCCTGCAAATTAAGCACAACATTGTAGAGAAGTTAACCGCAGACTCTGGAAAAACCGGAACAGGGAGAATCGAAACCGTTTTGATGTGCTGGTGCACATAAATGTTGAAAATTAGATGGAGGTGATAAAATAAGGACTGACGAGGTTCTCCTCAGAATTCTCGTGGAGAGGAACATGTGGAACATGCTGACAAGGAGTAGGGACCGGACGGCGGGGAAGGGGTAAGACAGCGAGGAATGACTCGAGTGGTGCAGAGGCTGAAAGCCGCGCACGGAGGCAGAGGGAGAGTCTGGAGCCACTGGGGGCGGTGGTCGCAGCAGCAGCAGCTCTGGGGGCGGAGGTCGGCACAGGAGGGGAGCCCGTGGCGAGCCAGAGAAAAACTGCAAATAATTCTAGCTGAAGTGTAAATTACGTTCCACATGTTTACTTACAATTAAAAGTACACCAAATTCCTGTTAATGGGATCGCATTATCTGTGTGGACGTCGGCGCTTTGTGAAACTGAAGCCTGCTATATTCTTTCGCAATTACAACGAATACTTTCGTTTAGAATACGAATACCAGATTTGTAGATGACTAAAACATCCGCGAGAGTTTAAACAGTTTATGCTTATCCATTACGGATATTTTAGAACCGTGACAGCATATTGAATGTAAATAAGTTACACACAACTGCAATAAGTCACTTTTTTTTAATAATAATAATGCTTTATAACATGAACCGGTTTTCGAACCTTTTCAGGTTCATCTTAGATGCTTTCGGGAGGATCCGGGAAGTTACATCATTACTGGTAGTAGCATAATGCTGGGTGCTGGTTCTATGGCATGAAGATGGGTCACACTTTAATGTATCGCCATGACTAAATTTATAGCTTATCTGTAGATATGGATGTAGTTTCCATTTACTGCCACAGTATAGGCGGCTTTTTCGGTTAGTGTCAATCTGTCAACCTCCATTTTGATGTCCAGAACACTTTCACTATCGAAGTGTAAATTAATATAGTTCGTGTGACACTTTTCCAGCATCCAGCATGCGCTTTACAACTGTTGCTTATAACAAAGATCTTGACAGAGAGATATGGCATAGGCCTACTTTGTACAGAGATGTAATCTGTTGCCCTTATGTCGACTTTAATACATGTAAAGGACAAGTATTTTAATCAGAATGGCGATAACATGAGAGCACAAGATTAAATAAATAAATTAAATAAATAAATAAATAAATTACTACAAGAACAAATTTCAGGTGATTTGATATCTTCTTTCTACTTGCAGTTATCATGTTTGGCATTAACATGAATCCCAAGGACTCAATAATACAATAAGTCTGTATCTGCAGTAAGGTGCAGCTGTCTGTATGACTAGGGCCTGTATATTTAAATTAATAACAAATCTTCAGATGAACTTTTGGCTTATTTCTGTTGTTACTTTAACATGATCTGGGGTATTATCAAGAGCAGATTCTGTTTATTTTAGCTAAAGGCATATGTATAAGAGTTATAGTGATTGTAATCGATTAAAGCTGTTGGTATGGCTGTACATTTAATATTTAAAAAATCGTGAACAAAAAGTCTTTAACTCTTGACTTATTTTTATTGTAACATTAGAGTGATGTGGGATACTGGTAAGGGCAGCTTCTGTTTGTTCCAGCGAGAATCAATATGTATACAGTACTGATTTATGTTAGCAATGGAGGGCTTTAACATTTATAGATGTGGTACAGGTCATATTCTGTGGTAGTACATTACATTGACACCGGTGTGTTTATGATGTAAGGAGAGGGACGGAGTGGGTCATTTCTGCCATAGAACCAGCACCCAGCATTATGCTACTACCAGTAATGATGTAACTTCCCGGATCCTCCCGAAACCATCTGAAGATGAACCTGAAAAGGTTCGAAAACCGATTCATATAGTAAGGCATTATTATTAAAAAAAGTGACTGGTTGCAGTTGTATACAACTTATTTACAAGTTTAAACAGTGATTTCTGCCAGCCGGGATTTGAGCAGCTAGGTGACGCCGATATACGGTACAGCCCAGTCGAGGAAGACCGAGTAAGGTCGATCAGGCAAAATTCTTGTAGTCGCGAAATTTGCTGTATTGGCAGCAGGGTGTGTCACGAACAACACGCCGAAAGCAGTGACAGGTGGGGTTTGAGCGTGGGGGTGGGCCGGGCTGTTGAACGTCACTTTGTTACGTTTTTCTCGAATAACACAGACACCGCAACATCAAGGAAAAATGTGAATGCAGTTTAATTTTACATCGGGACAATTTCCCACTAAATAGTCCTATCCATTTTCCTGTCACTAATAGCTTTCACATTGCAAGGTACGGAAAAATTGCGGATTATTAAAAACAGTTTTTATCCTAAAATTAGATGTTCATTGTTAAACGAAGTGGGTCGCTTCACACTGAGCACATCTCAGACTCGTTTCCATGTGGCGGCGTCGCACATACTCCTGACTGCTTCCGCGTCCATTTGCGAGAGTTACTAGATCTGCCAGGTGTAACTGTCGCAGTATTGTAGTGCGGCATCACTGTCTTACGATTATGTTTGGTCGGTAACTTTTTCCCGACTTACCCGGTATGGTTCACGTCTGATGGGGGGGCATGTCTGTTGCACCAGTCCTGCTGATGAAAGAAAGTGTGGTGATTAGAGATGCGCTTTGCCCTTAAATTGTTAGCAAAGCCGTTCGCGGATTTCGCCTGCTGAGCATATAGGTGTCTGCGAGTTAGTACAGTTGCCTTGGATGTCCAGAGAGAGAAAGGACTGAATGGCGGGGAGGGGACTGCTTAGCGCTCACACTGTCAGCAACGTTTCTCTGCAAAGACGTCCGCGAGTTGCGATAGGGTCTTCTGTAGCGCCATGACCTCCGCTGAACGACTGAGCATCGTTTGTGCCAGCTACCATACTGGAGGTGATTACACATACACTGGACAAATATCTTTGCCACTAATGGGTTGAAATGGCACTAAGCACTATGGGACTTAACATCTGAGATGATCAGTCGACTAGACTTAAAATACGTGAACCTAAGGACAGCACACACATCCATGCCCGAGGCAGGATTCGAACCTGCGACCGTAGTAGCCGCGTGCTTCCCCACTGAAGCACCTAGAACCGCTCGGCCACAGCGGCCGGCCACTATTTGGGAGAGGATCTGCCGCAATGTGGATCACTCCCGTTCGCGACCTGGTGGCCACAATCGTACGAAAAGTTCCGTTCCGTACCAGCTTACCCACCTCCCTGTATTCGCTGGATATTTGCACCAAGCTGTGATATTTACACCTACTTCTGAGGATCCGATGGCCGTTATTAGCACGGGTGGGAGATCCCTCGTTCCGAACTGATACAACAGCAGTGTCGGTCACCAGACCAAAGCTTCATCGACCACTCCTGGACACTGCGTCCGCGAGCATCGGCGTTCCCGCCCACGCACGCCTACGTCGGAGTCTGAGGCGGGCGGTCTATCCTGCAGGCCACATGATTTACGATGCGGTTGTTGCGAATGCTGAACGACTCTCCAGAGAAATATTTTTGTAGCGCTGTGCTACGAATACAGTGTCTTCGGCTGGAGGGATCAGAATTTTATTATAACGTTACGCAATATAGCAACGTAGTGTGGTATTTCTTACACATCATCTTTGGTTAAAAATCGGTAGTGGCTTCTGCTGGTCCCTCGAAATATTAATTTATCAACAAATAGTCCTCATGTGACGTAATTTGTTATTAACAAACAGACTGTGTATGCCTGTTGTGCCCATTTAGGTGCCCAGTTACGAAAGATGGCGTTGGGAGGTGTGTTCCAGTATCAGTGAAATCTAATTCCGCCACATATTGCATTGTAATGGCATGCGAGGATCATGACGTCGACGCGATGTCGGGAACAGTGCTGCATAATTGTACGAAATACGTAAAATTGTGAAAAATCCGGTAAAAATACGTAAAATGTGTGACGGATGAGTGCCTACGTTTCAGCCTGGGTGTGGTCTTCGCTGGTGCCACGTAATATTAAACTCTGACATGTGACATAATTTGTTATAAACAAACAGCCTACCACCTCTCCCTATGCTTCAGAGTCCCATTTTTATAACTGGAGGAAAAGTGTGTGAAATATTTTTCCGTATTCTCCTGAACTGTACCCATATGTCAAAATGAGTGGTGTCTGCTGGTGTTGCATTATATTTGTATTAATGTGTATTTCTTATCTCCCTATGCTGCCCAGCTCCAGACTGACACCCCCTCCTCCAAGTGTTCCAGTTATAAAAGACGACTGGGGAGGCGGAGAAGGAGGGGTAACAGAGCTGCATGATCCCCATAGGTCCAGGAGGGGGTTTGGGGTGAGGGGGATGACGACGGAGGGGATCAGGAGAAGGAGCTTGATCCTAGAATATAAGTAGCACAATTGCCTGGGTGATACCCCTGTGGGACCTCGGTCAATTCCCGGTGGTTTCCTGTGGGAGAGGGAGTGGGGGATCCAAGGAGGGCAGGTAGGTGACTGACTGACGCCAGGTGTGTAACACGTCACCACATGTGATGAGAGAGTTATATGTGCTAGAACTGGCATTGCTGTCCTACTTCTGACACGTTATTAATTAACACAAAGGGACCTACATCTTCTAATTACTCGCTAACCTGTCTGTTTCTGCACGTACAGTCTTCTCTAGATCGTCAGTAACATCCTACAGTTAAATATGGTCCGTAATTTGCTTCGTTAACTGTATCCTCTGTCGTCTGGTTAACCCGCACCTTAGGCTCACCAGGAACAGAAACCACCTCATCTTTATCATATGTAGCATTGTGCATTTCAGTATGCTCTTTAATCTGGATTGCGACTTCTTGAGCAGCTGTGGCCTTATCTTCTACTTCACTCTCTGCTCTTTTATTAACATTAGCTTACTGTTCTTTCGATCATCTGGTCTCTTTTACGGTAATTCCAGTTACCGAGCGTTAGCCTTGACTAATCTGGACTGTTCACTTTCCCCAAGAACAGCTTCCTGGTCTTTAACTAAAACAGGTCACACTTCTAGCAGCTCTAATCCAACAACTATTTCTCTCACTGCTTCTGCTGTCGCACCTTACTTTTCGCAATTATTGATTTGATCTTCAATGATGAATTTCGTTATCTCTTCCGACTTCTTAGTTTCTTTCTCGTCTTGTTCGGTGACACCCTCGTCTGTCGTTTCGAAACTATCGTCTGTATTCTTGAATCTTACCGTAGCCCTCCTCTGCCTTTTCTAAATATTCGTCCAACTTTCTCAATGTTCATCTGCCTTTTCGGCTGTCCTCTTGATTATCTCCGGAAGACAAATGAAACTCAAGGAGAAGTGCCTGAATGTTAATAAATAGCAGTGAAGATGAATGTGTGACGTCGTCGCAGGCAGCGGAAACGTTCTAATCTGTTTACTCAGCGCAGAAACAAACTCCAGCACACTCTTCAGAAAGTAAAATAAACTCTTCTCACAAATTCTGAATGAAATTGAATGTAAATGATGTTGTGTACATTGTGCAATAACTGACATCCTTCTGCCTTTCCGGTAACATAAATCACAATCATACGTAATAAAACAACTTACTGTGTCCGAAAAACTTCACAAAAACGTAATCACACCCAGATGTTAAGCACATCACAAACCATAAGAGTTGCAAAGCTCCTATCAGTACCGCTTCACTACGGCGAGGCCAAATTTTTGACTGTATTTTCAGATCACGAATAAGACAAAATTTTCCTCAGTTACATTTCAGGAGGCACAATAAAACTATACCAAAGCA
This sequence comes from Schistocerca piceifrons, assembly GCF_021461385.2. Lineage (NCBI taxonomy): Eukaryota > Metazoa > Arthropoda > Insecta > Orthoptera > Acrididae > Schistocerca > Schistocerca piceifrons. The sequence continues at coordinate 813,514,233 of NC_060141.1, forward strand.
CAAACACACACAAATATTTCACCCAAAATATGAGCACTCAGGACAACGATGGACAATTACTCACCAGCTTTTCCTGAAGAGTAATGAAATGTCCAAACATAGGATGGACGAAGGATAGGAGACTTGGAACGGCGAACCCAGGCTGAGCACATCATTTTTCTTTAAGAAATAACAAATTTATCTCAGAATATGCCAACAGTGAGAGTGATAATTAAAACCACGATCTTCTATTGCACGTGATACATAATAATGAACAGCAAGTTTTCTCCTACATAAGCAATCCGTAAGACAAGAGAAATTTCAGTTAAACAACAGCCTTCACTTACTTGTGTAAGTTAAAAAAAAGAAACAATAATAATTGAAATGATTACTGTTTATCACAATAAGTAGGCCGAAGCCACGCTTACGCCTGCAGGGGCCGCACTTAGAACTCAGTAGACAACAAGGCCCTTAAATTACGAACCTTTGCTTAATTCGTCTGTTACACCTGTGTGGGTCTTATTTAAGTTACACAACATCCAAGAACAAGAATCAATCCTCCGAGGCAGAGAGAAAATTTACAACCATATGTTTTGGTTATCTTCCAATGAGTTTAAAGAAGTATGCAACCAAGTTACGCCAAGCTGACGATCGAGAGCAGTTAGTTACAGATAGAATTTAAACGTTGAAAACTGAAGTATGGTAAACGTAAAATCTCCCACTTGGCAGGATATCCGGAAAGCTTAACTTGTTTAGCATCAGCAGCTGGGATCGAAACTTCAGTGAGAGCTAACGGTCACCGGAGATGCCGTCCGGGTACAAGCGCAGGCCCAAGTACACGGGTACGTGCACGCAGGCAAGCGCCGCGTGAATTACAGAAGCCGAGGCTGTCTACATACACCATACACATTAAGACACTAAAGTCAAGACCCCGGCAACAAGGTCTTCATGTCTTTTAAGTCCGAAGTAACGTAACGTTTGCTAAGCAATTGCTTAACTATTAACTTAAATCTTTTAATTACATGGAGAAATTTTAAGCCTTAACTGCAGTACTAAAACCGCTAATATAAAAGGATAAGACAATTGTTATAAATAGTAGGAGATTTACCAACAGACAACGAATGCTACTTTGATACTGCAGAATAACAGGTAAAAGCCTCGCGCGGACTTCAGGCTTAACAGTTATACATAAGATTGACGTTGCTGACCCATAAGATTGAAACCCACCTGAAATCTAGCTTTTGGTGTTTCGACGTTCTGATGTTTAATCCAACACTGCTCAAAACTTACTACAGATAAAGATTACTTAACCCTTAACTGGTCTAGTGGGGTCTGACGGACCCCAGGACTTTTTTTTTTTTTCTACATGTACCTCTATATCTAGGCAACAGACGTCGCTGACGGTTTTGGTATTCTCTACGATAGAAATCAAAGCAGTTTTAGGACTGTTATACTTGTCAGGTGTATTGAAATCAGGAAACGAAGATGTTTCTAGCCTTTTTGCTTCAGATGGTACAGATAGAGAGATCTTCCGGGCCACTATGAGTGTCAAGAGATTCTTTCTCATTCTTGCAGCCTTGCGGTTTGACTGTGCCCAGACACGAGCAGAGCGAAGGGAAACAGATAAACTTGCTCCTATTTGCGAAATTTGGGATGCATTCATCCATAATTGTATTTAGTATTTTGTTGTTGGAATCTTCGTTACTGTTAGGAAATGCTGGTACCATTTCAGGGACGATGCCCTTTTAAAATGCACATGCCTGAAAAACCTAATAAATGTGAAATGAAAGTTCTATGCCTTGCAGATTCCAGGGACTTCTATATCAATAATGCTTTCATTTATATTGGGTCAGAAAGTGGGTCAAATGGTTCAAATGGCTCTGAGCACTATGGGACTTAGAACTACTTAGCATCTATGGTCATCAGTCCCCTAGAACTTAGGTTTAACTAACCTAAGGACATGACACAACACCCAGTCATCACGAGGCAGAGAAGATCCCTGACCCCGCCGGGAATCGAACCCGGGTACCCGGGCGCGGGAAGCGAGAACGCTACCGCACGACCACGAGCTGCGGACAGGTCAGAAAGTGAAGTTCGCATAAATATGTCTGCCAACGCAAACAGTGCTGCGAATAAGTGAACCCATCAAAGGAACAAATCTTAATGTGACTGTTGACAATTGGTTCACCTCCATTGAACTTGCTGAGAAATTGTAAACACAGAAGCTCACCATCCTGGCAACAGTGACAGCCAACAAACGTGAAATTCCACAAGAATTCAAAACTAACCGGCCTAGACAAATTGGATCTACTCTCTTTGGAGATACTGCAGACCTCACGCTTTGTTCACATGTTCCGAGGAAGAACAAAGCAGTTATTTTATTGTCCAGCATGCATCACGACCAGAAGATAACAGACTCTGGAAAACCTGAAATGATAATCAACTACAAGGGTGGGGCGGATACCCTTGACCAGCAAAATAGCATGGCTTATTTTACATGCACAATTTAATTGGGTAATCACACACAATTTATGTATATACGCATAGTTCATGTATTACACATTCACATTTAATAATATTATCTTACTTGACACGTAAATGAAAATAAGTTCACAAATAATTGCAAATCATTAGGGTTTCTCAGACCCCACTAGACTTCTAATGCAATTTTTTTTTCACCGGACCAGTTAAGGGTTAATGTGCACTGGTGTTTCCATTTATTGTTCCTTAGCTTTAAGTACCAACGTCAGAATCGGAGCGGAACAGTTCAAAGGCAAAACAAGTAAACATTCGTGTAACCCGAGACTAACTAGGAGATTCTAACAGACCAGCTGCCCACACAAGCTCTTATACACACATAAATAGAAATCACTGAAAAATATCAGCAAGTTACACTCGATGCTTCAAATAGATAAGTTACAATAACTGCTAATAAAAACATCGGCTTTCAAATTCCACAGGCAAGGTTCACAGAGAGAATGAGCACAAAACGCATCGTAACTTCTTTAATACGTCACATGCCATTATTGAAAGCACTATACCTGCAGCTTAAACCCAAATTGCACACGGCGAGAACAGGACAGGAAGCAAATTTTGGTGCGCTCTCCCTCCAAAACCCAGAAATCAGACACAATGGACGCTATTGTGCAAACGGCTGCGAGTACGCAAAGAGGGCGCAGTGGCCACCGTGTCAGCAGACCGGCCCCTCAGTCTATACGTGCTGCCGCCTTGTACCTACACCAACTTTGCAGCCGCCGCATGGGTCCCACCTGTTCCAGCGAGAAACCGTGCCAATCTGTGCGGCAATCACGTATCCTACGGGGGCGTCAGTCAGTCGGAGGATCCAAAGACAGCATAACGCTCTCACAGCTCAACCTCCCCCACTCAAACCGAAGGACCGCAGAGGGCACCAACTCTCCTCTTCCACTGAGTGGAAATACGGGGATAAAGAACTAGCTGGCCTGTCGAACTTGGTTTACATGGACCTTAAAGGTTTTCCTAGCAGCGAGATCACACACAAGGAGGTTGACAAGACTAAGAAAGCTAACGACTGAACAAGGCCCAACACATTTTGGAGCTGACCGCCACCTACATTCAAGTTGCAGACAAAAACGTTATGCCCTACCGAACCTCAGAAGGGCAGCCTACCGTGATTGCAGCATTCCTCCTGACGTTGAGAGATAACGTGATGTTATTTCTGGCCTGACGCCAATTCTGTTTGATGACGGGAGTGGCATGCTCAGGAGATCACATATTTTCCATAGTTCTGCAAGCGGCGAATCAAAAGGGTAAGCAAACATCAATTCCGCTGGCACTGCGTTAGAGGCCCCATGATGGGCTGAGTTAAAGGCAAAATTAACTCACTGTGAGGATTTAGCCCATTTCGTTTTAGGTTGGGCACAGAGGTCGCTCTTGTCATTTACTAAGTTACTACTGACATGATGAGAAAATGAAGGCTGAGGATAATTCGGGGTAGTAATAATATGCTGGATGGCATTATTAAAACAGAAACGTTTAAGATCCCTAGAAAGGAGTGCTGAAGCATTATCATTCTCAAGGGCCATATGGGGTCCAAACGAAGAAAATATAACAGATAAATGGCGTTTAGTAAGCCAGGCAGTCACTCTGGTGCTAGGAATCTACCCAACAAAATGAGAGAAAACATCGCCAGCAACTACAACACAATGGTTCCCAGCCTTAGTATGCGCAAGAGTACCCTCGTAATTAATAGATAATTTAAGATTCCAGCAGTCCCTTACACAAATAAGAGCGTCGTTAACCACCTTGCAAAGCCCACACACATTAACCAAACGGCGAACATCCTTGTACAATGTTGAACAGGTGAGATGTAAAAATCCTTGACTAAAATTCGAGAACATGCCGAGTGCCAATCTACCAAGGAATTCTGAAAATGTTGGAAGACGATGGGAATGAGTTCAATGGGTAAACAAATTTTAGGCTCAGCAGGCCTACTGACTTTATTACGCAGTATACCCTTTCATAGGATATAACTGGGAATCTGTTAGACAGCTAACAATCACTTCCTAATTGGGCCAAAATGGTGATCTCGATCCTGCTCGAGCCAGAGCTCAGTCAAGAGCTGAGGTACCTCAGTCGCAACACAGGATTTGGCGGCTGATGACTTGTTGGATAGTCTGCCTGCCTGCAATCTCCCTCATCAAAAGAGCGATTAAGCGCATTGGCCTACTGATTTGTCCATGGCTCTGTTGACGACTTTAACCCGGAACGTGGATATGCGAACAGCCAACCTGCTTATCCTGCCCATTTTCCTGCGGCACGCAAAGGCTCAGTCCAGTGCCTGTTTGTCGGTTTCCAATTTAGCCTCCCTGTGCTCGAGCCAAAATTTGAATTTATCGAGAGCAAACAAGACAGCCAAGGCGGTATCTATCCCCCCTCCCTGCGGGTCTGGAGAAAGAATAGGCCTGAGGTATTCCTGCCTGTCGTAAGAGGTGACTAAAAGGAGTTTCAACCGTTTCGGCCTTCCTTGTGATGGTCCTCCTTGGGGTTTGACCTCCATTTTTCAAAATCCTACCGAAGTACGAGCCTTTTGGGGAAGGACGCCTTATGTGGTGTATCACTGGTCCTCCGTGCACTTATGTGGTGTATCACTGGTCCTCCGTGCACTAAGACCTTGGCACTCGGCATTGTAACAGCGTTGTATCCACACCCACTATTCAACAAATTGGGCCTAAACGCCTGATGGGTTGCACAAGTTACGCCCCTAGTGCGTCCCCATCTGCACCTACGATCATGATGGACTTTCCATGGCACCCGAAATCCAGCACAGTAGCCAGCCCGTTGTGGTGGGGTCGTCATGTACCCTCTAGGTTGTAGCCCCCCTGACTACACAGGGATCGTACTGCCGATACCTGAGCTGCCCACGTTGGCCAAGGAGTAGATGCCCGTCTCCTTGGGGCATCAGGACTCCCAGCAACGGTCATCCTGCCAGGTGGCCCTTGCTGAGGCTGGGTGGCGCCCATGGGGAGAGCCCGTGGTCGGAGTGGGTGGTATCGGGGCGGACGTTTCGCAGATGAAACGTCAACATGTATCAGGTCGCTCTGCGGCCGAGTCTTTTAAAAAGAAGGGTACTGTCTCTGGTTCTGGTTCTCCTGCCCTTTCCCCCTTGGCCACTCCTTGGGAGGAAGGACAGGCCCGCCGGCTTGGGGCGAAGTACTTCCCTCGCTTTTCGGTCTGTTCTCGGACCGATGGGCGGACGTTCGCCACCTCCAAGCCCATGTTCTTTGTCCAGCACATCGAGGACATCTTCGGGGAAATGTAGGCTCTCAGTAAAATGCGTTCGGGGTCCATTCTTATAAAGACCACCTCCGCCACACAGTCGGCGGCGCTCGAGGCATGTGACCGACTAGGGGACATCCCAGTGTCCATTGTCCCGCATCTGGCACTGAATAGGATGCAGGGGGTTATTTTCCATCGTTACCTCCTGCTGCATTCTGATGAGGAGCTCAGGGCCAACCTGGAGCGCCGAGGTGTGGATTTCGAATGGCGAGTCCAGCGTGGCCCCCAGAGACAGTCACATCGACACTGGGGCCTTTATTCTCGCCTTTGAGGGGGACGTTCTCACGGAGAAGGTAAAGGTGATGTGCTACCGGTGCGACGTGCGACCTTACGTCTCACCTCCTATGTGCTGCTTTCGGTGTTTGTAAATTGGGCACATGTCGTCACGGTGTGAGGCTGAGTCCCTTTGTGGCGATTGTGGACGTCCTCTTCGTGAGGAACATATATGCACCCCACCACCTCGGTGCGTAAATTGTCCTGGCATCCACTCGCCTAGATCTTTAGACTGCCCCGTGTATCAGATGGAGAAGAAGATTCAAGAACTCAAAACTTCGGATCATCTCTCTCTTTCTGAGGCCAGGAAGAAGTATGACCGCCTCCATCAGGTGACGTTGACCACTTCGTTTGCCTCAGTCATGTCCACTCCTTCCACAGTATCCTCACCCCTATCCTGTCCCTCCTCCACCTCCTCACCAAATCCGAGGCCTATGCCTCCGCCTCCCAAATCCCTCCCTTCCAAATCCCCCTCCCTCGCGGCCCCTGCCCCAGGGGCCACCCTTCCTCCTCCTCCCGCTCCACCACCTGAGAAGCGATCCTCTTCTCAGGCCGCCGCCTGAGAAACGATCCTCTTCTCAGGCATCCATCAGGGAAACGATCCGGACCCCAGCTTCCGAGGTCCGGCGTTCCAAAACGGACCCTGCGCGTGAGGACCTTCTTCGGGTCCAGCCCATCATCCCCGTGCCTCATCGGACTGCCAAGAAGGCCTCCAAGAAAGCCTTTTTCCCCCTCTCCACCCTGGCGCGTTTCGTCTGACGCTCCATCCGCGAGTCGCTGCTCCCGGCAGTCCTCATTTTCGCCGGGACGCTCTGCTGCCAGGCGCTCAGCTGGCCTCTCATCGGCGAATGATGCTGCCCCTCCTACGCAACCTGGGAAAGCGGTCGCAGCTGGCGACGACTCGATGGAACAGGATCCACCTCCCGCCAGTTGTAGCATTGTTCCCTCGGAACCTGGCCCTCTGCGGCCGTCGAGGTGACCCGCTCTTCACGTTTCGTTCCCCCTTTTTTCTGACTAGCGATGGCTTTGTTACATTGGAACATAAGAGGTATTCGATCTAATCGAGAGGAATTACAACTGCTCCTCCGCCTGCACTGTCCGCTCGTCCTTGGTCTCCAGGAAACCAAGTTGCGCCCAACTGACCGTATTGCTTTTACTGACTATACCTCGGAGCGCTCTGACCTCACCCCTGCGGACGGTGTTCCAGCTCATGGTGGGGTCATGTTGCTCGTTCGGGACGATGTCTATTACCATCCCATCCTGTTGACCACCCCACTCCAAGCAATAGCTGTCCATATTATTCTTTCTGCCTTTACTTTCTCCGTTTGTACCGTCTACACTCCATCGTCATCCGCAGTTAGTCGGGCTGACATCATGCACCTGATTGTTCAGTTTCCTCCGCCGTTTTTATTGTTTGGCGACTTCAATGCCCATCATCCCCTTTGGGGCTCTCCTGCATCCTGTCAGAGAGGCTCCTTCTTGGCGGATGTCTTCAACCATCTCAATCTTGTCTGCCTCAATACTGGTGCCCCGACTTTCCTCTCGGACTGTACTCATACCTACTCCCACTTGGACCTCTCGATCTGTTCTACCACTCTTGTCCTTCGGTTCGAGTGGTATGTCCTTTCTGACACCTATTCGAGCGACCACTTCCACTGTGTTGTGCGTCTCCTGCACCACACCCCATCCCCACGTCCTTCGAGCTGGAACATACCGAAAGCTGACTGGGGACTTCACTCCTCCCTGGCGACCTTTCCGGACCACGATTTTCTCAGTTGTGACAGTCAGGTCGAATACCTCACGGCTGTTATCGTCAATGCTGCTGAACGTTCCATTCCTCATACTACCTCTTCTTCACGTCGCGTTTCCGTCCCCTGGTGGAATGAGGCTTGTAGAGACGCTATCCGTGCTCGACGACGTGCTTTACGCACCTTTCGCCGCCATCCTACGTTGGCGAATTGTATTGGATACAAACGACTCCGAACGCAATGCCGTAGAGTCATCAAAGACAGCAAAAAATCCTGTTGTGCCTCTTTCACCAGCTCCTTTAACAGTTTAACGCCCTCTTCTGTCGTCTGGGGTGGCCTGCGCCGGCTGTCGGGCATTAAGGCCCATTCCTCGGTACCTGGCCTGACCTCAGGTAATGAGGTCCTCGTTGATCCTGTGGCTGTCTCCAACGCCTTCGGCCGCTTTTTCGCGGAGGTTTCAAGGTCCGCCCATTACCACCCTGCCTTCCTTCCCAGGAAAGAGGCTCGGCGACCTTCCTTCCACTCGCTGAATCTGGAAACTTATAATGCCCCATTTACTATGCGGGAACTCGAAGGTGCGCTTGCACTGTCCCGATCCTCTGCTCCGGTGCCAGATGCCATTCACGTTCAGATGCTGGCATACCTTTCTCCGGCGGGCAAAAGCTTCCTTCTTCGTACCTACAATCGCGTCTGGACCGAAGGTCAAGTCCCCAGGCGTTGGCGTGACGCCGTTGTTGTTCCTATACCCAAACCCGGGAAGGATAGACACCTTCCTTCTAGTTACCACCCCATTTCTCTTGCCAGCTGTGTCTGTAAGGTGATGGAGCGCATGGTTAATGCTCGGTTAGTTTGGATTCTTTAATCTCGACGGCTACTTACCAATGTTCAATGCGGCTTTCGTCGCCGCCGCTCCGCTGTTGACCACTTTGTGACCTTGTCGACATTCATCATGAACAACTTTTTGCGAAGGCGCCAAACGGTAGCCGTGTTCTTCGATTTGGAGAAGGCTTATGATACCTGTTGGAGAGGAGGTATCCTCCGCACTATGCACAGGTGGGGCCTACGCGGTCGCCTGCCCCATTTATTGATTCCTTGTTAACAGATCGAAAGTTTAGGGTACGTGTGGGTTCCGTATTGTCCGACGTCTTCCTCCAGGAGAACGGAGTGCCTCAGGGCTCCGTCTTGAGCGTAGCCCTTTTTGCCATAGCGATCAATCCAATTATGGATTGCATTCCACCTAATGTCTCAGGCTCTCTTTTTGTCGATGACTTCGCGATCTACTGCAGTGCCCAGAAAACATGCCTCCTGGAGCGCTGCCTTCAGCGTCGTCTAGACAGCCTATACTAATGGAGCGTGGCAAATGGCTTCCGGTTCTCTGAAGAGAAGACGGTTTGTATAAACTTTTGGCGATATAAAGCATTCCTTCCGCCATCCTTACATCTCGGTCCTGTTGTTCTCCCATTCGTGGAAACAACTAAGTTTCTAGGACTCACACTAGACAGGAAACTTTGTTGGTCACCGCACGTCTCTTATTTGGCGGCCCGTTGTACACGTTCCCTTAATGTCCTCAGAGTTCTTAGTGGTTCATCTTGGGGAGCGGATCGCACTGTCCTGCTTCGCTTGTATCAGTCCATTGTCCGATCAAAGCTGGATTATGGTAGCTTCATCTACTCGTCTGCTCGGCCGTCCCTCTTACGCCGTCTCAACTCCATCCACCATTGGGGGTTACGTCTTGCGACCGGAGCATTCTACACTAGTCCTGTCGAGAGTCTTTATGCTGAAGGTGCCGAATTACCATTGACCTACCGGCGCGATGTACTGCTTTGTCAGTATGCCTGCCGGCTGTTGTCAGTGCCCGACCACCCCTGCTATCAGTCCTTCTTCGCAGATTCTCTCGACTGTCAGTATGGGTTGTATGTGTCTGGCCTGCTGCCCCCTGGAGTCCGCTTTCGTCGCCTGCTTCGACAATTGGATTTTGCCCTCCCTACTACCTTCAGAGAGGGTGAGAGCCCGACACCACCGTGGCTCCAGGCTCCGGTTCATATTTATCTCGACTCGACCTCAGCTCGCTCCAGGAGGGTACACCGGCTGCAGTGTATTGCTCTCGGTTTGTCGAACTTCGTGCGCGACTTGCCATTCACGCCTTTATTTACACTGATGGCTCCAAAACTGATGATGGTGTCGGCTGTGCCTTTGTCGTCGGGGCCGTCGCCTTTAAATACCAGCTCCTCGACCAATGTTCCAGCTTTACGGCCGAGCTTTTTGCTCTCCATCAGACCGTTCAGTATGCCCGCCGCCACCGCCATTCATCGTATGTACTCTGCTCTGACTCACTCAGTGCTCTTCAGAGCCTTGGAGCTCCCTATCCGGTCCATCCCTTGATTCAGCGGATCCAGCAGTCCCTCCATTCTTCTGCTGCTGATGGCTCTCCTGTCAGCTTTCTGTGGGTTCCCGGCCATGTAGGAGTGCCTGGGAATGAAGCTGCTGATGCTGCAGCCAAGGCTGCAGTCCTCCTGCCTCGGCCAGCCTCCCATTGTGTCCCGTCATCTGACGTTGGTGGAGTTGTTTGTAAGAGGCTTGTGTCGTTGTGGTGGGATACTTGGTCATCAATTCAAGGAAACAAGCTCCGGGCAGTAAAACCGTTCCCAACTACTTGGACAACCTCCTCCCGACCATATCGGCGAGAGGAGGTCCTTCTGACCAGGTTGCGGATTGGGCATTGCCGGTTTAGCCACCGCTACCTGCTCTCTGGTGACCCAGCCCCGCAGTATCCTTGTGGTCATGCATTAACAGTGCGCCATGTTTTATTGTAGTGTCCTCGCTTTAGTCAATCTCGTGTTGTCCTGTCTCTGCCATCTAATTTACAGGATATTTTAGCTGATGACGCTCGAGCAGCTGCTCGTGTTGTTCGTTTCATTATTTTGACTGGCTTGTTCAACGACATCTAACTCTTTCACTTACTTTATCTGCATCTCTGTAAGAACTTTCTGGTGCCCCTTCCCCTCTTGTGTTTTACTAGATTCTATGTGCTCTAACAATTGGGACTGGGCGCTGATGACCTCAGTAGTTGAGCGCCCTTAAACTCCCCCCCTCCCCCACCCCAAAAAAAAGAAAAGGCGGTATCTTAATAGCGTCCAAGGAAACAAGATGACCTAAGAACTAAATCTGCTCACTAGCAAGCATGACATTCGAAAGGTTTAAAGGTCAAACCGGGTGAACGAAGTCTTCATTAACACTTGCTCAAGATAAAAAACGTGGTCCTCAAAAGAGCGACAATAATTGACATCATCTAAATAATTGTAAACACACACGAACTTAAGATCCCCCCAGGATATCGTTCAAAAGGGGTGAAAGGAAAGCAGCGCCAGTGGCGAAGCCAAACGGAACCTGGTTAAATTCGTACATGTTCCAGTCTGTGCAAAAGGCAGTAACCTATTTAGATTCATCACTCAGTGGTAATTGGTAGTACGCTTGATTCAAGTCAAGCACCTATAAAACACAGGCGCCGGCAAACCAAATAAGAGTTTTTGTATGAAGCCCTTGCCTGACCTCTACAATTATCTTCTCATTGAGAACTCTATAGTCAACAACAGCCACAACACTGTCGTGTAGGCACTAAAAATATAGGCGAAGCACACGGGGAAGTGGACGATCTAACAACCTCGTTGCGCAACATATCATCGACCTTCCGCCTCAATATCTTCATTTTGGGAGGCGAAGGACGGTAAGGGGCATGGCGCACTGAATGGTGACAGTGAGACGAATCTCGTACTGGATTTTACCAGTCACCACCAAACGCTCCGTTAGCACAGCAGGAAATTTATCTTAGACTGCCCTTCATTGGGTTCAAATGGCTCTGAGCACTATGGGACCTAACGTCTGAGGTCACCAGTCCCCTAGAACTTAGAAATACCTAAACCTAGCTAACCTAAGGACATCACACACATCCATGCCCGAGGCAGGATTCGAACCTGCGACCGTAGCAGCCGCGCGGTGCCAGACTGAAGCGCCTAGAACCGCTTGGCCACCGCGGCCGGCCCTTAATTGGGTAGCTTGCTTGTCATCAAAATGATTTACTGAAAATCAGACCGTTCTGTACTTAAAGAATTGTTCTTGCAAATTTCAGAACAACATCAGAGTGCTATGTAACAAGACGAACGGATTTTAAAATAAAAGGTATTGCTGGCAATATGTAAAACTAAACCAGTCACATCCCAATAGTAATGACCGAGCGAGGTGGCGCAGTGGTTAGCACACTGGACTCGCATTCGGGAGGACCACGGTTCAATCCCGCGTCCTGCCATCCTGATTTACGTTTTCTATGATTTCCCTATATCGCTCCAGACAAATGCCGGGATGGTTCCTTTGAAAGGACATGGCCGACTTCCTTCCCCGCCCTTCCCTAATCCGATGAGACCGATGACCTCGCTGTCTGGTCCCCTCCACCGAACAACCCAACCCAAGAGTCAGGTTGAAGACTGTCAGTCAGCGTTTTTTCTTGGCCGCTTCGATTATTTGTGCTAAGGAATCAAACTCCCATGCATGTGTCCAACCAGGGGCAACTCTTGGCCATTTGCCACGTGAGATCCCTGGGAGGTAGCTTTCATGGGGGTGGATTCACAGAAATTGCGGAACTCGAGCTACCACTCGGAATCAAGCAGTGAGACAGAACTACCCGACACCAACAGTCACGGACACTATAAATACGGACACAGCGGGCAGAAGATTCACCCAGAGAAATTCCGGCCCTCACCTCATGGCGTCAACTGCTAGGCCTGGGCCCCCACCTAATAACATATCCACACACCAAGAGATTTCGGGCTCCACAACGAAAAGAACTCTCACACTTGGCAATCCACGAGATGAACGAAGACCATCACTTCTAGAAACCACGGACGCAGATTGAGAACCCTTATTCTGCTCGCACTGCTCGTCAGCAAACCTGAAGCCCTCACTAGTCGCAAGTACCCGATTAAACTCGGGTTGCGTTTGCAATTCGCTAATAAATCGGTAACCTTTGCCATCTTCCGGCCTGATGCCTTTCAAAATGTTAGTGAATAGGATAGCGTCTCTAATATTTACATATGAGACAGCAACAGCCACGTGAACACGCTCAGTATATTGTATCCCCATCTCATTAAAACCTTGAACTTGGGAATAATAAAGGCGCTCGAGTTTTTAGTCAATACCCGTCGGTACCTCGTTCTCTACCTATTCGACCCCTAAGTTGATACAAGAAGCTTTGATTTACAAGGACACTACACAATAAGTTCTCTACAAACCTCAAGACAAAGGATACCGCAAGGAAAGAATAACACAATTACAAACTTGTGATGCATCAGCGTGACGCTCCAAACGTAAAGTCGTGGACAAAACGAGCGAGGCCCCACGCCTTTTTAAAGCTGTGCGGATCAGCATAACGAAGTCTGCTACACAGCATAACAGGCAAGGCGACCAAGTGTTTCACACCTGTGCATACTATGTTGGTAATTGACTACGTTCGGAGAGTTCTTCAAACTGTTTTCAATCATGTGTAAGGCTACATTAATGCTGATCAGTATGTTAAACACAAGTAAATATAAGGTACAAATGAAAGAAGAATTAAAATGAATTGTACTAATAAAAATGAATTTCAGCTTGTCGAGATAACATAACCGTTTTAGTAAGACAAAGTACCCCAGATCGTCACGAATTAGCAAAATAATATGAGCATTTTGCCGCGAAACGGAGTGTGTCAACGTTCAGACCAGTCATACTGGGTTACCGCTGCTGACCTACCATCAAAGTGTGCGAATTTAGCAATGCGTGAAGATTCACAACGAAATTCAGTTAAAAATCATTCAGTGCCATACTAAAGTTGATTCATTTATTTACAGAAGCGGAAAAAGGAGGCAGTATCAAGTATGAAATTCTACAAGAGTTTCATATTGACATCCACAGGGCGCCGTTACAGAACAAATGTAGCAATAAAACGTATTAGAGGCACGAGAATTTCTTAAAATTGCTTTACTGATCGTCTATCTGCCTCCATCGAGATTAGAACCGAAAACAAACCAGAGCTCCCTTCCAGTAGCAAACACCTTTCACCACGCTTGCAGACAACCCAGGCAAACAGCCCTCTATTATTACCCTAGAGATGAAAAAGCCGGCAATTTCGCAATGAAAATGGCAAAATGATCTGCAGTTTCTATTACATAGACCTTAATGTCATGTCATCGCTTATGTGACAATCATTCGGGATGTTTATCGAAATAACAGAACACAGTTGTTAGCGAGTAAATGTAGTAGGCTAGTTCTGCACAACCGCAGGAAATAAACGGCTAAATAATGGAGACTTCTAAACATTGTAGAATACGTTTACCAGCTAGACTCGCCACATCCAGAAAACGTTCATTAGCCGAAGTGTTCCTTAAGCTATCTAGCAATGGGAACGCTCGGTGGCATTAATACTGGGATCTGAATTACCACGGGTATAGGCAAATGGATTTTATTTGCATTCCTGTAAATGTGATTTGGATTGAAGTCGTAGCTACGATTAATATGCTGATGTATCGACTGCAACTAGAACATTTCGAATAAAGAGTACGGAATTATTTATGCTGCCGTCATCTTCAGTAACCGTCGTAGCTATTTTCGTTGTTAGGATTTCGTCACATAAATCGGTACAAATGGAACCCTACTAGACCATCCATCTATCTACCCAACTCTTAAAATCAGTTTACCTCTAGTGTGGGTAGACATAATAAGCGGAAATGTACCGCACTTCTTGCGGTATACTGTCCCTTGGTGGTGTAATAAGGTGAACTATGTCAACGTAATCTGAAGATAGGGCCGTTTATGTAAAGAAAACTTACTACCGAAGTCGCATAGTTCGTAGAGCGATTTTTTGACCTTTCGCGTAAGTCCCATAGACCTAGAACTACTTAAACCTACATAACCTACGGACGTCACACACACGGTGCCCGAGGTATGATTCCAACCTGCGACTGAAGCGACAAGAACAGTTCGGCCACCGCACCCGGCGAAACCCTTTTCACCTCATGTATAATGATTATCCTCACAAGACAGTGTATATTAACAGTATTCGCCAGCAACTGAGATCGTTTAATCACGGAACTTTTACGAAGCTACATTCAAATTTTGTTCGATGTCGTCTGCAATATCCACTTACAAACACCCTAGGAAAGTCGTATGCGATATCCACTTCTGAAGACGCTGGCGGATACTGCAGTGCCATAACAAGTAGTTAAGAATTTATTTTTATTGGTCCATGCATGACTCTTTATTTCAGTATCAATTGGACGCACCTAGGTGTATATTTATTTTTTGTTCATTATTTTCAGCCACAGCAAACAGCTTTGATACTCAAATCAAATGTCACTCACATGTCGCAATTACAGCATAATTCCGTTGTTACATCTACATGACTACATCTACAGGATTTCTTTGCAATCATGACTTACGTTCCTGGCAGAGGGTTGATCGAACTACCTTCGGACTATTTCTCTACCGGCCCACTCATTAACAGCGTGCGGGCAAAAGGACCACTTACACGGGAAGAATTGACCATAATAATAATGTAATTCAGGGCTCGTGAGCAAATATGTAAGTTCCCGACGAAATAATGTTTCGACCTTCAGAACAGATGTTGTTGATTGAAATTGGTAATCTTCCCTTTCACCTGATATATAATAATGAACAGTAAGTTTCTCTTACATAAACAGTCTTTAACACAGGAGAAATATCGGTTTCAACAACAACCTTCACTTATACAGGCAAATTTAAAAACGGAACAATAACTGAAATAATTACTGTTTATCACAATAAGTAGGTCTAAGCCACTCTTACCCCTGCGGGGACCACTCCTAAAACTGAGTAGACAACAAGTTACAGTAACCACACAATTCATGCAGCCGTAAGGCCCTTAAATAAGATCCATTCGAATTAAGTAAATATTCGTAATTTAAGTTACACAACAACCAAGAACAAAAATTAGTCAAAGTGAAGCAAACCAAGCGCTCAATCACGTGTGAGATAGAGGCGAGCGAGTGCGTCGTGACTTACCCCAGGTCACTGCTAGTAGCGCCACGTCACCTTAACGCGTCTGAATGTAGCGCACAAGTATTGGACCACAATTTAGTATAAAATTGAAAATCAAAATTAATGTTTAAAACTTTATTACACTAAACTATAATTTAACAATGTTCCAAATACCAAGTCTTGATGTTCTTAACTTAATAGTTTACGGAAAAATGCCGTTTTAAGAGAAAAATCAGAGGCGCTAAATAATGACGCTAGGAAGCCAGAATTTGGTCATAAGGTGCAGTTAGAAGTTATAAATAAGTGATGCTGGTTTCCAAAATCATAGAACAAACATTATCGCCAGAATCTACGTTTTTCAGAAAAATCAGAGGCGCTAAATAATGAACTTAGAAATTTGAAAATTTGTTTTGTTTTTCAGTACACCCAAAAAATAAGTGTCCACGTTAATCTACCTCTTATAGTTTTTGAGTAAGTATAAACTAATTATCTAACCTAAATATTGTAGATTAAGTAATTGAAATTTTAATGTTAGAGGATTTTTGTTAAACCAGATGATCGAATATATCAAATAATAGAGCTACACAGAGTTTAAGACTTTTAACATAAATAGCAACTGATGTGTCTTAGCAAAGTTATGGTTCAGAGGTAACAATCTACCGATAGTTCCACTAAATAAATCCTATTAAGCAAAGTTTTCATTCTAGCAAGCTGATACTTTCTACGTGCTTTCAAACTGTTTACCTGCATACCAGCAAATATTAAGAAGTTTATTAAGTAATTGGTAACTATATTATTAAAGATTATATGCCCGAGATAGCGGTCGTTTGTAGACTGCCGCCGTATGCAAATAGACAGAGACAACAGATGTTTTCTCGGCAGTCCGCACCGGAACCTTAGAAATACAGCCCATGAAGCAGTAGAAAGGTTTCACTTCGCTCTCTGACACTGTGAGGTCCACCCCAGTTAAACGTCTGGTCGCGCTGTGCCTCGGATGACGTCACAGCCAAGCTGTGAAAAGCGCGTATTTGGCAGTGAAAACGGATAGTGAACTCGCGAGGACTGTACACCGTCCTGGATCGTTTAGAATTCGGTAAAATAACTGTCAGTGTGCCGTCCGTGTGAAATTCAGTTCCACGTGGCAAGTGGTGAATTTATTTCCACTTTTATGCTTAGCATTAATTTTTGAACATTTATTGCGAACTTCCAATTGATGTTAGTAAGGGCGAAAAACAATCTGGTAAGAAGTTACCGTAGAGGTCACCTCTGAACTGCTAAAGGTGCTGTTGGATTAGAAAGACTTCAGTAAAACTTAGAAAATAATTCATAGTCCTGATATCGCAAAGAAATGGGAAATATACTTACCTTAGTTTCCGGTCTGCATGACCACATTCCGGTCCAGCCCACTGAAAGAAAGGTGTCTGTTTCCCTTAGCTTTAATCACGTGGGCCTGGCAACTAATTTGGTGGTCAGCCATAAAGACGGCATCAAAACTTAAAACAAGTACAGTAAACCTTACTCGCCGCCCCACGCAAGAAAGAGGGAAAATTTCCAACTTTACGTCTAGTAAACTTCCAATGAGTTACAAGAAGTGCGCAACCACAAGAGGTCAAGCTAACTATCAAGAGTAGTGAATTACAGATGCAATTTAAACGTTCAGAAACTGAAATATGGTTAGTGTTCGCAAACTACTGTATGGAAATAGTCTTGGGTTCATTACGTTAGATGACAAGGCAGGGCAAGCTACAAAAGGCAGTCTCTTAAAATCACACACGAAACAGAATATCTGGAAAACTTAACTTGTTTAGCAGTTGCAGCTGGAATCAAAACTCCAGCAAGAACCTACTGCTACTGAAGATGAAGATGTCATCAGTAGTAGAGCAACGCTGGTGCCACCCCACTGTGCATTGTAGCCGTATTTATTCAAGATGGTGGGTACAAAATGGCTGTCATAGATGTGGCACGTCATTGTCGGCAGTTCCTATTTTTTCGGGAAATGGGTCAATTGGACTACCTCCACTAACCTAACATTCGTCACCCATTGGCATATTGGCAGGAAAAGTACTCGGTCTGTGCTGGGCGGCTCGATAAGATGGACGTAACTCTATTTTATCCAGTGTGTTCACCACGAGGTCCAGTGTCCAACTGACCTAGTTTACAACAATGCCATGAGAGGGTGCTGTCGCCCCTCCCATCTCCTCTCCCGTGATGTAATACAAGATGGCAGTCTGGGGAGAAAAGGTGGGAGAAAGACTCAATCGGAGTGTAGCTGCTGGACTGGAAGTGTTGTATCCTAGCCAGTAATGCCAACCGAGCCCGCTGCCAAAAGGTTGGCAGCATCAAAGTACGGACGCCGTCCGCATAAGCAGCGCCAGCGAGACAGGAAATCGCCGCAAGTCTGCGCGCGCCACCGCTGGCTTCTGGCTTCTTAAGCGCTGGAGTCGCGAGCGCTAGGACAGTTCTGTATTCGCCGCTCAGTTGTATACTCGCCACCGAATCGTGTACTTGCTAGTCAGTTGTGTGTTCATCGCAGCAGAGTTGTTGTTTGTCGTCAGCCGACGCTGACCAGCCGCTCCGACTCGAACTAGACAGATTTCTGTAGACACCGAGTTCACTACTGTGTTGCTGTATCTTCATGAATAAAGATAAGTACCGACTTATTTAATCACAGTGTTTGGGTTTTCATCTTTCTGTTCACTGTTCCAGCGGACCGGTCGGCCCGCTATTAAAAGTGTGGCGGTGACTTCGTAAGCCATTTCTACAGCCAAGTGTTTGTCGCTACGAACACCGCCACAAAAGGAAGGATAGATGCAAGTCTTTATTTTGTACACAGTGTAGAATACTGTTTAACTAAACAATGTTAGCTTCAAATGATTCAGTACTAAACAGTAGCTCAATCCAGTTTCGACAACTGGTGGGTATTTTCGCTATTAGTCTAGCACTGGAGAGTTGCTGCAGCCAATCTCGCCAATAGCCCTATATGAGGAATTATAATAGGACAGAAAGCAATCACTGAAGTGCATGGTAGTAGGCTCCTGCCAATCTACAAGTGGACAGCTGCTGGTGGAAGAAACATAACGATATGTAAATTGTTCTTCTGCATCTGTATTCTAACAGCCTGCATTACATACAGAACTCCTGTAGCAACATCATTGGAGATATTTCTACTTTTTTACGAGTCGCAGGCTGCATTTTAACCAACACAAACACGGAAAATTTATTGTACGATAATTTTAATGAATGTAGTGCCCGTTATCTTACCTGAAGACGGTGTCTCCTGGAAAAGAAAACTAACCAGACAGCTCAGGGTCACCTCCAGTCACCTGCAGTTTAGTCCAGTGCCATCTACCAGCTAAAGAGGCGGCCAGTTGGGCAGCTGCCACTCGCCTAAGGCCCTGATACTACTTTACTTTCGACCGCCCTGACAACTCCCTCCCCTCCCCCCCCCTCCCCCCCCCTCCCCCCCAACAGCTGCGTTACAATGACCCCAACTCGAGAGCTAACTGCAGCCACAGCCATGATACTCCTCAGTTTAAAAAGAGAAATCTGAAAAGGGGACGTTTTTTCGTCAATACACCACGAATTTCTCATGCAGAATGTGGATTCCTCCTATTTATACAAGTTATTTTTCAAGAAAGCACTCCGCCATGAAACAAAAATTTCTTCTAAGGGCATGCTCTACCTCGGTCACAGGGTGCCTCCTCACTTTCGAATTCTCTATTAAAGTAACCGAATGGTTTGCCACATACAAAGTCTTTTACATCCTTTGGACTGCAGACCCACAACTTCCAAACGGGAAGGTTTTCACTGCCCTTGCTTATCGATGCTTTGAAAGCTCTCCGCTGCTGCTGCTGCTGCTGCTGCTGCTGCTGCTGAAGCTGCTGTTGCCGCTGAAGCTACTGCTGCCGCTGCCACTCCGTGCCTGCCGCCGTCATGTCTATGTAAACATCTCTTAATTTCCCCATCTTCGTTCTTTCCCTATCTCAGAAACACCGGTCGCCAGTAGGCCCCTCAGTCCACCATGGACACCTCCGTCACCTCAGTCATATGTACCTCCCATTCCCATGCCGCCACCATTACCTCCTGGAGTGCCTCCTCTAGGTGTCACCTGTCTGCTGCTCCTCCCCTCCCCTGTATCCAACCCTGTATACTGCCTCTGCTCCTACTCCTCCCCCTGCTCCCACTAATGCTCCTGCCCCCACTGTGGCTGCTGCCACCCGTCAGGATGATTTTCTCTCACTCCCTACTCGCCCTGCTATGACTGCCCCTGCTTAGACTGCCCCTGCTTCCTCCACCCGCGCTCCAGTCGCACGCTGGAGCACCTACCTTCCTTAAAGTGCCTCCGCCTCACATATGGGGCCTGCCTAATGACTCCTCTCACTACAACCAGTCCCTCACCCCGTCCCTCACCCCTCATCCCTGGCCAAGTCCACCATAAAGCCCCCCAAATGCACGAGTGCTGATCTTACCTCCACACCCTCCTCCAAAATACCATAGCCCACGTCTCTTCCTTCTGACCCCAAAAGGACACCACCCCTCCTTCCGCCTCCCCAGCCCCAACCCTGTACATATTAGTCCTTTCCAACACCAATCCTAATTCGTTGAAGCCCACATCCTTGCTGTAGAAATCTGCAACTATATCCCCAGTCCCCTCATGACTCAGCTTATCCCCCACAGACTTTGTTCTTATCAAATCAACCTCTCCCTCTCGCCCTCCTTCCATACTGACCTCCTCTGGAAACTTCTGCATACCACCTTTTGCCCACAGGTCTCTCACACACTTCCTTACCTCCTCCTCTTCCCACCGGCCCTAACCCCCTCGTCCTCCAACACTCACTGCTGTGATCACAAAGCTCAGCCCTGTGGTCATGGATGTGGAAGTGTTGGTGGAATTGAATGGCCACCCTTCCCTGGAAACCTGCTCAGCCGGACGTATCCGTTTTTGTGGCGGCGTTCGTAGCGACAAACAATTCGCTGTAGGAACGGATTACGAAGTCACTGCCACACTTTTAACAGCGGGCCGACCGGTCCGCTGCAACAGTGAACAGAAAGATGAAAACCCAAACACTCTGATCAAATAAAACTCTGTACTTATCTTCATTAACGAAGATACAGAAACACAGTAGTGAACTCCGTGTCTACAGAAATCTGTCTAGTTCGAGTCGGAGCGGCTAGGTCAGCGTCGGCTGACGACAAACAACTACTCTGCTGTGATGAACACACAACTGACTAGCAAGTACACAATTCGGTGGCGAGTATACAACTGAGCGGCGAATACAGAACTGTCCTAGCGCTCGCGACTCCAGCGCTTAAGAAACCAGAAGCCAGCGGTGGCGCGCGCAGACTTGCGGCGATTTCCTGTCTCGCTGGCGCTGCTTATGCGGACGGCGTCCGGACTTTGATGCTGCCAACCTTTTGGCAGCGGGCTCGGGTGGCATTACTGGCTAGGATATAACACTCCTCCCCCCCAAATCGCCGCACCGTCGTTGAATAATGACGTGGCGAGCGTCGACGGCGGGGGAGGGGTCTGGCCGCAGGCGTAGCAGAAGAGACCGGGGCTGAGACTGTTGTCGGTGACAGTCCCCGGTCCGCACCCCAGCATTGGCTGCGCGGGGCCCCGGGAAACACCGACTGAAAACCGAGGTCAGGGTGCACGCCTGTGACCACGGGCGCAGCTTCTGGTACTGGACGCGACGGGGCGTCGGGACCCACGAAGAGAGGCAGCGTCTCCTGACGCTGCGTCGACGGCTGCTGAGTGGGCGCCGGACAAGGCGCTGCGGTGTCAGACTCCTTGGGGGTGCCCAAGGAAAGCGGCTGCAGGACAGGCTGCACAGCCACCGCTTGGGAAGGCGGCCCGGCTGAGGGGTCGACGTCCATCAGCTCCGAAGGCGGTGGCGACTGAAGAGGGACCGCAGGCGCCGGAGCGACCACCTGGGGCGCTCCCGGATGAAGCTGCGCGGGAGGCATCAACGGGACGGGCTGTCGGCGTGGTAGCGGCGACGGCTGCTGCCCTGGGGGCGGCAGCGAAGTCGGAAGGCGCGGCTGAAACCCGCCGCGGACCAAATCTGTGGACAAAGAACGAGCGGCAGAATCCGGGCGGCCAGCGCGGCGCAACTGGTTCTGATGCCTCCTGTGCAGCCCAGTAGCACCTTGAACAGTATAAAAACCGCGACCCTGGACATTATCGCGGTACCACGTTCCCAACGACGGCGACCGTGATAAACTCTGAAAAAAACGGCGTCGTTGCGCTGAAAACGCGTGCGATGCTCAGAAGCGGCGGGTCGATCCGGGGGGTGCAACAACCGTAGTAGGGTGCGGTGACGACGGCCGTGGAGAAGCTCCGCAGGCGAAGGGCCGTCGCGTGGCGTGGTCCGGTACGACGACAGGAACGTGATGAGGGCCTGCTGACGAGAGTGCGTAGCACGAAGGCGGTCCATACGATCCTTGAATGTGCGTACAAAACGTTCCGCTGCACCATTCGATTGAGGGTGGAACGGCGGAGTAAGAACATGGTGAATGCCATTGGCAGAACAAAAACTTTCAATTTCAGCAGAGGTAAATTGTGGACCATTGTCAGACACTAAAACTTCTGGAAGACCCTCAATACAAAAAATTGAAGTCAACGCCTGTATAGTTTGTGCAGACGTTGTAGACTGCATGGGCACAACAAACGGAAAATTACTAAATGCATCTATCACGATGAGCCAACGAGAATGCCAATATGGACCAGCGAAATCAATATGCACTCGCTGCCAGGGACCGGCAGGGCGTGCCCACTCAAAATAGCGTTGAGGCGGAGCAGCTTGGTGTTCGACACACGTCGAACAATCTGTAGACATCTGCGTAATCTGCTTATCAATGCCGATCCATGTACAATGACGGCGGGCAAGCTGCTTGGTGCGGACCACTCCCCAATGACCTTGATGCAACAAGTCAAGGACCTTGGATTGGAGCACTTGGGGAACCACTACACGAAGCTGGTCATTCTCGGTGCGTAACAGCAAAACTCCGTGCGAAACAGACAACAGATGACGTTGCGGATAATAGCGACGAACCACAGGATCCGATACGTCCTTTGCCTTGGACGGCCAACCACGTTGAACAAAACGTAATAGTAAACTCAGATAAGGGTCCGTAGCTGTCTCACGTGCCACATGACGATAATCAATCGGAAAATTCCGGAGGGATTGATGCTCATCGGCGTCAATCTGATGGCAAGAGTCGTCAGAGGAATCGAAGACATCATCCGCAGCAATCGGCAATCTAGAAAGCGCGTCAGCGTTTGCATGCTGAGCTGTAGGGCGATACAGTATCTCATACTGGTATTGTGATAACAAAAGAGCCCAACTTGGTAGTCTCTGAGCTGTCCGCTGAGGAACTGGTTTAGACGGATGAAACAGTGACGTCAGGGGCTTGTGATCTGTTACTAAATAGGATGGTCTACCATAGATGTAGTGATGGAATTTTGTGACACCGAACACAATTGGCTATAATTACACCGAGCTTTGTTTAGCAATTGAGATGCGAACGCAATAGGACGTTCGGTGTTACCGACTCGGTGAGACAACACAGCACCGAGGCCGAAAGAAGAGGCATCACAAGCTAACACCAGAGGCTTGTTAGGGTCGTAATGGACCAGACAACGATCATTCAATAAAGCCTCTTTAAGCTGCTGAAAGGCTGATTGGCAATCAGCTGACCACACAAACGGAACATTCTTACGGCGGAGACGATGCAACGGTGCAGCAATCTGTGATGCATTAGGTATAAACCTAATTTAATATGTCAATTTGCCACGAACTGCTTGCAATTCCTGCAGATTGCGAGGGGCGGGCAAATCACGAATAGCTGCTAAATGTGACTGGGAGGGATGAATGCCTTGAGCATTAATAACATGCCCCAGATACTCCATCTCCGTAAGGAAAAATGAACATTTATCGATGTTGCAACGTAGGCCTACCTGGGACAACACTGTAAACACTCCAAATTACGAAAATGTTCAGCAGGCGTCCGACCGGACACAACAATATCGTCTAAATAGTTGCAACACGATGGCACATTAGCCAGAAGTTGTGACAAAAAACGCTGAAAAACAGCTGGAGCTGACGCACAACCAAAAGGCAAACGCAGAAAACGGAACAACCCCAACGACGTGTTTATGACAAAATACTGTTGTGATTGCTCGTCGAGGGGTAATTGCAAATATGCTTCACGGAGATCAATTTTGGAAAAGAAACGAGCTTCCCCTAACTTATCCATCAGCTCGTCCGGTCTAGGCAAAGGAAAAGAATCAATGACCGTCTGAGGATTAACTGTCGACTTAAAATCAGCACACAAACGTAACTTGCCAGACGGTTTCTTTATAATAACTAAGGGAGAAGCCCACTGGCTCGCTGAAACGGGTTGAATAACATCGTTGTTTTGCCAACGACGAAGTTCATCTGCTACAGGTGCCCGGAGGGCGTGAGGCACTGGACGAGCACGAAAAAATCGAGGCTGAGCATTATATTTAAAGACGAACTAGGTTGTGCTGCGAACTTTGCCGCTCATATTACGTTAAAAGATGTCACTGTATCGTTTACACAAATCGGTTATGCTGTCTTGAGGAACAACAACAGAATTAATTTGCAACACATTGTCTTGGATAGACAGGCCAAACAAGTCAAAACAGTCTAATCCGAAAATGTTTACACTGTCTGTAGCGCGGAGCACTGTGAATGAAACTGTTTTTGTATTGTCACGGAATGTGGCTGGCACGCTACATACACCTAACACAGGAATTTGTTCTCCACTATAAGTAGCCAAAGA
This sequence comes from Schistocerca piceifrons, assembly GCF_021461385.2. NCBI lineage: Eukaryota > Metazoa > Arthropoda > Insecta > Orthoptera > Acrididae > Schistocerca > Schistocerca piceifrons. The sequence continues at coordinate 813,538,898 of NC_060141.1, forward strand.
ATGTTTTGCCGCTGAAAGTTTAGGGCGGCCGATAGCCGCATACGTAGCACTATTTATGAGAGTCACAGACGCACCAGTGTCTAATTGAAAATTGAAGGTCTTATCCTGGATGCGTAGCTTCACAAATAGTTTATTACACTGTCTCTGGATCGGTGCAGTGGAGGCGGAAGACACAAAATCAGCGCGTTTAGCGCGTGTTCGCTGCTTACGACAACTCGTGGGTTGGGCGGGTGGAACAACAACTCCCGCTTCACTTGCAGTCTGTACATTACGTTTTACAGCGTTTGAATTACGCTGGGGTCGCATAGCAGAGGGCTGGGTGGGTGGCTTATTGCGAACAAGTTTATTACCCACACGGACCGTGGAAGAGTCTTTAAACGCGACCTTCTGGGCGGGCTGGCTTTGAAGAACATGAATATCCATGGGCTGGGCAGCACTAGAATTGTTCTTGCGTTTACGCAAACAATCAATCTGGATGTGTCCTTTCCTTTGACAAAAGTGACAAACCGCGTTTCTTAACGGGCAACGTTCACTTAGGGCAAGATTTAACTCTATCATTTTGCACACGCGGCTGACGAATGTGTTTAACATGCCGCGGCCGGCTAGTGTTTACAGTCTGACTCTGCCGGTGGGGCCGCGGGCGTGACATAACTTGCTTAGCACAGGCAATTTGAGAAATACAAGGGTGATCGAACTCACACTCAGCATAGTCAAAAGTATCTTGGGCTTCAATGATGTTCATCACAGTCTCTAATGACGGGTCAGGCAACTTTAAGATAGCAGCACGAATACGAGAATCTGCAATGTTTTGAGTAATAGCGTCTCGTAACATGACATCACTGTAGGAAGCTCCACACACACAATTAAATCGGCACTGACGGGTGAGGCCCCGTAAAACTGTTAACCACTGTTTATTAGATTGATGTGGCAGTTTCTTTAATCTGAAGAACTTGAATCTGGCTGCTGCCACATGAACTCGCGACTCGAAATACTCAGCAAGCTTGTTAACAACGACGTCATAGTCTAAAGCTTCTGGCTGGGATTCCGGGAGCAACTTACAAAGTAATCGATAGACTTCCACACCTGCAGTGGAAATTAAATAAAGCTGCCGCTCAGTACCCGTGATTTTGTAGACTGTCATGTGCGCCTGCAACTGCGCGAAATATTCTCGCCATTCTTCTCTTGATGCATCAAAAGCACGGAAAGGTGGTGCTGCCTGTGCTTGTTCCTTTTGTGTTGGAGGATTAGCCGCCTGTTTGGCGATTGCTTCCACCAGACTTTGTATTTGCTGACTCTGTAACAAGACCAACTGTTGTAATTCGGCAGACATAGTGAACACAAATTAAACCAGCCCCCAAAATTTTATCGCTATAATTAGTATAACCAGAAACAAGTTGAACCAGCCCTGCACACGAGTTCGGAAGCCCTCGTCGCCAGTTTCGTGGCGGCGTTCGTAGCGACAAACAATTCGCTGTAGGAACGGCTTACGAAGTCACCGCCACACTTTTAATAGCGGGCCGACCGGCCCGCTGGAACAGTAAACAGAAAGATGAAACCCCAAACACTGTGATTAAATAAGTCGGTACTTATCTTTATTAACGAAGATACAGAAACACAGTAGTGAACTCGGTGTCTACAGAAATCTGTCTAGTTCGAGTCGGAGCGGCTAGGTCAACGTCGGCTGACGACAAACAACAACTCTGTTGCGATGAACACACAACTGACTAGCAAGTACACAATTCGGTGGCGAGTATACAACTGAGCGGCGAATACAGAACTGTCCTAGCGCTCGCGACTCCAGCGCTTAAGAAACCAGAAGCCAGCGGTGGCGCGCAGACTTGCGGCGATTTCCTGTCTCGCTGGCGCTGCTTATGCGGACGGCGTCCGGACTTTGATACTGCCAACCTTTTGGCAGCGGGCTCGGGTGGCATTACTGGCTAGGATATAACATCCGTAATGACTCTAGCTCTATCTTAGTGATGTGTGTGTTCACACCGCCTCCTCCATAGATCACCTCCTCACACAGGGAGCCCTGATTCTTAAGCATTGCAAACAAGTTGATTCCTCCCATTCCCCTTCTCAATCATACTGAGACGCCTTGATAAACCTGCAGGACACAAAAGGTAGTTTAAGTTGTGGAAAGGGGCCAAAATAAGGGACTGTCAGTTACACTCGAACATTCGACCTTTTATTTGATCAAGTATTACAAGAGCCAAGATTTTTTAAAAAAAATTAAGAAACCACTGCTTTGGTTTTGGAACTTAATTAGCGAATTAATGCGCCATACCTTAAGGGGAAGACCACTTTAATTTTAAAACGGCTCAAAACTAATAACTTGAAGCTCAACCGAAAACAGAAATTTAAAAGGTAAAGCCTTGTTTTAAAGCAGTTCGTTACTTATATTCTTTAGGGCTTCAGGCTGTCACATTATGAGCAAACAATTCAAATTCAAAATCGGCTGAAGGCCCAACACTTACGGGGACCCAGTACTATCCATCTCCTCCATGTTAATTTTAACAAATAGAAGGAACATTTTTTCTAAAACCATTAAACATATTCACTGAACATGTAGTCAAATTTCAGAGCAATATTTCTCTACAAAGTCATAATGCCATGTTAAGAAATATTTATTGGTTTTTGTTTTACAAGTTTTTTAAACAGATGCTTGTTTCTCTAAAATTTTGCACTTTTTCTTCTATAACTCTTGAATTAATTTTTATAACAAATTGTAAAAAAAACATTGTTTAAGGAAAAGATGTAAAAAATGTTGGGTATAAATTTTATTGATACACTGTTAGCAGTTTTTGAGAAAATGTTCCTCAAAGATGAAAATTTTCAAGTTACGCAAAACGGCTACCAAAGATTTTTAATACATTCCTGCCCCATATCATGGATTATCAGCATCGTCATCTTTTCCAGTGTTAGCTTCCATTTCACTGGTCTTTCCTGCCCTTTTACTGCATGTTGTCGGCTTTTCTCTTCTTCCTGCAGCTCTTAGTCTTTCTTCATCAATTACGAGCACTGTGGAAATGGTGTTGTCGTGCTGAAACGTGATCTGGTAGGAGACCTAAACACTGCATAAAGTTTCCTTCACTGTATGTTGCCACTTCATGATGCACTCCAAAATACAACGTTTTTATCTATACAAGCACTCTTTTGGGAATCCTAACCCAAATTAAATTATTTAGACTTTCATTTGGATTGTGTGCTTTCCCATGTAAACACTTTTCCAATAAACTTGCCTGTGATAAAACTGAGTATGGTCTTAATTAAATAAATTACAGCATTTGGAAAACAGTTTTATGGGCATATTCCGTTCCTGATTGGTATTTACACCATGGGGCACACGTGTGGGGCGTAGTGCATGTTGTGGGTGCTCATTTGTCGATGCAGTATGAAAAAATAATGCCCATACTGCTCTCCTCATATGCTCAATGCTTCTTGTATTTTGCCTAATTGCAGACCCATAGTACCTCTGACAGATGAAGCAATTAATACATTGCAGTCTTCCTCTTCCCCCAAGGATCTTACCCTCACTAAGCTTCTGGGATCCCAACGTCTGCTTTAGTTTGTGCAAGCGAGCCCCCATGCACTTCTGCACATGTCCAATGCACTCCATGTAAATACCAAACTCCTCCATGGAAACAGCAAATTCCCACCCAATACTCCAAAACTCGCTCAACACTCCTCCAAACAACACCAGTATTTCAATACTTTAATCGCAGAATGCTAGCAAAGCAAGAAGAGTGACCCACAGCGTTTCCTTTCGTCCGTCGTATGTCAGACAATCACGTGACTCGCCAGCAGCGCCTCTCGTATCGCCTCATTAAGCAACCGACCGACGAACTTTCACTCTCGGGCACGTCGGACCACTCGACATCCAACCCAACAATGCCCGACTAAAATTCGTAATTTGACAGAGCCCGAGGAATTAAATACTGTTCTAATATACATGTCAATGTCCGAGGCTGACTAAGGACAGAGTGATCAGAAATTTAAAGTTTCGACTGCAGTTGTTTGCGCAACATATCGTACGAGGAGTATAGCAACAGAGGTGCAAGTAATGAAGCACTTGTTTCATTTTTTAACGAATATATAATGCTTAGTTAAAAATTGGTTTTAACTATTGATTACGTCGGCCGTGGAAGCCTACACGTTATGAATACATAATGATTTCCCTACGTGCAACACGAGTTTAAGCCTGTCGACCTTCTTTATTTCTGTTTTTAGGTTTTATTTCCGAAACTTATCGGAAAGGATATCTACAAACCAAATAACGAAGTAGGAAGTCGGCCGTGCCCTTTCAAAGGCACCATCCCGGCATTTGCAGTAAGCCATACATGGAAATCAGGGAAAACCTATACCTGAATGGCCGGGCGCAGGTTCGAACTGTCAACCTCCCGAGTGCAAGCCCAGTGTGCTAACCACTTGCGTTACCTCGCTATATAATTTGGTAGTAGTTTCGAGGAACGGTTCTGACGTTACAAGCAAACTGAACACGATTCCTCGCGGATGCCACCCAATCGAACTTCCCTCAAGCATTGCCCGTAACTCCGCAGTGGGCAGTTACCTGTCGTAATGTTTGCCAGGTATGTAATATACCCATGCAAAGTACAGTTTTCAAATCCTTAAATATTGTAGTCAGAAGCCTGTTATGAGGTATCGGAATCTGCTGCTGCTAAATCTAGATTTTCGAGCTCTTTCTCTCATTCACTTACTGTCAGTCTTGGGCGTACCTGGCAGGATACTGAAAAATACCGTTGCAGCCACAAATCTCCCTTCTACACCCGGCACAACATATGGTGAATTTGAAAGAGGGATAGTGGGTGTCCTATATGGCTCTTTAACTCAACTGGAAATGGTTGATAATATTTTTGTGTACGACTTCATACACAAGAGTAATGGGAATTGAGCTACAGACTGGTGTGGTAACTGTCGTCATAGGAAAGCTGGATAGGAGTAGAAATAATTATCGACCAATTTTACACAAGTAAGGGACGATTTACACTACTGGAAATGGAAAAAAGAACACATTGACACCGGTGTGTCAGACCCACCATACTTGCTCCGGACACTGCGAGAGGGCTGTACAAGCAATGATCACACGCACGGCACAGCGGACACACCAGGAACCGCGGTGTTGGCCGTCGAATGGCGCTAGCTGCGCAGCATTTGTGCACCGCCGCCGTCAGTGTCAGCCAGTTTGCCGTGGCATACGGAGCTCCATCGCAGTCTTTAACACTGGTAGCATGCCGTGACAGCGTGGACGTGAACCGTATGTGCAGTTGATGGACTTTGAGCGAGGGCGTATAGTGGGCATGCGGGAGGCCGGGTGGACGTACCGCCGAATTGCTCAACACGTGGGGCGTGAGGTCTCCACAGTACATCGATGTTGCTGCCAGTGGTCGGCGGAAGGTGCACGTGCCCGTCGACCTGGGACCGGACCGCAGCGACGCACGGGTGCACGCCAAGACCGTAGGATCGTACGCAGTGCCGTAGGGGACCGCACCGCCACTTCCCAGCAAATTAGGGACACTGTTGCTCCTGGGGTATCGGCGAGGACCATTCGCAACCGTCTCCATGAAGCTGGGCTACGGTCCCGCACACCGTTAGGCCGTCTTCCGCTCACGCCCCAACATCGTGCAGCCCGCCTCTAGTGGTGTCGCGACAGTCGTGAATGGAGGGACGAATGGAGACGTGTCGTCTTCAGCGATGAGAGTCGCTTCTGCCTTGGTGCCAATGATGGTCGTATGCGTGTTTGGCGCCGTGCAGGTGAGCGCCACAATCAGGACTGCATACGACCGAGGCACACAGGGCCAACACCCGGCATCATGGTGTGGGGAGCGATCTCCTACACTGGCCGTACACCACTGGTGATCGTCGAGGGGACACTGAATAGTGCACGGTACATCCAAACCGTCATCGAAGCCATCGTTCTACCATTCTTAGACCGGCAAGGGAACTTGCTGTTCCAACAGGACAATGCACGTCCGCATGTATCCCGTGCCACCCAACGTGCTCTAGAAGGTGTAAGTCAACTACCCTGGCCAGCAAGATCTCCGGATCCGTCCCCCATTGAGCATGTTTGGGACTTGATGAAGCGTCGTCTCACGCGGTCTGCACGTCCAGCACGAACGCTGGTCCAACTGAGGCGCCAGGTGGAAATGGCATGGCAAGCCGTTCCACAGGACTACATCCAGCATCTCTACGATCGTCTCCATGGGAGAATAGCAGCGTGCATTGCTGCGAAAGGGTGATATACACTGTAGTAGTGCCGACATTGTGCATGCTCTGTTGCCTGTGTCTATGTGCCTGTGGTTCTGTCAGTGTGATCATGTGATGTATCTGACCCCAGGAATGTGTCAATAAAGTTTCCCCTTCCTGGGACAATGAATTCACGGTGTTCTTATTTCAATTTCCAGGAGTGTAGTTACCTCGTCTTTCGCCAAGTCTATGGAGACTCATTGTGATAGCTCTACTCTTTCCCTTGCCGTAGAATTCTAATATCAGCAGGAAAGAGGCTCAGTGTACTACAGCACGAACATTGCTACGTTAAGCTACGGAGTTGTGGCCCAGTTGCGGCTCTGGCAGCAAAGTAGCTCTGTGAGTGAGCGGAGGTGAGTGGCTGCCGCTGGCCGTCCTACATTGTGGCAGCGGAGGGTGGTCGTGGTTCCGAGCTGCTGGAGTGTGGCTCAGGAGGCACACACCACTGGGTCTGCCAGATCCTGGACGATCACTATCGGCGAAAGAACTGCATATCTCAGCTGGATCCCAACTGTGAAACGCCTGGAGGATGGTATCAATACGTGGTAGTGAATTCCTCTCCCCCAAACTCATTGTCGTGTAGTGTAGATTAGCAAACGACGACCAGGGGGAGGGGCTGGATGCAGGCGACAGTGAGGAGTCGGGTACCAAAACTGAGGCCAGTGCCGAGCTCCCACCTGCACTCCTGCATCCGCCCTGAGCCCACCCAGGAACACCAGCCAAAAAATCAGCCAGAGGGTGCACATCATCATCCAGCGACGAGGCAGCAAACCGAGATGGAGGCATCTCGATGACTGCAGAGGGACCCGAGGTGGCACTTGTTTCAGCCACTGGGAAGAGGGGACCTTCCCCACACTACGTTGGCTATCAGTACAGCGACAACTGTGAAAGGGCGTAGACTCCCATCGACTCTGTGACGGGCAACGATGGCGCGTGGCCCACGGGAGCTGGGTGAAAGTGAGGGCTGCTGAGTCTAGGTAGGCACTGAATCTGAAAGCACAAGTCCTGTGGCAAGATAATGCAATTAACATGAACGAATTTGAATCTGATGGCGTGTCAGCAATCAGCGTGATCACTGCAGAAAGAAGAGAACGTCTAGGAAGCGGTACAATGGAGCCTCTTTCCCAGCACCTCTGTCCTCCATACAGTCTATCACACTGACAATGCGGTCTTCTGCATTTTACCTTTCTGGGTGGAGTGGGTGCCGCTCTTAAGGCAGTTGAAGCAACTCGTTAAAAGTACAGTGCTACCAACCTTGCTCAACTACATCAGCAATGGTCCATCGGATGGCTGGGGGAGGTAGGAAGACAAGAAGAGAAAAAAGGGCTTGATTCCTTGTGTGAGAGGAACGAAATTTGTCTATCTGTTGCTTAAATGATCATACAAAATGTCCTGCTCCGCTGTTGGATTGTGAGTGGAACAGTGCACTCACTATGTGGATGATTCCAGAGGTGGTGCAAAACTGTGACTGCCAAGGGTGATGGTGGCAACAAATTAATAGGTCAAATGTCAATCCCTTGAGGCAAAAAAATCCAACAAGACCTGGCTTGTGGAACGAGTCAGAGCATAGAGAATAGGAATCACAGAGGGAAATTTGCTGAAAGCGTCAACAATGATGCGCCAATGTTTATTCCAGTAATCTTCCACGAAATTGAAATGCAAAAGTTGCCAAGCTGTTTGAGGTCCAGACCATTCAGAGAACTGCTCAGGTGGGGCTGAGAGCTGTTCAGCACAGGCTTGGCACTGAGAGGTCAACTGTTCATTTCTGCAGCTACACCATGCCGTGCACAGTGATGTTACGCCAACTGCTGTGTGTCAACGACGGCCCAGTGACCTCGGTGTAAGAGACAGGCTGGAGAGCCTGGGGAACCACAGTAAGTTACTGGTCGTTATTGGTGCAAAGCAAAATGACACCTTGCTGAGCTCCAAGCACGTGCCGATGGGCAAAATATTGGCAAACCACAGAGCTAAGAATGCCGTACCCGCTTCTAGCTGGACACATTAAGTCAAGCGCCGGCACGCCAGTCGGGAACGATGCAGCAGAGAGGGCTGTGAGAAGAGGTCAGCCAATCACACGCTGACGACCCTCACCAGGGCGACAACGCTACAGTAGCGACCACTGTGTGTAGACGACATAAGCGCCCCTACCGCCTGGCGACGCCGTAGTTGAATAGTAGCTTCAGGACTAGCGGTTTGGATAGAAGCGTCAACTCTTGTTACTTTGTTTGTACATTCTGTGTGACACAAAGTAAACGGTCTCTTTAGTATAACAATTCCCATGTGTATGTCGACCTTTGTTAATTACACTGATGTGTTGCAAGCAAAGTTAAGTACTGTCTCTTTTCATTTTCTAATACAACTGATTAATACGGTTTATTTGAATGTAATCCGAGTAAGCAAGTTTCCTAGACACGCCACATTTGAAGACGAGTATGGAGACATAATAAAGTTGCCAATCTGTGTGGGTGTAGTGCAGCACCATTGTATCCATGTTTGCAGATAACGTGAATTCGGGAATTTTCTGGTGATTAAGCGGAAAAGCATGCAAAACACCTCTGCTTCTTGTTGCTACATTAATGCAGAAGACAGAGATGTCGTCGCTGGGCCAGTGGCGAAGCGAGAAAGAGCATCTGTGGTAGCTAGCTTAGAAATAGTGAATTGGACCATCTCATATTGGTAATTTGACAAAAGAGGACCACTGTAGCTTCTACACAGTGTGAGTTAGCATTGACTGAGAAGGGCTACACAAAGATTGACGAGGTTTATGGTCAGTGACCAACTAAAATTTTCTGCCAAAAAGATACTGGACACCATAGCCGGCCGCGGTGGCCGTGCGGTTCTAGCGCTGCAGCCCGGAACCACGGGGCTGCTACGGTCGCAGGTTCGAATCCTGCCTCGGGCATGGATGTGTGTGCCTATGGTGTCCAGTATGGTTCAAATGGCTCTGAGCACTATGGGACTTAACATCTTAGGTCATCAGTCCCCTAGAACTTAGAACTACTTAAACCTAAGGACATCAATCACGATAGCCTGCTTTTAAATTTGCAAATAATTGCAGTGAGTTTTGCTCAATAATTCCAACGCAAAGGCAATCATCCTGTCAAAAGAACCAAATTTATGGGACAAAAGCACCGATCCCATAAAAGGAAGTATCCGTTGAAATTATCAAAGGTTTGGCTGGATCAAAATGAAAAAGACATCGACGACTAAGCTACACACCTTTCCGCTTCAGGGAGATAGACTGTTCCTTTTGTTTGGTCGCAGGAGTGTCATTCTTCCTGCGCAAGCGATGCAAGGTAGCCGCGGTTTGAGCGGCGATACGAATAAATCGGGTGTAGTGCATGAGCTCACCTAACAGAGAGTGCAATTTTTCGCACATGGTGTGGCGGTTGAAGGTCATGGATAACAAGAAAATGTGACTGCAATGGGTGAACACTCTCGCTATTAACGACCTTTCCTAAGTATTACAGTAGAGTCCAGAAAAACACACGTTTGTCTGTTACATTAAAGGCTAGCTGCTGACAACACTTGAAACAGGTCGCACTCCCGACGAAAACATTAGCAATCTTCGCACTCTGAGATGAAAATGTCGTCTAAATAATTCGAGCAAAAAGGAACTTCTGCAGTCAGCTGCTCCAGACAGCTCTGGAACATGGCGGGTGTCGAAGCATTGCCGAACGGCAATTTCAAAAATTTGAAGAGATCTAAATGAGTATTAATGAAAAAGATCTCTTGCGATTGCTCATCCACACAGAGTTGCAAGTAAGCGTCGTGCAAATCAATTTAGGAAAAGTAACAACCGGCACCCAATTTATCCATCAATACTTCCGGATGTGGCAAGAGACAACTATAAATGAATGTTTGAGGACTCTCAGTTTTCTTGAATACGGTGCACAAACAAAGACTGTTGGACGGCTTCTTTAGAATAGCAAGAGGAGGCATCCGCTGACTGGCAGTAATGGGCACTATGATCAAACTGTCTTGCAAAGCATAAGTTCCTGACCCACTTAAAAGTTGGTCTCGAAGAGCGTGAGGAAAAGGATGAGCTCTAACAAAATGTGGCCATGCATTATTCTTCATCGTGACATGTGCGACAAAATTATTAGTTTTGCCTAAACCATGAGAAAACAAATCCTTAAATTTTGCACATAACTTAGCAACACTGTTCCTGCAATCAAAGGAAGAAACAGAAAGTACGTTGTCCTGATTCCTTAACCCAAAAAAAATTAAATTAGTCTAGACCAAAAATATTGCATTGTCTCGACAGCTAAACACTATAAATGTCAGTATTTGTCAAATTTCGGAAACTACGTATGACAGGAATCTCTCGGCCGTTATATTCCGTCAGCGTATGGCGCGATGTGCTCAACTTAGATTTGCCAGGCAACTCGTAAGTGCTACGAATGAGCGAAGTCATTGAAGAGCCAGTGTCATCTACATCTACGTGATTATTCTGCTATTCACAATAAAGTGCCTGCCAGAGGGTTCAATGAACCACCTTCATGCTGTCTCTCTACCGTTCCACTCTCGAACGGCACGCGGGAAAAACGAGCACTTAAATTTTTCTGTGCGAGCCCTGATTTCTCTTATTTTATCGTGATGATCATTGCTCCCTATGTAAGTGGGTGCCAACAGAATGTTTTCGCAATCGGAGGAGAAAACTGGTGATTGAAATTTCATGAGAAGATCCCGTCGCAACGAAAAACGCCTTTGTTATAATGATTGCCACTCCAGTTCACGTATCATGTCTGTGACACTATCTCTCCTATTTCCCGATAATACAAAACGAGCTGCCCTTCTGTGAACTTTTTCGATGTCATCCCTCTGTCCCACCTGATTCGGATCCCACACCGCACAGCATTACTCCAGGATGGGGCGGGCAAGCGTGGTGTAAGCAGTCTCTTTAGTAGACCTCTTGCACCTTCTAAGTGTTCTGCCAATGAATCGCAGTCTTTGGTTTGTTCCATCCACAATATTATCTATGTGATCGTTCCAATTTCGTTATTTGTAACTGTAATCCCTCAGTATTTAGTTGAATTTACAGCCCTCAGATTTGTGTGAGTTATCGCGTAGTCGAAATTTAGCTGATTTGTTTTAGTACTCATGTGAATAACTTCACACTTATCTGTAGGGTGAGAAAAGTGTCAGTTGTCCCTGCATAAAGAAATCTTATTAAATCCTTTTGCAAGTCGTTCTGATCATCTCATGACTTTACAAGACGGTAAGTGACAGCATCATCTGCAAACAATCTGAGACGGCTACTCAGATTGTCTCCTATGTCGTTAATATATATCAGGAACAGTGGAGGTCCTATAACACTTTCTTGGGGAACGTTGGATATTACTTCTGTTTTACTCGATGACTTTCCGTCTGTTACTACGAACTGTGACCTTTCTGACAGTGCCGGCCGCTGTGGCCGAGCGGTTCTAGGCGCTTCAGTCCGGAACCGCACGACTACTACGGTCGCAGGTTCGAATCCTGCTTCGGGAATGGATGTGTGTAATGTCCGTAGGTTGGTTAGGATTAAGTAGTTTCAAGTTCTAGGGGACTGATGACCTCAGATGTTACGTCCCATAGTGCTCAGAACCATTTGAACTAACCTTTCTGACAGGAAATCACGAATCCAGTCGCACAACTGAGGTGATACTCCGTAGGCACGCAGTTTGGTTAGAAGACGCTTGTGAGGAACGGTGTCGAAAGCCTTCGGGAAATCTAAAAATACGGAATCAATTTGACATCCCCTGTCGATAGCACTTTCTACTTCATTAGTATAAAGAGCTAGTTGTGTTTCACAAGAACGATATTTTTTGAATCCGTGCTGACTATATGTCAGTAAATCGTTTTCTTTGAGTTACCTCATAATGTTCAAAATGGTTCAAATGGCTCTGAGCACGGTGGGACTTAAGATCTATGGTCATCAGTCCGCTAGAACTTAGGTTTAAGTAGTTCTAACTAACCTAAGGACATCACACAACAGCCAGTCATCACGAGGCAGAGAATCATAATGTTCGAATACAGTATATGTTCTAAAACCCTACTGCAAATCGACGTTAAGTGATATAGGCCTGTAATTCAGCAGATTACTCCTACTTCTGTTTCTGGGTATTGGTGTGACTTGATCAATTTCCCAGTCTTTAGGTACGGATCTTTCTGTGAGCGAGTGGTTGTATAGAATTGCTAAATAAGGAGCTATTTTATCAGCATTCTCTGCGAGGAACCTGCAGCATTGCGGAACGCTTCCAAGCAACTGGTTGAAGGTGATGATCTCTACATTTAATCGCATGCTGCACAGCGACAAGTAGCAGATATCCAGTGGTGTCAGCCAGTCATTATGCGGTGATCAAAGCATGCCCAGTGGAACGTCATGATGGAAAAGAGACCATTGATATAGGACGATGTACTGTAATACACACTGTAGTTGATACTGAGATCAGTTCTAGCATAGCAATTTTACCTGTTCTGTAATTTCAATGCCAGTCAATGACACGATAGAGCACTTCCCAGTTTCTGCATCATCGGCATGAGAGGAATGCTCAGAGTATAAACGCACACTGCAATCATTACGCGGTTCTGCACCTATAAATGCTATACTGTTAAAGCCACACAATTTCAGAAGTATTAGTCACTACTGTAATGGAGTATATATTTGTCCAACATCCGACGTAACAACCACCCCGCAAGTATGATACCCCATTGAATGTGATAAATTTTAAAATATATTGTATATATGGTCATATTGCCGGCATGCCCATGTGTTGTTAGACTTCATACGAGGATATCTGCCTCCCATATACACATGCCTCTTAAAAACCCTAAGAATAACCCCTCCTCCTGATATTCTACATGGACGCATTTGCATAGAAAGGTCATGAAAAGTATAGTAACACTTGGCTCATACCTTGATGAGACTCAGAGAGTGGTGCAGATTGGAAACTCGTAGTCTGGAAACAAATCCGTGTACTGCTATGGCACATGCGAGAGCTTGTCTGCAGACTCATGTAGCCACACATTTGACGCAAACTCAGAGTGGAAGTCAGTCTGACACAGTTCTATACGTTCATCTATCTTGTAGGGATCTGCAACAGGGAGCGGACATGTGTACAGACGTGATTTCTGCTGCTGTTCTGATATCTTTTTTTTCCATATGTGTGTGCTCTTACCGCTTACCATATAAGCATCTCTACTTCTGTTTACACCGCCCAACTCTGGAGATGTTCTGACATGGTTGTGGGGGCCTGTCAAACTGTAGGTTTCGGGTATTTTTTGTCGTAGTAATAAATTATTCGGTAGTTGACAATGCGTCGATTGCACGTAGCGTACTGTACCACGAGAGTTTCCCTTCCCCATACCCACCGAGTGAACATCCCTGGTATCGTAATTTATAGACGAACACTTAGCATTTTATGCATTCGAACCACAACCGTCAACCGCTGGCAACACTATGCATAGCCGCACGGGGTAGCTGAGCGGTTCAAAAATGGTTCAAATGGCTCTGAGCACTATGGGACTCAACATCTTAGGTTTAAGTAGTTCTAAGTTCTAGGGGACTGATGACCTAACTAACCTAAGGACATCACACACACCCATGCCCGAGGCAGGATTCGAACCTGCGACCGTAGCAGTCCCGCGGTTCCGGACTGCAGCGCCACAACCGCTAGACCACCGCGGCCGGCAGCTGAGCGGTCTAGGGCTTCTTGTCACGGTCCGCGCAGCTCTCCCCGTCGGAGATTCGAGTCCTGACTAGGGCATGGGTGTGTGTTTTGTCCTTAGTGTAAGTTCGATTAAGTAGTGTGTAAGCTTAGGGACCGATGACCTAAGCAGTACGGTCTCCTAGGATCTTACCACAAATTTCTACTACACATATACATATAGGCTAGTCATGCATATTACCAATCCCGACGTCTCGGTTTCAACCTCTTGTAGGCGATTTTCGGCAGTGCTACAGCCAAATACAGGAAAACCCTTCGCAAAGCGATTCTGTAGGGGATGTCAGCACATTTAAACATCCTACTAAAGAGCATATTACCGATGTATCGTAACAATAATGTCGAGATTCGGCAGTAACAAAAACTAAGCACGACATCATACTCTGCCTACCAGGCCTACTTTTATGCTCTTGAATATCCACGACGATGGAACACGGTCATAGCCATTCCACTATTTTTTGTGCTAGGTGTCCATAGGATGGAGAGCGTCAATCCTACGTCCGTGTTATTGTTATGCACAGTACAGACGATCTGTTAGTGAGACGGTATACCACTACTCTCAGATGCACCTAGTAACTCTCAACCAATTACTCTACATATGCAGTGCATTTGTTCCATTTTTCTGTATGTCTGAGGTTTAGGACAGCCATCCGCATCACAAGCTCAGACACCCAGCATTCCTGCTGGTGGATGCACCTTCGGACCCTATCCCGGACGTACTGCACTGTGGATCCCACAATGGGAGGACGTGGTCGGGCTTATTGGAGCCATCCGCAACACATGCACAGACACAGACATACAGAAAAATAGAACAAATGCCTTGCATCTGTAGAATATTTCGTTGTGAGTGATTGGGCGCATTCGAGTGCATTACTATACTGTCGAACTGATGTGTTGTTCTGTACTGTACATAACAATGATGCTCACGGAATATTGTCACCCTCCACCCGATGGACACCTAGCACACAAAATAGCGGAATAGGGACGACCGTGTTCCATGATTGTGGATCTTTAAGAGCATAAAAGTAGGCGTGATAGGTACAGCAGGATGCCACGGTTTGTCGGTATTACCGGCGAATCTCGACAATACTGTTACGTCTGCGTAGCTTCACGTAGTGAAGTGGCTCCGAGCGCAGGTGTAGACGAGTGGCTGCTGCCGGCCGTCTTACATCGCAGCAGCGGAGGGCGCTCGTGGGGCAGTTGTGGCTGGGGTCGTGGCCCGGCAGGGACGTGCCACTGGGTCCGCCACACCTCGCGCAGCCACTGCCAGCACCTGGGGGAGATTGGCTGTTCCGTTGCCAACTGTGAAACGCCAGTAGGGTAGTATCGATATGTGATATCACAAATAGAAACGTCCGAGGCCTCCTATGAGGAAAAAAGTATTCGGAGTTGTTCTCTGGACAGTCTCGACATAGCAAACTTACATTTTCACTGCCAGGCTAACTTACTGAACAGAATGGAATGCGGCGGAATAGTTTTCGGGAAACCTTTTTGATATAGGAGATGCTCTCAGGAGCCAGCCCTCATGTCCTCGCAGCATTTATAAAAGTAGGCATTGTTCTTCGGATTGAAAATGAGTACCACATCCAGAGGCGTGCAGTTATTTATTTTCGTGTGCTTTTGAATTGAGTACATCGAAAGCCTCATCCTCCGTCTCTATGAAATCACTTGCGTGCCCTTCTGCAAGAATTATTAGGGAATCGTCTTTGCAGTAGTGTAAGATAGTTCAACTGCTAAGGACACTCGCAGTCGGTCTGTGCAATTCATTGCAATGTGGTCTGAGATAACTCTACAACACGGTTTTTGTCACTGCTCGGTTTCCAACATAATGCCTTCATCCAGTAAGTGGTTCCTTAAGAGTTTGAGCAAATGTGAGGCGTCAGCGAACATCCTCACGCGTTTCAGAGAATCACTTGGCGAGGAGAACAGGTGTTTCTGTGGCTAACGCCAAGCTCCTTCTTTGCACCAATGCCTGCTACAGCAGCCACAGCAGTACAGCAAATACTGGCCAACGAAAGCAGTTGTCTGGATCACGAGCGCAGCTACGATTTGAATATCAAAACTGAAGTAGACGGACTGTTTCCACGTTGCAAACAACCCTCGCAATATTACAAATAAGGCTTTGCAGTGAGGTGCGCGCTTCGTGTCATCACGTTGAGCATAATAAATTCTACTGTCGATGTTCATTTCATTAAACGACAAAATACAAATAAGTTCCCTGTCACTCAGTGTTCCATCTGCAGTTTTCATCAACATTAAAACATCCTATGCAGTGCCAGGATGGCAACGCAATTTGCGGTTTATCGAAGAATGCCAGACTGATGCTGCAAGCAGAGGGTATCCGAATGTTTCCGTGAGAAAATTGTAACTTCTCTGTAAAATTACACGCAAATTAACCTACTTTCGAAAGTCCTCTTCGGCACATCTAACCCGTTCTGTAATGTAATAAACCCCTGATCTGCTTGTGTATTCCAGTATTGAAAGTAATAAAAAAGCACTTACGTCTCGTGAAATTACTTTATCTCTTCAAATACGTAATAAACATCATTGCAGTCAGTAGTCATCAACGAAAAAACGTCTGCAAAATTTCATACATATGTTTCCCAGGTGAGAATTTCTCATTCTATTAAGAATCATTGGGAACAACTTCATCAGTAAGTGTACATTTATCTGTATACTTCTTCCGTGGTGGAAATTTTCGAAAGTCTTTACGCTTCTTCTATGGATATCACGTTTGTTAAAATGTTTCTTCCGTTCCTCCATTGCGCGTGCTGCTCTATCACTCGCGCTACTACCACAACACACATTACACGCTGGAAATGCGTTATCGCGGAAACGAGAGCTAAAGAGTGCTGCAAGTCCCTAAAGTAATCAGTTATGAGCATCACCACCCACATCATCACAGACTGGATTTGCTTGCACACATTCAAAAGACAGTTATTTTCGTACAATGAGTAATTGCCAAGTGACAAAGCACAAGCGACAACACTCGCGAAATCACATAGATCTGACCTCACTGAGAGTGCCAACATAGAAACTGGTTTCGGTGGTCATGATAGAGTAATATAAATCCTTGTGCTTGTTTTACTTGCCCTTTGTAGTTTGGTAATCATTGTTGATATGTTCAACAAACTAGATAAAGAGGCAGTAGTGTCATGACTCAGTAAAGGACCCTACGCAGTTTCCTGTTTATCAGCCGACCAACAAATTGTGCATGTGTAGCTTGTCGTCCGACCGACCGACTAACTGCACGCGAGTAGTCTCATTGCTTGAAGACCGACCGATTTTTCTTTGCGGTCGGTTGGTTAGGTAAGACCAGCAACCAGACGCCCCCCCCCCCCCACCCCTCCCTCCCCAAGGCACCCATCCGCCCTACAAATTATGTATTGTGTAGTCTGTCATGCAAACCGCCCAATAGCAGTTCGTTTTGTCACTGCGCGCGGGATTCAACGCAGTCCAAATATGGATAACACGACAGTGTGCGAGACAGACCAAAAGAAATGAAGCGCTTCTTTCATTTTTAACGAATCGATAATGGTTTCATGTGGCAAACAAAGAAAGTAAAAGATACACACTTCTGTGAATAACTGATAATCTTAAAGAAACAGTCGACTGACAGACTTCCTTTCCGATGACTATTGGAAATAAAAATCCAATCTGTCTCTGTTTTTCGGTTTTATTTCATTTCAGATACGTATCGAAAATAAAATCTAAAATCCGAATTATCGACAGTCGATGGACTTCTAATAATGAACCAAGTGTATTTCCATGAGTGAAAGTGTTGCAAAAATCCGACCTATCGTCACCCCTTCTGCTATGAAGAGCAAGGTGAAGGACTTTCCTAAAG
Organism: Schistocerca piceifrons; assembly: GCF_021461385.2. Lineage (NCBI taxonomy): Eukaryota > Metazoa > Arthropoda > Insecta > Orthoptera > Acrididae > Schistocerca > Schistocerca piceifrons. Next base: position 813,556,715 of record NC_060141.1, read on the forward strand.
TTCTAACAGCTGCTAAATGCGTCATTTCTTATAAACCTGTTGCTGAATTTATTACATAATATGCGCCGCTGCCATTTGCAGTCTTCCTTCTTGTAATTTGAAATGGGTTTCTTGAATTTGCAGGGGATGTCATTAATATTAAATACGAACATAATTTATTTATGTTCATGTAAACTTTATGAATTTAATTTTCGTTTCGCTTTTGCAACTATGAATGGCCTTCCATGTTCCAAGAATCATTTTAGATACTGTTTGTCGGGAGCAATTGCGCTGCATCTGAGGTTCTCGTAACTTCTGCTAATGGGTAGAAATCGTAATGTAGCTACCGTTCGACGACTTTCAGGAGCTCCGATAAACGTTTTCAAAATTATTTAAGAATGGATGAAAAATCTTCTGACCCCATCTCCGTAAGTTACACAGCGTAGGTGCATTTCATCCATTGCAATAGCCAGTTACTTACCCACAGCTTTTTCTGACCTTTCTAGATAGAAAACAGCCAAATGAAATCCCAATTCTTCTCCTGTGTAATACTAAGCGGTGCCTCGTAGAACGTCACAACCAGCGCTAGGAGCCGGGCGGCGCTGAAGACGTTGCGTGTAGTCTATCGGAACGTGCGTTGTGTAGACTATCGACCGACTGACAAATTTCGTGGCAAATTGTGTGTGTGTGTGTGTGTGTGTGTGTGTGTGTGTGTGTGGGAGGGGAGAGAGGGGGTACAAGGTCTTTAACGAACTCAGAATATTTGACTCTGGAGAGAAACGTATAAAGAACTGTGGCTCAAGTTTAAAACAAAAGTTGACCATACGTTTGATAGATATGCAGCTAGTACAGCAGTTGATGGGACGGGCTAGTCCTGCATGACCGAGTAATCGAGCACAAAATGCGAGGTGTGCTGAGCACAGCCTGACTGAACAGCCTGCCCGCACTAGTTATAGTGGCCATTACCTAGGGGTAATGTTTGACTCCATAATCGTTAAACGTGTGTTTATCCCTGCACGACTACATCCAGCACAGGCTTCTGATTCGTGGTGTATTTGTAATCGTGCAGAGTGAGGAAGTATGTACAGTAACAAGTAACTCTGAAACCAATGCATAAACGGAGAAGAAACGGGAGAGTGTAAAAAGCGTAGTAAGGAATAAATATTTGTTGTTAACTAAAACAGTCTACAGGATATGTGTCATGTGTAAATTGATCACTGTTACTACGATGAAGTCGGAAACAACTTATTTAAAGAAATACAGTTGTAAGAAATCCCACACTTACACACCTCCTTCAGCAATGTAGGTAGTAATAAAAAGCTCAAATGGTTCAAATGCCTCTGAGCACTATGGGACTTAACATCAGCGGTCATCAGTCCCCTAGAACTTAGAACTACTTACACCTAACTAACTTAAGGACATCACACACATCCATGCCTGAGGCAGGATTCGAACCTGCGATCGTAGCGGACGCGCGGTTCGAGTTGAAGCGCCTAGAACCGCTCGGCAACACCGTCCGGTTAATAAAAACAAGTGTGAACTTTGCTACAATGTGTGCTAAAAAGATGACACCTTTTAGACGTGACAGGTGTTTCTGAGGAAGGTTTCAAAGAAATAGGCCAAGAATTAATTCATCTAGGTGCATATTATCGAGAAGTCAGAAGTTCATATGTTATGTCAAATATTTCTACTGTACGTAGACAGGCTTCTTGCAGTCCAAATCCGAATGAGGGCTTCTGTTACTAAGTAAGTTGTTAATAAAACATTGTCTGCGACAGTTGATACGTGGACTGATTCGTACAAAAGGTGAATTATTTGGCACTTACAACACATTACATAAATACAGATTCCCCTCATGTGTATAACGTTTTATTTATAACTAAATTCCCGGGCGTTAAGCTGATAGGACTAAATATTACCAAACACGCACAGGGGAGGATGACTGATACGAAAATTTCGCAGGACATTTTGCATAATTTTGTTTTCATCATCCGACCAGGGTTCTAATAAAATAACAGCTTTGGAAAATCGCGAAAGCCTTCTCTGTGGTGCACATTGTAAAGCAGCACTCAGCCACAATTGCGCTGTTACATGATATAAGAACAGCGGCTTGTGCTCAAGCTTGGAGCCAAAGTTCTGCACATGTTGGAACAGTTCGTCCACTATGTTCGAGTCCGTACACACACTGTGCAAAGAAGTTGCTGCTTAGTGAAGGATAAGAATTCCGCTTACCGATTAGAGAGATATGAGAATAAACTTGCAGGAAGAATTGTAGATTTCACGAAACCATTTAAAGCGGGTACATACGAATCAGAAGGCAAAAATACGTAGAATCCAGTTAGTTCTTCCTTGGTTTTACAACCTGCAGAAAATCTGGAGTGTCAAAGACAGTAACTGTGAGGTCGTTGGATTACTGCAGTTACAAGTTCTGTTTCATCACGATACGAGGAAAGAATAGATTCGTAATTGCTACATTTGTTTCGCTTAGTTTCCGTTACCTAAATATGTTCGACACAAATGAAAACCAAAACTTCTTGGCACTGCATGACGAATATGTGGAAGCTGTTCAGATACAACATGCAACCATGAACGTAGACGTTTTTGTATAGACTGTGTCTCATAGTGAAACGAAGTACTGTGTGCAAATTAATGTCGCCAGCATCTCGTGGTCGTGCGGTAGCGTTCTCGCTTCCCACGCCCGGGTTCCCGGATTCGATTCCCGGCGGGGTCAGGGATTTTCTCTGCCTCGTGATGGCTGGGTGTTGTGTGCTGTCCTTAGATTAGTTAGGTTTAAGTAGTTCTAAGTTCTAGGGGACTGATGACCATAGATGTTGAGTCCCATAGTGCTCAGAGCCATTTGAACCAAATTAATGTCACAGAGGTCCAGTGTGGGCTGCAGTAATCGTATGGCAGCGAAATTTGGTAGGTAATGAGGTAATGTGGAACAGATGCAAATCTGGCGCTGTGAATGCAAGATAGCCATATGGAAGTGTTTCCGTACGTAACGGATTAGGACCGGGACGTGGCAGGAAAGCTCAAATAAGTGTAAAGACACAATCTTTATTTTATTATTAACGGCGCCTACACAGTTTGTTAATTACGACCACCGGAAACATCGACGAGATGCTGCATCCGTAAAACAACAGGCCACCAGTCGCTCACAGCAGTTCTGGTGGAATCTGAGCAGTGTGTTCCTGTGTGCTGGCCTTCAGGTCAGGTAGAGACCGAACGCGTCCGTGGTAAATGCGTACTTTCAGATACCCTCAGAGTTAAAAGTTACATGGATTCGAATAAAGTGACCTTGTAGTTCATGCATCTAGAAAAACTCTCGAAATAACACTTAAGGTGTTGCCCCACCTTGCATGAAAACAATGGTTTCCACAAAGCTGCGCTTTTCCAAAGTAGGAATCACGTTCTGTACAATAAGGTCTCGATAGCGTGCCGACGTCACAGTAAACCTGACAGGTTCTCTGGGTTTGTTCTCTTTAGAGAGCGGACTATTACTACATTGGACACGTGCTGCACAGGCAGTTACAGCAACAGCAACCTTATCAATAACTTCCAAAGGGATATGACACCTTCCTCTTCCGTGTGCACAGCTAATAGTGTTTTCGAATTTCATCGTCAACTAATGTGTACCATTTAATGACATGAGGTCTCTCCTCAGACCTATCAGTAGGTGATACTCTTATGTGAACGGCAGCAGTTAGAGTGCTGCATTGAGAAACAGTTTCACTAATAGTCAACGCTTCCTTTTCTCGACAGCCATACTGTTCACTCACGTTATGGCTTGTCAAATGACAGAGTGAGTGGTTGGGCTGATCCATTTCCAGCCTACTTTTGATGTCAAATTGATACCAAAGTAATTTTACAAATTAATTAATTGATCAATTACTTACCCACAGCCCCTGATGATGTCACAGGTTTACCCCAGCTGGCACATCGGTCCCTCCTCAGGGAATTCCCAGCTCCCTCCCTTCCCATGACGTAATCCAAGATGGCAGCCTGTGAAAAAAATGTGGGAAATTTGCTCAGTCTGTGCCAAGCTACTGGTCAGGGAGGATCTCACGATGGTTGGCTAATACAATGTTAAACAATATCCATGCAAATTGTTTAATGCATTGTGGTTATTTATTTCTAATACACCTCGAAATTGTCACTGGAGTTCAAACAATTTACAGGGATACAGTATACACAGATATTGTTTCACACATATAAAAAAATTCACAGCTAGTAGCAGGTTGAATAAAAAGATCGGAACTAAATGTTGCATGGAATTTTTAAACCCAGGTATTGTGTGAAATATTTAACACAGTCTGCAAATTAAAGTTACAGCAGGATTCAAATATAACACGAAAGAAAGAAAGAAAGAGAAGGAGAGAGAGAGAGAGAGAGAGAGAGAGAGAGAGAGAGAGAGAGAGAGAGAGAGAGAGCAAGCTTTGCAGGTGACACATCGCAAATTGTCTTAAAATTCTTGTAATTACACTTTTTAATCCGAGAAATCCCACCACACTTGAACACAGAGCTTGAAACGATCATGGCGGATTCTTGCACACTTGTGAAACCTACCAGTCCTCATCCAGCTTTCCGCCCTTGGACGCTTCATGGACTTTTGAGGGAAATACAAAAGGCTTCCCCCATGATGCACTTCACACACTGTTTGATGCCTCAGTATACTTACAAATGGTGCTTTACACAATTTGTTTCAAATACACTTACACACAAAATGCTGCCCTGTATTTGGAAAGTGTTATATACCTGTGCTGGAAGTTGCAGCGCACTGAGCCATGGCCGGGCATCTTAGAATCCGTGGCGGCCCCAGTACAGACTTCCTGAAACCACTTGCGAGCACAGCACCAGGTGCACGTGGAACGAAAATACATCACGTAAAAATAAGTGAACGTAAATACACTCTAAAATCACAAATACACTGGAAAATACAACGCGTGGTTTATAAAGTGAAATGAAAATAAATGAGCGCGAATAAATCGCAGTGAAACTCTCAAGATGATCCTACGTCATGTAAAAGGATGCTGACAGCAGGGCCGGGCAGGGGAGGGTTGGGGAGGGAGACAGGATATTGGACGTAGAGATGAGCTGGGAGCCACGACTGTGTAGGACGGCGTACCCCCGACTGAACCCCGCTCTCTGGCTTAAGGCAACAGAAACAGCCTCTGTAAAACTGCTGCCAGGGCACGTGTCCAGGCCTGAGGGCGTGTCCTGTGGCGATGACGGGGAAGCACCAGCGACGATTGGTCCACGTCCATTGGGTCGGCAAGAGGGGACGGCGGTAGCGAGGACGCATCGTCCATCCGCTCCTCCTGGGGTGCCCTGGTGGGACGTGCAGGCGGCTGCGAAGGCCGTGAGGTCCGGTGAGGCCGCGAATGTGGGGGAAGGAGAGCAGCAGAATCATGGGGCAAATGACGCGCACCAGTTTTGGTTCTGTTGGCAACACTGCAAACCATCGGGACCTGCAGTGAAGTACATAAAAGAGCCAATGCGTTCCTGGATTACGCCTATTTCCCAGCGCCCACGGTTGCCATAATCCCTGAAAATAACAAGATCGCGTGGTGCAAAGCGACACTTGCGAACAGTTGGCAGCGCTGGACGCTGCAGTGGGTGTAGCAAGTACACGCAGAACTTCCGCCAGTTATGGTCCGTCTCGTGGTTGGAGCGATAGGAGGCGAGAAAGAGTTGCAGCGCCTGTTCCCGTGTGTGGGTATTGCGAATCTTGGCCATCTGTTGTTTAAATTTGCGCACGAAGCTGCGTCTCCATTGGACTGGGGGTGAAACGGAACACTTGTTAGACAACGAATGCCGTTTCTTCCACAACACCGTTCAAAATCGAGTGAAGTGAACTGTGATCCGTTGTCCAACGCATGTACTTCTGGGAAACCTTCTATGCAAAACATGGAGGACTAAGATTGAATGGTGCTACGTGATGTGGTGGAAGCCATAGGCACCACAAATGGGAACTTTTTACAAGAATTGACCACTATCAGACAATGAGAGTTCCCAAATGGTCCTGCAGAGTCTATGTGCACCCATTGCCATCGGGATTGAGTTGTAAGCAAAACTGCGAAAGTCTGTCGTGAGGTGGATTGGCTTTCCGGGCATGCCCGACACTGTGACGCCATCTTTTCTATGTGGACATCGATGCCCTGCCAAGTACAGTGCCAGCGCGATAACTGTTTAATGCGAACAATTCACCAATGTCCTTGGTGTTTCATTCGCAACACATCCTTTTGCAACACTTTGGGAAAGAGCACATGTGATTGTCCACTGTTAGATTACACTAATATCATGCCTTGTGCGCCGATATTTTGCCCGTCGGCATAACCTTTCAGTACAACAACTGAGTTGTGCACACTGCACAATCAACAACGCCAAGACGAGCGAACGCAATGCAACAAAGTCTTGATATCTGGGTCTGCTTCTGTGGCCTGTGAAGTTTGTGCAGGACTCTAATGTAAGGAAAAAGATTCCAGTAATTCACAGACATAGATCTGACACAAGATGCGGCAGATGCATCAAAGCCAGAATCTGGGCCAATTAGAAGGCGAGATGGGTGTTCTACACTGCCGTGCTTTGCCTTAGGTCTGTGCACAATTTGATACTGATGCTTCAAGCAATAAAGCACAGCGTTGGAATTTTTGAGAAGTGCGCGTAGAAATCGGTTTTGACGGATGAAACATGGACTGCAAAGGGGTGTAATCCGCCACTAAAAAGAACTTACGACTGTAAAAATTGTGATGGAATTTGGTCACACCATATGCATAGTGAGAGCCCCTTTTTCTATTTGAGTATAATTGCGTTGAGCTTGAGGTAACAACTTTGCAAAGTCGGCATTTTTCCAAGTAGATGCTTCCTGTTACAGAATCAGCGCTGTGATTTGGCAGAGAATTGGTGCACAAGACAGACCTTTCGCCTTTGCTTCAGAGTCAGATTGCACTAAAAATCTGTCATTGAGCAAGGCATTTTTGACTTACTGAAATGTGTCCTGACAGTCTTTAGTCCACACAAAAGGTACATTTTCGCGACGCAAGCGGTGCAATGGAGCCGCGATCTGAGCAGCATTCGGTATGACCCGAATGTAGAATGTCATCTTGCCTAGTACTGACTGGAGATCTGACACATTGCGGGGCGTAGGGGCAGGTCACGGATTGCAATCAAATGAGATAGGAGGGGGTAAACACCCAGACTGTTTAGCACATGACCTCCGTATTGTAGTTGGGTTTGAAAAAAGTCTCACTTGAGTCCAGCATCTGAAAACAATCGAAAAAGAGTACGCAAATGGCAATGTGTTCTTCTAGAGTAGAGCCTGACACGACAATATCGTCAAGTAGTTTGAACAAAATGGCACTTTTGTAGTCAGCTGTTCCAAGTAACGTTGAAAAACGGCGGGTGCGGAAGCACTGCTGAAGGGCAAACAGTCCTAAATGTGTATTTACAACAAACACTTTCTGTGATTCTTCATCTAATGGAATACGGATCACAAAAATCTGTGTTAAAAAGTAACGTCCTGCACCAAGCCTGTCCATTAGTTCGTCGAGGCGAGGCAACAGGTAAGTTTCAACGGTTGTCCGTGGATTGACTGCAGACTTAAATGCGAATGCGACCAGAAGGCATGGGCAACAAAACGAGAGGACTTGCCATTGACTAACTGGAATTGGAGCAATTACACCATTATCTTGCAATTCTTTAAATTCACTAGATCCTTTATCCTGCCCCGCCCATTACAGTTGCTTTCAGAGACAAACTTAGGATCTGCATTGTTTTTCAATATAACCTGCACTGCAAAGTTATTAGCTTTTCCCATTCCTTCTGTAGATAGCCATTTGAACCACTTTAAGGAATTTCCTGAACTGAGCACTATGGGACTTAACATCTGAGGTCATCAGTACCCTAGAACTTTGTATCCAAGACAACGTACATTCAGTGTCTGTCTTTTGGCTCAAAAGCAGTGCATAAGGAATTTCGTCGGCCGGTGTGGCCGAACGGTTCTAGGCGCTTCAGTCTGGAACCGCTCGACCGCTACGGTCGCAGGTTCGAATCCTGCCCCGGGCATGGATGTTAGTGATGTGCTTGGGTTAGTTAGTTTTGTGGCGGTGTTCGTAGCGACAAACACTTGGCTGTAGAAATGGCTTACGAAGTCACCGCCACACTTTTAATAGCGGCCGACCGGTCCGCTGGAACAGTAAACAGAAAGATGAAACCCCAAACACTGTGATTAAATAAGTCGGTACTTATCTTTATTCATGAAGATACAGAAACACAGTAGTGAACTCGGTGTCTACAGAAATCTGTCTAGTTCGAGTCGGAGCGGCTGGTCAGCGTCGGCTGACGACAAACAACAACTCTGCTGCGATGAACACACAACTGACTAGCAAGTACACGATTCGGTGGCGAGTATACAACTGAGCGGCGAATACAGAACTGTCCTAGCGCTCGCGACTGCAGCGCTTAAGAAGCCAGAAGCCAGCGGTGGCGCGCGCAGACTTGCGGCGATTTCCTGTCTCGCTGGCGCTGCTTATGCGGACGGCGTCCGGACTTTGATACTGCCAACCTTTTGGCAGCGGGCTCGGGTGGCATTACTGGTTAGGACATAACAGTTAGGTTTAAGTCGTTCTAAGTTCTAGGGTACTGATGACCTCAGATGTTAAGTCCCATAGTGCTTAGAGCCATTTGAACCATTTTTAGTCATACACGAGTTCGTTGGGTGACGCGGTTGGGAATGGTTTTTGTATTAGCCTTAACATTGGAGACCCTGCAATCGAAAGGGAGTGTCACAACTCTCTTGAACACGATGGGCTTGACAATGATCTTGGAACAGAGTCAGGTGTTCAATCAATTCCTCCCTTATTTCCTTAAATTGCCGTAACGTTGGTATACTGGTCGGCGGCACATGTGAAGGCTGATTGGTTGGTCGGTTGTGGTTGTGCTGCCGACGCAGATCGTGCATCAAGCAGTTATTGTACCGTCGTCAGTACGGTAGCAATTTGTTGGTTCTGAAACTGAGAAACTTGTGTTAGATCGATCACATTGGCTGTCTGCATCAGAGGCGCCGAGGCATCAAAAAGCAAGCACAGCCTCTGAAAAGAAAAATTTCATTAGTTTTGCGGTTCCCCTCTTGGAATACATGCAAGAACACAACAACAAATAGTAACACTTGAATACGATCACCTCTGCAGGCTGAAACAACGATCGTCACAGAATTATCCTCATTCGCCATTGCAGAGCCTTGTACCGGAAAGAAGGAAGCGAGAGGATGTTATTGTGGGAAGCCAAAATGTTAGAATGTGTTTGAATTATTAAGGGATCAGTCTGCGGAGGTCATCGGTCCCTAGTCTTACAAACTATTTAAACTAGCTTATGCTAAGAACAATACAGACACCCATGCCCGAGGGAGGACTCGAACCTCTGGCGGGAGGGCCGGCGCAGTTTTGGGTGGCCAGTATCCACTTTCTGCAACACGAATGCACACTTGGATTAATACTGTTCTTTATTTATACGAAATGGAATATCTACTTAACATGTACCACAGATATGAACTCTATTCAAGTTCATCAGTAACAATCCCTCTATAGTCACTAATCTGGTCGCATTATACTGTTGAAGGATGTGACGAACTAAACGCGCTCTGCGAGTAAACTGACAGATGGCAAACCGGATGACTGACTGTCGGCGGCGGCCTAAATACATGCTGTCGAGAGGGCGGTGGTGGCCTGTTGCGTGTGGGTGAGTCTCTGACCTCTCGGGTGATAGGTGTTCTTGATCCAGCGCCTACTTGTCGATCTATGCGCTTCATCTTTCCTGACCAGTGTGGTGGAGACAGCTTATACCAATACATTAAGCCCGTTATGTTGCCGACCAGTTTTTATGAGGTTAAGGGAAATTTGCAGTTCATTACAGAGCCAAGAATGCGCGTTAATTTTTTTTGGAAAATACATTCACTGGGTGAGTAGTATTCGCTATGTTGATAATACTGTTTGGGATGTACTTTCAGCGTCATGCTGCCTCCTTCCTCAGCCCCTGGAACAAGATGGAAAACCTCAATCGCAGCTTTAACGATTGGTCAAATGGTAACAGTACAGTAGTGCATTGGTCTGTAGCTCTCGATAGCCACACAAACACCCAAACAGTTCTTTTTTACGGAATTGGCTACTAGCACATGTGAACAGAAATGAGGCTGACACTTGAATTGTCAGGATGCGTATACGACCTCCATAAAGTACACAGAAGAGGCATACACAAATACGCAGTACTGTACAACAGCTTGAGATCACAAATTTGGATTGTCGCTGCAAAATTAGTTATAATTATTAATACATTTCTTGTGCTACAAATTCATAAATTTCTAATATACAAAGAAGCACAAGAATATCATTCCATAAAGCTAATAACATTGACAACATTATTTACTGGGTAACATTCGAAGCATTGTAAATGTCTGCAGGACCATTTTCAACTGTTTATTTCAGAGACTGCAGCTATGAAACACGTCGTGTTGCGTTGCGTTGTGGTGTGGCCTTCAGTCTCAAGACTGGTTTGATGCAGTGCTCTCTGCTGCTCTATTCTCTGCAAGCCTTTACATCTCTGAGTAACTACTGCTACTCACATGCGTTTGAACCTGCGTGCTGTATTCATCTCCCTCTGCATTTTTACTCTCAACACTTCCTTCCGATACTAAACTGACGATCCGTTGACGTCTCAGAATGTGTCCTACTAACTGATCCACCACACGGACTGGCCACGCGGTTTGAGGCCCCATTTCACGGACTTCGCGGCCCATCCCAACGGACCTTCGAGTCCGCCCTCGGGCATGGGGATGTGTGTTGCTCTTAGCATAAGTTATAGTAGTGTGTAAGTCTAGGGACCGATGACTTCAGCGGTATGGTCCCTTAGGAATTCACGCACATTTGAACATTTTTGAACATATTGCTAACGGTGATTTGTAGTAGGATTTTAGAATATACGCTGTTTTCTAACATTACGTGTTACCTTGAAGGAAACGATTTACGGACAGACAGCCTACACGAGTTCAGAAAATACCGTTCTTGTGCAACACGACTAGCCCTTTATCCTCATCAATAATGAGTGCTATAGACATGGGTTGTCACATTGATTCCATATTTTTAGATTTCCAGAAAGCTTTTCACACTATACCTCACAAACGAGTTCTAAACAATTTGCACGTGTATGGCGTATCGTCTCAGTTGTGCGACTGGATTCGTGATATCCTGTCAAAACAGTCATAGTCTTTGCTAACCGACGGAAACTCATCGAGTAAAACAGAAGTGATTGCTTGCGTTTCCCAAAGAAGTGTAATAACCCTCTGCTGTTGCTGTTTACCAGACCTTCTGAGTGGTCCTCCTAGTCTGCACGTTATGCTGTCATTTACTTTCATGTATCTGTACGGTCCAACTGACTCGAAGTCATGAAAAGCATGAATTCATCCACATGACTACTATAAGAAATCCGCTAAATTTCGGTTAAACGATAAATCACAGAAATTTAAAGGCTATAAACTCAACTGAATACTTAGTGATTACAGTTACGAATAACTTGAGTTGTAACGATCACATAGATAATGTAAAGCAAACCAAAGCCTGCAATTTATAGGCAGAACACTGAGAATATGCCACAGGTCTACCAAAGAGGCTGCCCCCACTACACTGACAAGCCCTCTTTTGGAGCACTGCTACGTGGTGTGGGATCCGAATCAGACAGAGGACATCAAAAAAGTTCAGAATCGAGCACCTCGTTTTGTGTTATTGCGTAATAGGGGGGGAGTGTGCCACGGACGTGATACGTGATTTGGGGTGGCAATCATTAGAAAATAGACGTTTTCCGTTGCGACAAGACCTTCTCAGGGAGTTTGTCACCACCTTTCTGCTCAACCTGTAAACATATTTGTTTGGCGCCCACATTCATGGGACGAACGACCATCATAATAAAATAAATCAGAGCTGGCACAGAGAGATTTAAATGTTCACTTTTCCCGTGTGCTGTTAGATAGTGAAACAGCACAGAAATTTTTTAATGTAGGAAAATCGCCACAACCAGTTTCGGCATCTCAGTAATACCATCTTCAGGGCCCATATGCCCTTCATGTACAAGACAATCAGATGCATCAATACTAGCATACTGTAGGTATCTGGATACACTGAATTCTTTAGTCCAGTGTTCCCTTCGAAGACCTGACTACACATGAAGTGCGTATGGGGCCTGAGGATGGCTTTATTGAGATGCCGAAACTGGTTGCACGTTTCGAGCAGTTATTTTATTTGACAAATTTCCTTGCTAAATATTTGACCAGTCGCTGCCCCACACCCACAATGCATCAAAAGAGGGGGTAGGGAAATTGCTTGAAGGTGGTTCGATGAAACCTCTCCCAGGCACTTAACTGTGAATTGCACAGCAGTCTTGTAGATATAGACTCACAGATCTTGCACACCAGGTGTATGCCTGGTTCCCACAATGCTATGACAGGTTTTGTTGTCTAGAATAGAACATAAGGCACTGATAGATATAAAGTCGATCTTAAAAGAACCCATGTCGCTTTTACTTATCTGTGGGGAATGCTTTCGATTATATATCCATATTTAGATTAGGATATCCGTGTGGGAAGGTATAGTTGTTTGGTTTTGACTGTAGTTGTTTATTTTACACAGTTCAGGGGTACCTGTTACCAATTGTAAATAAAATCAGCTTGGTCACAATTAAATAATATTTTAACTGATTGTTGTAGCAGAAACTGTCATGTCATTGGGCATGTATGACATATAAAAGAAGTCAGCAAAAGGTATTACTCTCTTAGACGATATTTCCCACTGACGTTAAGCCTTCCAGAGAACCACCAATGACCCGGTTCCCGCAAGGAAACTGAACCTTCGAGGAAATATCAAATTCAGGCATTGTGCACATAGTCTAAGAGTAAGGTCGGTAGTTGTTTGCCCTTCCACTGACTTTGCGCAAAGGTTTTATTCGCTAGCTGTAGAAATTAATAGAAAAATTTTGAACGCGTTTTCTGAAAACCGTCTTCAGCAACTAGTTCGGCAGCCCACATGCAATGGAAATATCTCAGACCTTGTAGCTACAAATAGGCCGGACGTAATTACTACCATCAGTATGCAGACGGGCGTTTTTATATCATTACAGAGACTATGGTTACAAAAGTCAATAAATCAGTCAAGAAGGCTAGGAGGGTGTTTGTCTAAATGAGATGATAACACCTGCTTATCTGCTCCTCCTAGTAAGTTAATCGTCATCATCCAATTCCAATGAGATGGACGCAGTGGAATTATGGGAAAATTTAAACATACTGTTAAGCAGTGATCTGGATTACGGACAGAAAAGACGTATCATGTTTTAGCAACGAGATTCGGAAACCACTGAGGATGCAAATTCTATTGCAGTCTCGGTTCAAAAGAGAACGCACAAATAACGGTAAGCAAAGATTGCTAGAGATTCGTGCGTCTGTGAAAAGATGTTCACGCAAAGCATACAACTACTACCACCGTTACACCTAAGCAAAAGATCTGCCAGAGAACCCGAGAAAAATCTTCCTTCCAGTCACTTCTCGACCAGCCTGGTGAGGTAGGTGGAGATACCAAACGAGAGGCGAAGTTTTAAATTTCACTTTCAAGAAAACGTTCACGGAGGAGAATCGCACGAACGTACCGTCGTTTGACCATCGTATAGACGACGTGGTAATAAGCATTCGTGGCGCAAGGAAACAACTGTAATGGTTGAAAGCAAGTGAGCCACCAGGTCTGGATGGAATTCCAGTTGGATTTCTCAAAACCGCGCGGGATTAGCCGAGCGGTCTTAGGCGCTGCAGTCATGGACTGTGCGGCTGATCCCGGCGGAGGTTCGAGTCCTCCCTCGCGCATGGTTGTGTGTGTTCGTCCTTAGGATAATTTCGGTTAAGTACTGTGTAAGTTCAGGGATTGATGACCTTAGCAGTTAAGTCCTATAAAATTTCACACACGTTTTTTGAACATTTTTGGATTTCTCAAAGAATACTCTACGGCATTGTCCCCTTGCTTAGCTTGCAATTATCGCGAATCTCTCCCCCAGCGCAAAGCCCCAAGCAACTGGAAAGAAGCACAGGCGACTCCTGTTTGTAAGAAGGGCAAAAGAACGGGTCCGCAAAATTACACAGCAACATCGGTTTGGTGCGATGTCTTTCAACATACCCACAATTCAATCGTAATAAATTTTCTTGCGACAGAGTACCTTATTCTCTCTAAAAACATGCTGATTCGCGGACATAACTCGTCCGAAATTCTGTTTGCCCTTTTCTCGCATATTACACTGCGAAGTGTGGATGTAGGACAGCCGGCACATTTTATATTTCTAGATTTGTTGAAAGCGTTTGACACAGTGCCCATCTGCTGGCTGTTAAAGAAGGTAGAAGCATGTGAAACAGATTCACAGATATGTGAGCGACTCGAAGACTTGTTAATTTATAGGACCCAGTTTGTTGCCCTCGACGTTGAGTGCTCATCAGAGAAATGGGTGCAAGAACCCCTACTCGTACGAAACTTCGAGAAACTTCTCAGTTTAGCTGGTGACTCCGTAAATGCTGGCAAAAGGGACGTATGGTGTAGCTGGTCACGCTTTCCAGCTGAGTTTTGCGACCATTCATCCAGTCCGTCCTTGAACTGACATAGTGAGCCGCCGTGTAGGAATCCTTCGTACCTGTTGCATGGAGATGCTCTCGTAGCTTACGACCCATTGCAGAGCCGTAGCAGCGCCTTCGGATTCTGAAAGTGTTTTACGTAATCAAATGAGAAGTTATTTTGTGCAAATAATTTTTACATGGCATGCCATTATACTGCGTTTGTTTAAGAAAGACCATGAAATTACCTTGTTCATATTGATTATAAGCTTACTATTAACTGTACGAGAGTATGGCCTTCCCATGACCAAAACGAAAGGTTTCCTATCGATGACTGCCGACTATGGCATGGAGGAAAGAGGATATTAATGTGATTCATTTTGCCTTTTTTGAACAAAATAGTTTACACTTTCGAGAAAATTAATTTCTGAAGTGGCATTGGTCAAAAGAATGAGAACAGCGGGTCATGTGAATCGAAATATGAAAGTGATTTGCTACTGTGTTATCTGGAGTGCGTGCTTTTGTACCGGGAGAGAGAATTTTCGCGTGTGGGTGGCGAGGAGTGGGTGCCCTGCTCCTGTGGTGTGAGGACACGTCGCCTGCGCACGTTGGCATTTTCGTGCCCAGTAGATGCTGATCTGATCCTTATGATGAATTTTAGGGAATTGCAAATACCATTCTTTGGATAGAATTTTTCGTGGCTAAAGTCGTTTACCACCGTGAAATAATCAACGAGTCTCCGTTTCATTTGTCATTCAGATGTGGTAATGTGAAGTACCGGTTCAGTTCTTCATACCGGACAGTGGGATCAACTGCAGCCTTAACTTTGCCTGTACCAGGTCCACATAGGACAGCTGGTCTTACAACACTACCGTCCGCTACTGCTATACCATAACCTTAAAGTTGGAGGCAGGTCGTGAAATAAAACTATCTTGTTAAAGCGGTTATGGTATAAAACAACAGAGCAGTGTTACCCTCTGAGAGGAATTTTGTTATGTTGACCGTGTTGTACCTAACGGAGGTGGCTTATCGGAAATCAAAGTCAGAATTACTTAAATATTCGAACAGTAACAAACAATACTTTTGCCTAGCTATACTGTTTAAAGACTAAGGAAAACGGTCGACAGCCTAATTAGGCAAGAGAAAGATTAACGTAAGAAAGTAGGTATGCCTAACTTTAACGGACAAACACAACCTAGACTTGGCCACACGCGAGTGCAATGAACTCTGTTCCAACCTTAACGTTAACATATCCAGGTGTCAAACAGCTAGAGCAGCACAAACTATTTGCAAAAATAAAACAGATAACGAAACACACTATTACTTTCAGGGCTTATTCAAACTGAATGGTATTTATAACGTTACTATTAATATTCACTGCAGAATCATTAATTGGACATAGGTTCAGTATTATTGTTCGAACATTTTCCTAGCTGACATAAAATTATAAATGTAGTTCACTGCAAAATTATGAACGGATCACAGAAAAGTATTTAGTTGAGAGAGACTTACCCTATTAAGAATGAAGGTTATATGGAATTCAACAACACGTTGCTTCTCATTGTCTTTTGAATAAATAAATTAATGTTTTCATAGATAGTAGTCTTCCCATTACTTGTTACCTAGCATTAACACAATAGCAAACTGTGGATCATGTTATACTATTAATATGCACTTCCAATACACAAGAGACCCAAACACTTAGCAAACGAGTATATAACCTTCCATAAATGCAATTCACGACTTTTACTACAGTGAGACACAATGTTGGCAAATTTGCAAGATATTGACTTACCTTCTGCGATTTACAACAGGCAGCAATGTGATCATTTACTAAGCAAAACTTTATAAGCCTCAGTCTTAAGAACTTCTACTTTTGAAGTTGGCAACAACACTTTAATAAGCAGTTTTAATAGGAAAATTATTTTCAGCAAACAACATTTACTTTAACCCACTCTCTTGCCATATTAACTTTAACTTTCTTTTTACTATGTTCAAGCGGCATTAATTAGCAAAACACTGGTCTTTACCGACTGTCCCTACTGAAAGAACATTAATCACTTTAGTTCAAACGGAGAGGAACCTGAGATGTTATGATGAGGAAAAAATTAAGGTAGGTACATAAATTCAGTTATAAGTTACCTTATATTTGTGCACATTAAATCGCCCAATAAGCTGATCCTTCACTGTACATCTTTATAATACTCCTTTACAGTGATTGCGCAATGTGGTGGCAACTGCATGTTGGTAGGCGGATATGCAGACAGAATTGCTGGACTCTGGCCCTTCTTGGTAGCGATGATGAATACCAATTCCAAAATCGTTCCAGATATTTATCCGTCCATCTGAGGCATTGGAAATTAGCAGAAAAAGCCTCTCTCGGAACCAGCACAATATGCAACATTTACATGGCAGTGCACAGTTTGGTAGCTCGTCCCCGACTGACTCTTGTTCCACCTTTTCTACGTAGGCCAACCACAATTTGCGCGCGCTACACAGTTCCGTTCCCAAGGGGAATCACTACATCTTTTACATACAAGCTAACTAAGAATCCTAAGTGAGGATCAGCAGTTTACATAAAAGCAACCAAACACATTAAATAAAACAGAACAGTTGCATATATTGACATTTCTACAAAAAATTATTCACACAAATTCCAAATGTATACAGTAAATATTGTCTCCCTCCAATTGAGACAAAGAATTTAAAACTTTGAGAGATATACTACGTTGCATAGAATCAAGCCACGACATCATTTAAACAAAGAAAAGAGTATACAATTTTGTGTTATCTGTTCAATCAAACACATTTACAGAAGCTCAACGATGTAACATTAAACGAAAGCAAAAGGCAAAATAAATCCGTACAGCATTAGAGCTATGGTGTTACAGTCTGTTTCTGTTGACGGTTAATGTATGGGCATGCCCGAGATTAGCATTTCTCACAGCCTGACTGACTCTGTTCCGCTTCTGTTTGTAAGCAACACGATTTGCATTCGTGGGGCGCAGTTTGTATGCCCGATGTGCAGCGTCTGAGTTTCATGAGCTGTGTTGCTTCTGCTGTTAGCCGAGGTGCAGGTTTTTTCCTTACATTTCCGATCTTTACTGGCACATATATGTGACAGTTCAGAAAGTTTGTTAGCAAATTCTTTCGACTGTACTGCTAGCATAGAACAGGATCTATTTTCCTAAATGACAGAATTTAATTCTGAATACGAGTTAAGGTTCATGGTAGACACGAACACCTATAAACTGTATGGTCATGCACTTACCTAACCTTACTGTTCGTTGTTTGTAGTATGAGAACAGCAAACGGAAAGTAAACTCAACTAAGTTCTCAATATGGCATAGCAACACACACTCATATAAAGTCAGACATCAGTCAGCTGGCAGGTCGAGCCGAATTGTGTATCACCGCATTATAAGTGACGGCTTACACTGCTCAGCCAGAGCGTTATGAGCACCTACCTAGTAGCCGGCATGTCCGGCTTTGGCACGGACAACTGCGGTCACGCAACATGCCACTGAAGCAATAGGGCCTTCGTAGATCGCTGGAGAGAGTTGGCACCACGTCTGCTCACACAAATCGTCTAATTCCCGTAAATTCCGGGTAGAGGGCGATGAGCTCTTACGTCAAGTTCTGTCGCAACTCAGTGTGTTTGCTCGGATTCAGATCTGTCATGTTGGGGGGGGGGGGGGGGGCAGCATCTCGATTGAGACTCACCACTGTGTTCTTCAAACTACTCCATCACAATCCTGGACTCGTGACAAAGCGCATTATCTTGGTGAAAAATTCCACTGCTGTGGGAAAACATGGTCATGAAGGGGTATAGGGTGTCTTCAACCAGTTTACGATACACTTTGACTGTCACAGTGCCCTGCACGAACTTCACTGGACCCATGTATGGCCCTGTGAATGTTCCGCAGAGCATAATGGAGCCGTGGTCATCTTTTCTCCAACCAACAGCACGGCTGTAAAGGGGCTGTTACCCTGAAAGATTGACCGATTCGCGCCCTACCATCGGCATGGTGAAGACCGAATCAGGATCTATCAGACCGTGCAACGCTCTGCCACTGCACCAACGTCCAGTGTCAATGGTCATCTGCCCATTTCAGTCGTAGTGGCCGATGTCGTGGTGTTCACACTGGCGCCTGCATGGGTAATCGGCTGCGGAGGCCCATTGTTAGGAGTGTTCGGTGCACTGCGTATTCAGACGCACTTTTACTGTGCCCGGCATTTCAGTCTGACGTTAGTTCCGCCACAGTCCGCCGCCTGTCCTGTTCTACCAGTCTGCCCTGCCTACGACGTCCGACATCTCTAATGAGGGGTTGCCGCCTGACTCCACGGCGACTTGGCGTGCTCTCACCAAGTCGCGCAGTTTCCGAAATGCTTTTCCCGAGTTTCTGGGGCATCACAATACGCCCTCGGTCAAACTCAGATTACGCACTTCCCTCGTTCTACATACCGATAGGACGCACATGATACTACATGCGCCGTGCGTGTTACTGACGAGCAATGACTCCTCCCAGGTGACGCTGATATCGTCTGGGTGGATTTATGCCGATAGCAGGTCGGCGGTCATACTGTTCTGGCTGATGAGTATATATTCAGAATTACAAATTAAGTTTGGTTTCTTTCGTAGACGAAATGAGAACCTCTTGGAAAACTTTTTAATGATGATTGATAATGACAATATGAGTTTCTGATATTCATGTAATTTCTTTTTACGTTATACAAAATTACTTACATAAAACACAGAATTTAGCACTTACATTAATAAGCAACTTCCCAGAATCGAATATTTATTGAATAGAAGTCAGTGAGGACAATATATGTTACATCTCACCATTAAATACCACAGTAAAACATTTGTTTGGAAAACACCTAATTTTACATAATAAATATCGTTTACTGACATTAATATTTGTTTTAAATAATGTCAATTACATTTATTATGTGTCTGAGGGGTTGAGAGAAGAAATGTGGGTCGAATGTGACATACGAATCAATGTACGAGGAGTGTTCAGTAAATAATGCAACACATTTCTTTTGTGAAAGGAGGTTGGATTTGTTTGATGTATTTGACTCTTATATTCTCCACTCTCTTGGCTGCAGAACCCCGTTTTTCAGCACAATCACCTTCCTATGCGACGGCCTCACACCACATTACTGGGAGGACCCCTACGCCCGCACGGTACCTCTCTACTGGTGGGCGTTGCAGCCGGCGTCTCGCTGCTCCAGTAACCTCCCCATCATCCACGTACTGCTCCCCGCGGAGTGCGTCTCTCATTGGGCCAAACAGATGGAAGTCGGGAGGTGCGAGATCCAGTCTGCAGGATGGGTGAGGAAGAGCAGTGTAATGAAGGCTCGTGAGCTCTGCTCGGGCGCATGTGGGGCCCCGCGTTGTCGGGACCAGAAGTTCGTTTGCACCTTCGTGGCGGAGAAGAGGCTGCATTCGTTTGTTTACTTTTCAGTACACTTCAGACCTGATCCTTGTTCCGTGAGGGAGAACATCAGACTGAAAAGCATTTCCTTCCTGCGGGTCCGCAGCTCGTGGTCCCTTCCTGCGGGTTCGCAGCTCGTGGTCGTGCGGTAGCGTTCTCGCTTTCCACGCCCGGGTTCCCGGGTCCGATTCCCGGCGGGGTCAGGGATTTTCTCTGCCTCGTGATGACTGGGTGTTGTGTGCTGTCCTTAGGTTAGTTAGGTTTAAGTAGTTCCAAGTTCTAGGGGACTGATGACCATAGCTGTTAAGTCCCATAGTGCTCAGAGCCTTCCTGCGGTATTCTATGTCAGAAACTGCACTGCGGTCAGCTTTGGGGTCGTTGAAGTCTAAAAGTTTCGTCTGAAGAGCGTTGTTAGCTTGCACTTTCCTATACGGTGTAATTTTTCCGCTCTTGTAGATAGCTGTTACAGTGTCACATCCTGTGTGCTGATTGCCTTTCTTTGGTACCACCAATTTCAATTTGTTCTCTGATGCTGGGTGGGCAGCCAACAAGACAAGTAAGCTCGTGTTATCACCAACCAAACAAGCTTCAACTCCTTCCCTGACTTCAACAGTCGCTGTTAAAAGTATTATTAAGTTAGTGTCATCCGATGCACGATGAACTCTGCAACGACCTCTTTCCAAGTGCACTGCAAGGAGAGAAATAAACTTTGTGCCTGTATCCTTTTTTATGTTCACTATTGTAGTTTTTCAATTTCATAATGTAGTATTACATGGTTATTGAGATGTATGTCGTGTAAAGTAAGTGAATAGCCTGGTCAGATGTGAGAGGGGGCCTAACGGCCCCCAGATTGCCAGATTAAATTAATGAGTGAATAAATAAATAAATTAAAAACTAAAAAAATACCCACTGTTTCCAACGGATATAGTCCTCCCAGTTACACAGTCGTACCATACGGTCTGATCTTGCCTCCAATAGCATATGACATTTCTTATAGATGCTTTACGTCATTCAATAGGGTAGACGAAATTTCGCAAATCCTAAAAGTAATCGCTTCTGCTGCAAGCTTTTCTGCTGAATCATCCAACCTAGGCATCTAAATTTTTTCACGCGATTAATCTTCCCTTTATTTTAAATAGTCTGTTGTGGCCCATCACTGATATTTTTAATTTATTTTATCTTCTCAAAGGAGGCCTGTAATCCTACTTTCTCCGCTATCTCTGTTGATGAATCTTCGTGATTGCTGAGTTAATGTTGGTGGAAAAAATGGCTAGATCATCAGCTATGTTTGGGTCCTAGTTGAATCATTATTTATTCCGATCCTCTTAGCTCATTGTCTTCTTCCATTCTTGAAGACTCAATTGAAAAGGAGTGGAGAAACTTCATCTAGTTGTCTGATACCAGTTTTGGTTTTGAAAGGGGTCCGAGATGTTGGAAAAAAAATTAACTTTTGACCCTTTTATCGATCAGAACCTGTTAAATTATCCACTCCAAATCCCTCCATAACGTTCAACAGTGACTTACTTTCAACCGAGTCGTGCACCTTTTTTTAATCAATGCACAGGATACGCATTATCAGGTACAAAACGTGGTAGGTACTACTGTGCGATAAAGTTGAAAATCTTCTCTAGGCAGAAACTTCCTTTCCTGAAATTAGCCTGGTACTTATTAGTCTGTTTATAAAAATAAACATCAGTTGAGTTCTGGACTGTTTTGGAGAGCGTCTCCCATGAAACATATACTAATATAATACAATTTTGTCATATGATGACATGATGGAGACCGTGGCTGTTGTTTGAAGACAAATGTTGATGGTGTTAGGACAGCAACCAGTTGGTTGCTGTCCTAACACCATCAACTAATATAATATCCGTCCAACGTTGATACAGTTTTGAGCCACCATTTTTTTGGAGTTGGTGGACTGGCACCGATAGCCACTCGGAGGATACGCGACCAGCTCTCTGTATCTCCTCAAAGACTTCAGCTGGTATGTTCCGAATGTCTTCATTGACCAGCTTCAGGAAATCTGCGACAATTGATTGCTTTCAAGCTGCTATATTATTCCTTACGGCGGCCATGATCTCTTTCATTTCTGTCTTAGATGTGTGGATGTGCGTTTGTCGCTATTCGAGTAGCTTGTCATACGGGTTATTCCCTTTTGGTTCATTTTCTTTTCGCCGGTTTTTTAAGCACGCTGCCAAGATTAGGGTATTAGATTTTTTGTTCATGCCCAGCATTCCATTTTTTCCCTGAGCCACATGGTTGGGGGTTGTTACACTTTCAGACTAGACTTGAAAATTTGATTGAAATCCCAGAGATTGTTCTTTAGAATATCCTGATCAATACGTTCCATCCGTTGTTTCTAAAACAATTGCCTTACAAGTCTGATCACAGGGGTTGCGTGCTTCCGACTTACACAAAAGGAGTTCAAATAATGGTGTTCCTTCGGCGAGTTTCATTTTTTTCAACGACAGTGTTCTATAGGCGTGATTTTGGTCTGGTCCGAGGTTTCGTTGCACCATCTACGTTTCAGTTTACAAAATTTCAAGGTTTATACATTAGCTGCTTCTTGTATTGTCTGTTGTATTGTACTCTCTGTCCAGCTCTAAGACTGAAGTGTTAGTTGCTGATGGCACACTCCCAATACTTGTTAATTGATTTACAATTCTGCCACATCATTTCTGCATTAGTTCTTTCCTGCTGTTGGAGCCTTTCTGTAAGGAATGAAATTCATTTTAATCCTGGAGAGGTAATTATCTAAATGATACTTGGTGCCCTTTTGAACTTTAATATTCTTAATTTCCTTCATCGCAGTCTTAAAATCGGGCATGTAGCCGATTTCTCATCGTTCGAGTTTCCAAGTGGAGGCCCTGTCTCCTCTTTACTTTGATTTTGTCGAACTGTGTCGAACGTATAGTCTTCAGTTAATATCGAACACAAACTAATTCAAAATGTCTTGGTCCTTCTGTGTGTAGGCTGTTTCCCTGTACAGGTTAATAATTTACTTCCATTCCACGTCAGATTACAGTCGTCGAAGAAAATCTTAATATTCGTTGTAGTTATTTTCATCTTCTGCTTCTCTTGAAGGTCCCAAAATTATTCAGTTTTCTCTGTACTATGGCTGCTGTTCTCACATATCAGGGTGAAGCCTTTGCCCCACAGCAAAGAGGGAGTATTGACAGTTAATTGATACGAAAGAAAAATTCACTACTGGTTTGATAAAGCTCTTATTTACAATAAAATCTGTTTCAAACATTGAAAAAAGGAAATCCGTGAATATGAGCAATAATATATCATAGATCCTATATCCCACATTGTTCATAACACATTCGTCCTGATAATGTGTATTCTGAACACAAGGAATTGTGATGTTTTGGTAGTCCAACAAATTGTCAATCCTTAGAGCTCACCAAATTTTCGCAATGATTTCACATTTGTCGTTCCGATGTAATATTCGCTCGTCTTTTTCAACTTGGTATATCTGCCACAGAGCATGCAAGTCCCTGCGACTTCCCTAAGCATGTAGTTGCACGCCTACATGATCCCAAGATATGCTTGCACTTTTGGGGTCGACAGGCAGAGCCTGATTTCGTAGTGTTAGGCCCAGATTGTGGGATTGTATGTTTGTTTCATTAAAAACTTGAGATGGTAATTTGTTTGTTGTAAGTAATATCTGTAATTCATTCTGATTTAGCTAACTCATCTCCTCATATTTACAGGTTTTCTTTAATGATATTTAAGGCGTTGAGAGTTATGAGTATTTTGTTTCCCTGATTATCTGGAAATTTCAATCAATCATACGTTGGACTTTTCATTAAAGCTCAATTAAATTCTCAGGAATGTTCAATGTACAACATGATGATAAGGTAAAATAAAGAAAGATGCCTCCGGTAACACTGAAGTGCGCCATAATAATATTTTATCACTTCGTTAATTCACTACGTGGACGTATGGAAGGCTTCCCGCTAACATGTTATGTGGGGTTTCAAGGTCATTGTTTTCTGTCACCAAGAGACGATGACTCTACGATGTGTATTTGAATGCATACTGTGAAGGCAGGATCCAGTTTATGGTGTCTGGGGAGGATGAATTTGTGGAGACTGGGGATGATGGGCTCTTCTACCCATAATCCTTCGAAAGGGATTGTAGTCGGGCAGTCGGGGCTACCATAGTATACTAGTGGCAAATGGATTTACTGTGACAGCAAATCTTTTACAAGACAGTCTGAGAACTCCTAGGAGGGAGCATCATTTTGCTGTAGACTGCTGTTAGTTGTGGTTAACTGGCTGAAAGCTTAAACATTTTCGTAAAACTTCTAGGAACTTGCTAAGTCGGGGAGTTGTCCAACAGCCTTCCATGGTACAGGAGGTCCTCATGTGGAGAGGTAAGTCTGCGAGTCTTCTGTACATCACGTTGGGTCGTGGTCAGTGGGGTTCCTTTTATGAGACAGAATGCCTGGGAGAATTATTTTTTATAAGCAATGTCCAGACTTGCTGCTGTATGATAATAATTTTTATTTTTTTTCCCTTTCACTGTACATTTGTTTCGGCTTAACTGCCATTAACGAGAGACCTGTTCTACGATGTGGGTGACATTACTCTCATAATACATTTTTTTTTGTTATAGTAGGACAGTTTAGCTGAAACAGATGTGTAGAGAAGGGGAAGGAAATAGAAATTAACATCACACACAGCGAGTCCTGACACTCTTTTCAAATGTGTCACGTGCTGACTTATAGTTTATGTTCCTGCAGAGTAGTATAAGGATTAAAACGTATGTTTACTGTGTGGAGCTGAGAAATTCTGTTTCATCATTTTTCAATGATCTAGTCATTTGTTGGGATTCTATGAGCGTGTAATTGCTTGGTTGCAAGCTCCCACACAGACGAGCACAGAGTAGTATGATAGCTGGTGGTGGTTTTTAACAAAGGCAGTGGACTTGGTGAGGTCTAGTGGCTACCAACAAACTATTTGTTTTGGTGCAAACTTGAGAGAATGGCATATGATTTCCTATATTATTGCTGGGAATCGGAACCTTGTCGAATGCAGGTGTAGTTACCAGCATGTAATTAGTTGTTGATTACAGAGTAGGAACACACTAACCTATGGTGGTTACCCTCATGTAGCGGTGCAGAAGATTCATTAGGTTAAGTGTATAAATACTTCCGAGTAAATCTATGGAAAAATATTAAGATTAACTTCGTGTGCTGCTCATGTCTTCGTCCTTCATTGTCCAACTTCCTCTCCTCCATTCTCTCTAGCCATTTACTATGTAATATGAAAATGATGCAACTAGTCAGAAAGTACCCGTAGTTTCAATAAATAAGGAAAGTATATTTAAAACGTAGTCCTTGTTTGTGGTATCTCTTTTACAATGTAGGCACCTAATTTTGTGGAGAAAGATTTATTTCGTTTTGTAAACACACACACACACACACACACACACACACACACACACACACACACACACACACACACATATTCAAATACATCAAAAAATTACATAAAGACTGTAACTTGCTGCGTAGTATTTTGAAGTTGGGTTCGGAAATAGGAAACACCTAGCACCATTTTTATCAAAAATATTACGTAAATCAGCATTTCTGTACGTGCAGAGATCAACACAATGCTCAAATCAATTGCTTCCCACATCTAATTGCTGTCAGGCGTCACAAGGTGGACAGCAAACCAGCGGGACTCTGCATTTTACAAGCCTCTTAGAATATGTGCGCTCACCTCACACGAACTGTGGACTGGACAAAAATGCATAACATGCTTAAAGATTGCGAAAATATTGAGTCGCTGACTAACAAGAGAACTTTCCAAATGTAAGTAAATGGGCTGATGATATATGGTGGGTATGTAAACTGGTCCAAATAATGCAATACACATTTTTCTCGTTTTTGCCCATTTTCACTTAGGGGGTAAAATCACAACCCAAATGTAATTTGGTGCATGGTGAACAAGAAAGTGTGTTCCACATAGAAGTAGAACTGCATTAACTTTGCTCCGGTATAAACTGAATTTTTATACAAATTATCCCACACCTACCAATAAATTTTGAGAAATTAAAGCTTCTGTTACAACATAGATTAGAGACACTCTCTTTCCATATCCACCCATATGTAGTAAAGCTGACTCCTCAAACACCATTTTTATGAAATATATTGCACAAAACGTGCTGTTGGAGTAGTTTCAACATCTCTAATTGAAATACAAGAATGTTCATTATGCATATAATTCTTTGCCTTATTTCGCTTCGCTTTGTGTTTTCAATTGTTATTTTAACTTTTAAATCCATGTTTCATGGTCTTTGTTTACCATTACATGTATGTATAGGATGTTAATTAAAAATAATATATAATTATTTTTGATAATATGAAATCATTACAGCAATGACAATCTATAAAGAAAAACTTGGCACACTTTTTTACACCATGAAAGAAATTTATCTACATAATGCATACCACTAACAACACAATACAAAGCAAAATGCAGAAAAATTCTGAAACAGTTGCGAGTGATACTCACAGCATCCTCCTGTGCACCATGCATATTTCAGTAGACTAGAAAACCTTGGTGAAGGGAAAAGATTTTGTACTGGTTACTGCAGCTAGATTATATTGCTTCTCAAGTGCAGCCTATCATCATAATCGTGCCGGATGTGAACCAGTTCTGTCGAGACTTTTGGGGTTACCAAATGAACAGTTTGTGAAAGCACTGTATTGAATCTCATACTGAGGACAGGCAGTGACCACACCAAAAATCTAATAATAATAACATATAAAACAATTGAAAACACGAATAGACTTATAATGGTTATTTTATGTAAGTATTGCGAAAATAATTCAACAGTGTATCCTTTAAAACTTATTTCCAAGAAATGGCATTTCAGAGACGAGCTTCAATACATGAGGGTGGAAGTGATGTGAGATTTTGTGTAGTTGATTTTGTAATGAAAGCCTTCATTTTCAAACATTAATTAATTGTGCCAAGGTAATTTACAAAACTTCAGATTATAACAAAAATTGGTTATACTGGTCCGTAAAACGTTAATTACATTTTAACAATTATATGAACACATATAAAAATGTTTTGAGGTTTGGAGGATATTCCCTCTAATCCTCAAATGACTCTTTACCTTTTTGGATGTGTTTGCACCCCATAAAAGTGAAAGTGGCCAAAAACGTGATAATAATTATAGCATTATTTGCACTCCTCTATGTATCTGCCAAGTTTCGTCAAAATCTTTCTTTATATCTTGGGATGTTCCCTTGTGCGTATTATGCTGCTGAAGAGAGTAAACAATGTCTTTCTGAGTTAAATCTCATCTGATATCAAACTCACTTTAACAGTGCAGTAAACCCACTCAAACTAATTAATTTCCACATTTTCGTCAAGTATCAAAATATTCTTTTCACATTTAACACATCTGCAAAAGACTTGCTAGCTATACAAAAATTGCAGTGTTTATGTTGAGTATAATAAAGTTTAAGCCAAATATTGCTCTGTTGTTTTCCACACATATTTATCATACTGGTGCCTAAAAAATAACAGTAAACTCTAGACTATACTATTTCCATACGTAATCACAAGTGATTTAAGAAAAATAACGCAGTAGACATTGTAAGTTAGGAGTACAAGATGTAAACTGTCGCCTCCAGCATGCAATTGTAGATATGCAGAGAAACAAATAGGTATTTTGGGGTTACTCTTGTTGTAACACGCTGTTTCCCAGCACCATTTCAGGAGCTTCAAAGATAATCTATCTTAAGAAACGTAAATCGATGGCAGTTATTGCACATGACTCGATGTAGTCCAGGCTAGGTATGGAACAAACTTCAGCAATCGGAATTATGGCTCTATAACACGTTCGTAGGAGTGACTGAGGCTCTCTCAAGGGGTAAGTAATTTAGTCGTGGAAAATTTTAAATTGAATATCCATTGTGCTTGCAAAGTGTATGAAATCTTCCATACTTTGAAAAATAATGCGTTTTAATTTTGATGTAGTTGTCATAGGGATCTGTAGTTACACTTTTACGATAAACAGCTTCCATGTGAAACTTCTTGGCAGATTAAAACTATGCGCCAGACCGAGACTCAAACTCGGGACATTTGCCCTTCGCAGGCATGTGCTCTACCAACTGAGCTACACAAGCGCGACTAACGCCCCGTCCTCACAGCTTTACTTCTGCCAGTATGTCGTCTCCTACCTTCCAAACTTTACAGAAGCTCTCCTGCGAACCTGCAGAACTAGCATTCCTGAAAGAAAGTATATTGCAGACACACGTCGTGCTTGGGAGCTCAATTGGCAGAGCACTTGCCCGCGAAAGGCAAAGGTCCCGAGTTCGAGACTCGGTAAGGCACATAGTTTTTTTTCTGCCAGGAAGTTTCATATCAGCGCACACTCCGCTGCAGTGAGATAATCTTATTATGGAAGCCTCCATGGCCGGCCGAAGTGGCCGTGCGGTTAAAGGCGCTGCAGTCTGGAACCGCAAGACCGCTACGGTCGCAGGTTCGAATCCTGCCTCGGGCATGGATGTTTGTGATGTCCTTAGGTTAGTTAGGTTTAACTAGTTCTAAGTTCTAGGGGACTAATGACCTCAGCAGTTG
Source organism: Schistocerca piceifrons (assembly GCF_021461385.2). Classification (NCBI taxonomy): domain Eukaryota; kingdom Metazoa; phylum Arthropoda; class Insecta; order Orthoptera; family Acrididae; genus Schistocerca; species Schistocerca piceifrons. Next base: position 813,585,376 of record NC_060141.1, read on the forward strand.
AGTCCCATAGTGCTCAGAGCCATTTTAACCATTTTTTTGAAGCTTCCATGTGTGTGTGTGTATGTGTGCGTGCGCGCGCGCGCGCTTTACTACTCGATAAACTATAATATATTACAGTGAACCACCTTATTCCTTCCTTCCTAAATCAGTGTTTGGACATCTGTGAATGTATGTTGCTTTTATTACATGTTTGTGATGATTATAGGAAATACCATGTGTAGATATGTGTATCTGAGACATCACCTTGACTAGGTCCAATAATATATAATAATTGCAATCTGCTATATGATGCATTATCTTCACCTTTCTTAAATTGGCGCTGAAATAAAGGGTGTTTCTAAATGAGTAGGCTCAGTTATACATTCAAAATTCATACTTGTTTGTGTGCATATCTAGAACTTTATCTCGGTTAGGACAGTTTTGATCTTGTAGGCCTAATGTGTAATTTGAAATGTCTGTTACTTTTCGTAAATGCCATGTGTTTTGACACGCAAACAGTATACTTCGTAGTTCACAATAATGATTTGCAACCCATATGGCAAATACGTGCAGATAATGACAGTGTTTAATTAATATAAACATCGTGATACACAATGCCAACACTGCACTTTTTGCATTTCTGCTGTGTTTCTTGAAGAATTTTATATGTGGAGAAAATATTGTGATACATGGAAGCACCATAGGTACAGAAATTATAATGAACTCCTAAAACAAATTAATGTTTGATTGCATTTGATATCAGAGGAGATTTGACATGGTGAAAACATTGTTTACTCTTGTTGACAAGTGCACTAAAAGTCGTAGTGCCTATGTGTGTCTCGTGAAGTTGCATGCATTTAATGTTCTGCTGACTGGATGTGATGGTTCTGGGTATAAGGAAAAGTACTTCAGCAGCGGGTCACTGCTCTCGAAATCTCTACATATTTTACAAGCCTCAGCTAGTCTGAGGATTTCTATCAAGTTGGCGATATAAAATATGCTTAGTCATCTGTTTATTGTTGCAGCTGCTTTCCTGCTCTACTTTAGAAATGTGACAATAATTTAGATTTGGAAAGTAATAAATTTATGGGTTCATTCAATATTCGCACATACACAAATTATGCTTTAAGTGATTTTTGAGAAAAATGTGGCAGAAAACAATTAGAGTATTTGGATACCTGTGGGGACCCTCTGAAGTACTATGAAATACTGCAAGTTTGGCATATTACATAAATTTTGGATAAACATTGTTCGTCAATTATTTTCTTAGTTTTGAGTACACTTACGAAAGATATATAAAAAGAACTATGAGAGTTGCTGATTTATGAAGCTTAGTTTGCAGTCAGTTCTGAGTATTATTAGTAACTACGCTCCAGTCCCTAGACCCAGTTTCAGACATGTGAATCTGACGGATTACGTATTTCAGGCTGTAGCGGCCACTTTCCAGCATGGCCACATCCCAGCCCGCTGTAGGATCACATCGGTTCGTCTTCTTCCTGCTGGTAATGTAACTGAGATTTGGCAACAAGGCAAGGTATATTTGCCAACTCTGAGGCTTAATTCCGTGCACACTCGTCGATCACAGAGTTCACTTGATTTTTCCTGTCATTTCCATTGAATAATCTCCGTTATTATGGTTTGAGGTGGAACAAAAGATTGTTAATTTACCGTTTTCAGCCCACGAAGATCGCTGCACATGGAAATCGCAACTAATCGTGTCCTTTAAATAGCGGTTTATTGAGTTCTAGCCTGCCTTCTGACCTGCTGAATTATGAAAAAGCGTCTGTTATAGGTCGTGGTTCCAGTCTCGCTGACTGTAAAGTTTTTATCCCTTCTGTGAAAGAGCTACAAGCAGTCAGATCAAACATCGATAAGGAAATCGCAAGAAAATACTTTCGGCTCATAGTGTAATGGTGAAAAACTTACAATGCTGCACAAGAGGTAACGCCTCTTTCCGCTGCTGACAAACAAATTTTGGGTTTCTAGGAATACATAACTTTATTTATGAAATGCCACATTTACATACCACTTGAGTATGACACAGCATACGAGTCAAACACAGACCCAATCGATATCTAAGTGAGAAGTGTGTTACTAATTCGTGTCGATAGAGGCATGCTTGTGTACAGATACTAAGTTTTATTGAAACAGACTTTCGTGGTAAGGTTATCGTGGGTAGTTATATTTTATTTCTTATAATGCAGTGCACTATTTTCGTACGGTTTCATTTAGTGTTGTTAAAACATTAGTTAACATGAGAGAGAAATTAATCATCAACGATATGTGCGAATTCTCTGATGTTATCTATAACAGTCTAACAAACCACATGAAGTTTATTGATTACATGCATGTAGAAAATTTGTTCTGAGTTAAAGTTGTCAAACAAGGTCTTATGAAGAATAAAATGCCACTGCCACACGACAGCTAATGTAGAAAATACTTCTCTGACATATTGTGGTACGATGCGCTCTCCCCATACATAATACAAAAGCTTCGAGATGCATCTGCAGCCTGGCCATCTATTAAACCTGAAAAGAACATAATGTCGCAGAAGTTAGCCCTTTTTCCACATGCGTCTATTTTCGGTTGAGAAGTGAAGGGAATTATGTTCAAAGTTCCATTAGATCGATAACTTCAGCAGACAGCAGTATAGCGTTTAAAGAAATGTAGCAGTGAATGTACCCAAACTCGCGACGTCTTATCAACAGTGCGCGACGCTTACCGTTACGCTACTAGCTGACACACAGTTACAACGCCTCCAGAACTCAACAACAGTTCCTCCAGAACTTGCGCATTGCACAGTGCTGTGAGATAATGCATATGGCCGGATCTAGACTTCTGAGAGACAGACAGTTACAGCTTTTCTTTTGCACTGCACGACGTTTTTAACAAACAGATAGCGCAATAGAGGAGCTCAACTCGAAAGGAACACTTCCTGTTTAAATTTCTGCATCCTACACTGTTGGCAGTTCTGTGTAGGTGTCAGTTACGTGAATTTATTTCGGTGATTACAAAAGAATCGAATGTATGCACTGGGTTGCCGAGGCAGCTAGTTCATGGTAATTCGGTCAACCAAGTAAATGAATGTACTGAACAAGCTGCAAACCACTACCGGGAGTCTATGTGACAGAATTATCATCCAGTGTGCCGCAACATTGTTGTGATACAATAATGAGTGATAGTGCAGAGAATTTGGTGGTCTCTTGGATTGATGCTAGGTTAATATACTTATGATCTGGGTTCGATTCCGACTTCTGCTGATAATTTTTGATAAGGAGAGACAGATTCTGTTCTCTTCTGGCTACGCCAAGTGAAGAAGGTATAATGGCATTTTGGTTTGAAAATCACATTAAACGTGATATTCCTTCTCTACCAAGTAGGCGTTATGTGGAACCACGATAAAGTAAGGAGTGGCGACATGTAGAAACTCTGTCACCAGTAACCTTTCTTATACTAGTTATTTATGTCTAGTGACTAAACAAACGCAATGTAGGGTCACAGGACACTTATTCCATCTTTTATTTGAGCTTCTGTATGTCGATAAAATTGGTTCTGATCTGGGAATGCAACTCAGACCGCCCTTAACGCGGAATTTGATCCCTTCGTGACAATAAAGCTCGGCTGCAATTTGTTGTTTGTTCAGAACTGCAGATTTCCTAACATCTCCACATATTGCGCGTGAATGGATTCGAATCCTGGCCCGGCACTAAAGATTTCATTATGTATTATCAAGCTCTAGCATGAGAACACCTATTCTGCTGGTGGATAATAACTTAGAGTGATCTCTCAAATAGTTCTGTGTCTCACTGGGAGTCAAAAACGTCAAATATCGTCAGTGTTGACAACGAATGGAAATATATTAAAAATCTAAGTTCAAGGATGTTATTCCGAGCTACTGGTGGAGAAAAATTCTGTAGCTGACGTCTCTTTGTGTGTAGTCAACAACGGTATGTGTGGGGGTTCGATTCCCAGTCAGCATTGAACTCTTCGTCATATTATTTCTAGTTCAAACATGGTCACATGTCGCGGCTGATGTAAGAAACCCATATTTAACGTTCGTTTTCTCTAATAAATAACAGCGATAGGTTCCGTGTTGGAGTCCTGGGAAGGAAAAAATTGTTTCTTCTCGTCATTTCAGTTAAAACATCTAGCTACTGCCGAGAAAATCCGATGTGTCGCAGTTGATTGTGCTTCGATAACAATCCGGTTAGGTTCTGGGTTCGAATCCCTGTCCAACGCAAAGGTTTACATCACGGCATTTCAAGTAAGTTACTTGTGAAGAAGCAATATTTAACATCTCTCGTAGTTCGTTAACAAGGACAATAGATGCTGGGTAGGAATTCACGCCCGTTAACAATGTTTACGTTCTGTAATTTGAAGTAGATATCTGCCATCTGATACTGTCTAACAGTCATTCCTGATTAGGCATACAGAGAGTGATATACCTCGATTTTAGTTTCCGTCAGTCCCGAAGTCTTTGCTTAGTCTGCATGTCCTGGGTTTGAATCCATATGCAGAACGAGACGGTTCGTCGTGTCATTTGAAGTTCATACATATTCTCAACTAGCTGCTCGTGAATAACTTAATTTTTTATTGTCATTTTGTGTTAAATAATAATTACGGTATGTTATTTTCAAGAGGAAATCATGAATACGACGAACTTAGTACGTGAATTACCGATCTGACGTAATAATGAGTGTGGTAACATTTCATGTATGTCACATATTGTAATAAATGTGAGCTTACAAGCCTGAAGAACCGTCATATCTGTGATAAGATGTAAAGTAATACCAAGGTACTACAAATATCAGGGAACATCTTGAGTTATTGCGATACAGAACAGTGTTTTCTAGTGGTTACTTGTTGGAACCACTTTCAATAGTCAAACGACTGTACCGAGGGGCGATTAGAGGACCTGCTAGACAGCTGCGCTATGTGGGTTGCATTCGAATCAGGCGAAATGCAATTCAGGTCGTTCGGATACTTTTGAGCACAACTGTACAATCGTGCTCATACGTATCCGAACGACCTGAATTGCATTTGGCCTGATTCGCATACAACTCTCTTAACGCAGATGTCTAGCAGGTCCTCTAATCGTCCCTCGGTACAGTCGTTTGACTATTGAAAATGGTTCCAACAAGTAACAACTAGAAAACACTGTTCTGTATCGCAATAACTCAAGATGTTCCCTGATATTTGTAGTACCTTGGTATTACTTTACATCTTATCACAGGTATGACAGTTCTTCAGTCTTGTAAGCTCACATTTATTACAATATGTGACATACATGAAATGTTACCACACTCATTATTACGTCAGATAGGTAATGCACTAAGTAAGTTACCTCGATTTTAGACAGTATCAGTTAACAAATATCAACTTTAAATTACACCACGCAGACATTTTTAACGGACGCGAATTCCTACCCAGCATCTACTGTCCCTGTTAACGAACTACGAGAGATGTTGAATATATGCTTCTTCACAAGTAACTTACTTGAAATGCCGTGAGGTAAAGCTTTGTGTTGGATAGGGATTCGAACCCGGAACCTAATTGGATTGTCATCGAAGCACAATCAACTGTGACATGTCGGATTTTCTCGGCAGTAGCTAGATGCTTTAACTGAAATGACGAGACGAAACTTTAACAACGCTAGGTGCCAGGATGGAGTCCTGGGAAAGAACAAATTACATTCTAAAGAAAACGAACGTTAAATATGGGTTTGTTACACCAGCAGCAACATGTGAGCATGTTTGAACAAGAAATAATATGACGAAGAGTTCAGTGCTGACTGGTAATCAAACCCCACACATGTCGTTGTTTGACTACACTCAAAGAGACGTTAGCAACCGAATTTTTCTCCACCAGCAGCTCGGAATAATATCCTTGTACTTACAGTGATCTCGCAATTAGTTCTGTGTCTCACTGGGAGTCAAAAACTTCACATATTATTAGTGTTGGCAACGAATGGAAATGCATTAAAAATTAAAATTATTACCCACCAGCAGATAGGTGTTCTCATGTTAGAGCTTGAAAATACATAATGAAAACTTTAAGCATTCGAACCCATTCATCTGCAGTATGTCGAGATGTTGAGGAACCTGCAGTTTTGAACAAACAACAAATTGTAGTCACGAAGGGATCAAATTCCGCGTTTAGGGCGGCCTGAAATGCATTCCCAGTTCAGAACCAATTTTATCGACGTACAGAAGCCTAAATAAAAGATGGAATAAGTGTCCAGTGACCATACACAGGGTTTGTTTCGTCACTAGAAATAAATAACAAGCATAAAAAAGGTTACTGGTGATAGGTTGAACCACAAAGTCAGGAGTGGCGAAATGTGGGAACACTAACGTCTACTTGGTAGAGAAGGAATATCATGTTTAATGTGAATTTCAGACCACAATGCCATTATACCTTCTTCACTTGGCGTAGCCAGAAGAGAATAGAATTTGTCTCTCCCTCTCAAAAATAGTCGGTAGAAGTTGGAATCGAACCCAGAACATGAGTATATGAATCGATCAGCATTCCAACAGGCCATCAAATCCTCTTCCTTGTGGCTCATTTTTCTATTGTAACGCCGTTGCGCCACACTGGATGAGAATTCTGACACACAGGCTCCCTGTAGTGGTTTGCAGCATGTTCAGTACATTCATTTACTTGGTTGACCGAACCGCCATGAACTAGCTGCCTCGGCTACCCAGTGCATACATTCGACTCTATTTTGTAATCACCGGAATAAAATCACGTACCAGCCACCTACACAGAACTGCCAACAGTGTAGGATGCAGAAATTTAAATAGGAAGTGTTTATTTCCATTTGAGCTACTGTATTGCGCAATCTGTTGGTTGAAAACGTCTTGCAGTGCAAAAGAAAAGCTGGAACTGTCTGTCCTGAGATGTTTCTGGCCTTATGCATTATCTCACAACACGGTGGAATGCGGAAGTTCTGGAGGAATTGTTGTTGACTTCTGGAGATGCTGTAGCTAGGGTTAAGCTAGTAGTGTAACGGTATATGGAGTGCACTGTAGACGAAATGTCGCGAGTTCAAATACATTCACAGCTACATTTTTGAAACGCAATTCTGCTATCTGCTGAAGTTATCAATCTAATGGAACCTTGAACATAATTCCTTTCACTTCTCAACCAAAAATAGTCGCATGTGGAAAAAGGGCCGACTGCTGTGGCATTTTGTTATATTCAGGTGTAATAGACGGCCAGGCAGCAGATGCATCTCGAAACTTTTGTATTATGTATGGGAAGAGCGTATCGTGCCAAAATACATCAGAAAAGTATTTTCTACATCATCTGTCGTGTGGTAGTGGCATTTTATTCTTCTTCAAACCTTGTTTGACAGCTTTAACTCAGAACAAGTTTTCTACATGCATGTAATCAATAAACTGAATTTACATTGTCAGACTGTTATAAATAACATCAGAGAATTCGCATATATCGTTGATGACTAAACAACAGTAAACATGAGAGAGAAATTAAACACTAAAAGAAACCCTACGAAAATTGTGCACTGTAAAATAAGAAATGAAATGAAACTACCCAAAATAACCTTCCGACGAAAGTCTGTTTTAATAAAGCTGAGTATCTGTACAGAAGCTTTCCTCTATCGGACTGAATTAGTAAGATACTACTCACTTAGATTTCGATTGGGTCTATGTTTAATTGGTATGCTGTGTCATATTAAAAAGGTATGCAAATGTAGCATTTCATAAATAAAGTTATGTATTCCTGGAAACCCAAAATTTGCTTGTCAGCAACGGAAAGAGGCCTTATGTCTTGTGCCGCATTGTTAAGTTTTTCACCATTGCACTATGAGCGGAAAGTATTTTCTTGCGTTTTCCTTATCGATGTTTGAGCTGACTGCTTGTAGAAGGGATAAAAACGTTGCAGTCAGCGGGACTGGAATCACGAACCAGAACAGACACTTCATTTTAACAGGACAGCACGTTACCACATAGCTAGCACTCAGGTGTGTGTCTTGCATTCTTATTACTAGGCCAATAGTGACTAGAACTCGTAAAATCGCTATTTAAAGGACAAGATTAGTTGCGATTTCCACGTGAAACGACTTTCCTGGGCTGAAAACCGTAAATTTACAATATTTCGTTACACCTCAAGCGAAAATAACTCAGAATCTTCAAAGGAAATGACAGGAAAAAATCAAGTGAACTTTGAGGCTTAATTCTGTGCACCCCAGAAAGTAACTCGTCGACTACAGAGTTGCCAAACATACCTTGCCTTCTTGCCAAATCTCAGTTACATTAGCAGCAGGAAGAAGACGAACCGATGTGATCCTACAGCGGGCTGGGAAGTGACCATAGCAGCCACCTCAAAGACGTGGCTGTCACGGCCTGGAATACGTAATGCGTCTGATTCGCATTTCTGTAACTAGGTTTAGGGACTGGAGTGTAGTTACTAATAATACTCAGAACTGACTGTAAACTAAGCATCATAAATCAGTAACTCTCATAGCTGTTTTTATATTTCTTTCGTAAGTGTACTTAAAACTAAGAAACTCATTCGCAGGCGTTTCTGTGCCTCGCCGATACTCGAGCACAACGTATAAATAAAAATAAACGAAATGTCGTATTCATGATCTTTGGAACAAGAATTAATCTAATGTAATCAAATCTAATCTAATCACATCATATTGACGACTAGCCATGAAGAGTCATGAATTACCGCAATTTTTGCCAATACCAGTAACCAAATCTAAACTTGAAAATAAAAGACGACAAGTTTTGTAATAAACTGGGACTCCTATCAAGACCCCTTCGTCCCTGTTAGCTAACCACGAAAGATGTCTGATATACCTCCATTCAGAAGTAACAAAGTGTGCATGCATTTAAAGATGAAGCGCATGATTTGAAGTCGTGTGACGGAGATACGAACCCAACACGTAATTGGATTGTTAACTAAGTAAAATCAAATGTTATGTATCGGTTTTTATTACCAGCTGCTAGGTGTTTGAATCTAAAATTAGGATAAAATTTTTTGTGCCTGAGCGACAGTCGAACGGCACGCCTTCTTTGTCATCCACGAATGTAGATTAAGTATCAATTGGTTACTCACCAACAGTATGATTTGTGCGTGGTTGACCAGAAATAACACTTATTGCGAATGTTGGCAAAACGTGAACAGACATTAAAAATGCATGTTAATTTTCACTAGCAGGCCGGTATGCTCGTGATAAGGCTTGAAATGAAATTATGAATAGTTTTGTACTGGATCAGGATTCGGACCCACATACTTATCTTTGGAGGAGACCTAGAGAAGATTGCAGTCTTGGGAGAAGGAATGAAATGATTGAACCTTACTGTTCCGAGAGATTTAGATCCTCGAGAGAGGAGATACGAATTCAAACCACAGTCCAGCATCAAATTTTTCAACGTCTGTAGTTCAATCAAGTACAAGTAAAATAAGAGACCTGTTCCTTTAAATGGCTATCGGTTCATGAAATAAAAGAAAACTTTCTAATGTAAGTAAATTTACGCTGGCGACATTATTTCTGTTTACCATGTTTTCCACCTATGTCATTGCCCAACGTAAACAGGCTCTGCCCAATTGGTAATGAAGGAATTTGATGTTCAATGCGGATTATGGATTATAACATCTTTCTCTTGAGGTTACCAGAGGTAAGGTAAATCTGTCTCTCTTAAAAGTAAATGTCTGAACCTGTAATAGTTCGTTCCACCAGACCATTGTGGCCATATTTTCCAGCCCCAGGAGTGTGCTGTAACGGATGACGTGCTTACATTACAAAATTAGTCACGGTCGAAAAGAATTTGAGTCTGTTAAATGGTTAAGTATAAGCAAGATTCTGACGTCGAGATTATGCTATTCTCATGTCAGCAGGATGTAAAAAATCTTCTAGGCATCATTGCCTCGATGTGAAGCCATTTTGAAATTTTTCACTAATTCATAAAATTTCTTAGTTCGAGAAAATCCACTGTGAAGTGTGAAGTTACCGGATAATTCGATTATTACCGTCATTATTACTATCAATTTCTTCATACCGCCGCTGGAACACATGTTCTTGGGCAACTACTTCTATAATGACCAAAACAGATTAAATGATCTTCAAGCACAAGTATCTTTCCCTGTCAACAGAATTCTTTTCATGTTAATATCAAACATCAGCAATTACTCGTAGATTACATTAAAACTAAAGTAATTGATGAATACGTCAGTTGATAACAAAAATGCGCTGTCTTTCTTCATTTACTTGCGCCTAGAAATAGCTGTCGAATACTGCCAAACCAAAAGCCAAGGGATCTTACTGCCTTCCGATATACGTCGCTGTCAGTTCTTCCATATGATTTTGTCGACGTGACCTGTTTCAAGTTGTGTATGACACAGAATGTTTTAGATAATCAGTTGTTTTCCTTTTCAATAAACAGAAAGATTCTCATTCTAAGCTATCCAAGTTCAAAATTTTCACAATAATAGTTCAAATTTAATATTCGCTTCTGTAATGTAGGAAAGTATTTCACAGTTGCAAAACCGCATCCGACTCATTGTCCTTACACTTGGTCGCTGACCATAAATTCTAGCTCAGAGTGACACCAGTTTAAGTAAACTAATGGAGCGAAGACTGTTTCCCAGTGCCCTTTCTCAACGGAAAAATATGCAATTCACTCGTTGGGCTCCATTAGCACACTGTAACAGTAATTTCTGTGTGTATGCAATGCATACGGATTGTAGAATTCAGTGGTGCTCTCTCTTCCACTTCTGTATACAATATGCCTGATCTAAAGGGGCCCTTTATCATTACAGGCCGTGGGCAGTGCGACATTATACTGACAACAGTAATGTGCTTATACTGACAACCTAACTGTTCGTTTTAATTGATTTGTTAATCATTTAAATAAAACATGACCTTCCAGTGAGAGACATTTCGTCCCCCTTTTCCTTCTGTGAAACTTGTCAGCAAGCTTTTTGCCCTCCAACCAGCGAAATGTGGCAGAGTGCGGCTGGTAAACGATTCACAAACCACGATTTAGTGCCGTTAAGACGATTTCTTTAAAAATTGTCGTAGCTGAACGAATATAGTTTCTTCTTAAATCGTCTTATGCAGCAACTTTCACAGATATCTCAAACATGAAAAGCTCTTTATCCAGGTACGAAGGTTGTAAAACAAACTTCCCACAGTTTGTGTCAGGTTGATCTTTCCATCTGATAGCACTGCGTAAGTATTTTGTCTAAGAGGTATCACAAGTGGTGTTCCTGTAGCTGTGGGAATCATTGGTTGAAAACGAGTTTAACACCAATGGGTACAGTATTGCTAAATATTCAAAATGATTATCAATCTAAGTCTGAGTTCATTCACAAACTTAGGCGTATTTATAATATTGAAGCTAGACTGTTTATCCTTGTCTTCCTTGAGTGGGCATTGGACGGCGTTTACACACACGTATATAATACTATGAACGCTTATACACTATAGTTAACGTTGCTCTCATAAACTATTTTTTTTTAATTCTTCTGGGTCTTCAGCGTGCAATATGTGTTGTAGATGCTGCCTTCGGTAAAAAAAAACTGACCGCTGAGTCGTTCATGTAAGGTGGACAATACAGTCGTGCTCCCCTCAGAATTCTATGTCCAGCAGTATGCTCGATCTGGAAACACTGTGGACTACGGCACATCCTCTAGGAAGCCTTGACTGCAGTCTGAGTGCATCAGTCTTGACTACAACCGTAGTCTTGAGGTAAAACACGAGACTAGCCAATACGACATCTGGCAAGAAAAAGCACATGTCGACAATACTTTTATCGCTCCTTTCCTCTTGGTGCTAAAGTTATGAGTGCAATTCAAGCGAATGTACAATATATTTCGCTTTCTGTCACATTGTCAATAACAGTTTGATTCAACACTATTTTAGCGAGAGATTTCTTAGACGCATGTGGTTGTCAGAGGCAGATGGCCGGCCGAGTTCCTGAGTTCTCATAGACCCGTTTGCTGCGTACCGGGTGGGGGGCGGGGGGGGGGGGGGGGGGGCTGAGGCACTGCATTGCCTCGCCTTCTGCCGACAACATCTCAACATCTGCTCCACTCCGCACTCTCGACAGTGTAACGTGCTTTAATGCTGTTGAGTGGTGATCCATAAAATCTGTAGCCGGCGGGTGTGGCCGAGCGGTTCTAGGCGCTTCAGTCTGGAACCGCGCGACCGGTATGGTCGCAGGTTCGAATCCTGCCTCGGCCATGGATGTGTGTGGTGTCCTTAGGTTAGTTAGGTTTTAGTAGTTCTAAGTCCTAGGGGACTGATGACCTCAGAAGTTACGTCCCATAGTGCTCAGAGCCATTTCAACCATTTGAGCCATAAAATCTATGTTTTGTGTTTCACACTCGATAGCAATGGGGCCACAAAACCGTTTTTATTTGATGAGTATTTTATTACACTGGTATACAATACATCAATGTGGCACTGAATTAATTTCATTGTTCCTGATATAGTGTTCTATAATTAAAGCATCACATCCTGTTCTTCTTCCTTTCACAGGAGATTCTTCAAATAATTTATTTTTGTCATGAATTCATATGTGTTAGTCAAGGCACAGAGCGCAAATGTTTGCAGGGAGTTCCCAATGGCTACTGTGGAAATTTAGCATATAGACCCTATAGAAATCAAGAGGTTCATTTCCTTTCCAGGCATGTGGCTTAAGTGAAGACCAATATTGAAATTAGTATCGTTGACAGTCGAATCGAATTTCTTCAGAGATGAAATTGAAGATGCTGGTAATGTGAAGCAACTCGACAGTCAGAAAGCCAAGCTCTATGACCATTAACACAACTTGCTGTGTCGAGCTACCAAGAGGACTTGATGTGTAGTACAGGTTTTCTTACGATTTCGTCACAGAATTTTTTCTGGAAATTCGTAGCTCAATAAAATAAATCAGAAAAAAAAGCTCTCACCAGCTGATCCCTGCCACAGTTCGAACTGACGACTCATTGAGCCGTTGCGAGACGAGATACGGGCGGTGGCACGGGGCCACGGACACACTGCTGCCGGCAGCCCACCCTCATCATGGTATTGGTCGCTCAGCCTCAGAACGCATCGTGAAAGATAGTAAAAGTTGTCATTTACATGAAGAATAGCATTTTCTTAGCCAAAAAATTGAATTTTCTGTCTCACTGTCTAGGGGCTATACAGCACGAGTCATTCAAATGGAAAGTGAATATCAAGTGAATTGAGCAAGTCAATTTAGTACTATACGTAGAAAAGAATGCACTGTCACAGTGTTGCCAAATTTTTGTGACAATGTTGCCAATTCTCGGTTGTGCTAGGAACAGCTCTGTAGCAGTGTGCGAGGAGAATCCCGTGCTAGCGTCATAGGAGGATACGGAGAGGAGGCGCGAGGTTTGGTTAATATGCAGCGTTTTCTCCTACCAGCTGTGTCTAACATTAAGGTGTATAAACTTCCATCACAATTGCAGTTTCCCACAAAATATATCCGAATAAAACACTTACCCTGGTACTTTGTGACAAAAGATTATTTCAGTACAATAAAAAGTCTTTAAAAATCAATTTGGGCCACCTGTCAGAAAAAGTAAGATAACAAACACGTTGCACCTTGAAATCGATTGCATCTATTTGCAGTCTTGTGATCATACAAGTAGAATTTCATGAATTGCACGAGAATCTAGAAAAATGTTGGTGGGAATGGAAGCTATAAGAAACAAAGTTAACTAACTATTCTGTGCCACGTAATAATCAAGAAACTAAAAATTATGCTCATTAAGACAGAAACTAAAGTGCAGATGTGGCACTGTGCAGATCTGCGCTTTTTCATCTTCAGATTTATACAAATAATGTATACTAACCAGCGTATTCATTGCTCTTGTTTAGTCTTCTAATAGTGAACTGGATCCACACCCATAAGTCTGATTGTTACTATGTATACTTCCATCTACTACCTTTGTATGTTATTGCTCGGTGTTCAAAAAGCTAAATATTATGCCTGCTCCCACGAGGTATTAGAACGTGCTCACAAGAAGGCTAACGAAGTATAATCAAAATACATTGAGAAGCCAATTTGTCTGTCCTCATGGTGTTAAGTCGACAGAAATATTTGGGTATTATTGCCTGAATCACCGGCATCCCATTGTTGTCTTCTCTTACTGAGATTTTCGTATTACCCTGAACACAACCCCCCATGAACCATGGACGTTGCCGTTGGTGGGGAGGCTTGTGTGCCTCAGCGATACAGATAGCCTTACCGTAGGTGCAACCACAACGGAGAGGTATCTGTTGAGAGGGCAGACAAACGTGTGGTTCCTGAAGAGGGGCAGCAGCCTTTTCAGTAGTTGCAGGGGCAACAATCTGGATGATTGACTGATCTGGCCTTGTAACACTAACCAAAACGGCCTTGCTGTGCTGGTACTGCGTACGGTTGAAAGCAAGGGGAAACTACAGCCGTAATTTTTCCCGAGGGCATGCAGCTTTACTGTATGGTTAATGATGATGCGGTCCTCTTGGGTAAAACATTCCGGAGGTAAAATAGCCCCCCATTCGGATCTCCGGGCGGGGACTACTCAGGAACGTCGTTATCAGGAGAAAGAAAACTGGCGTTCTACGGATTGGAGCGTGGAATGTCAGATCCCTTAATCGCGCAGGTAGGTTAGAAAATTTAAAAAGGGAAATAGATAGGTTAAAGTTAGATATAGTGGGAATTAGTGAAGTTCGGTGGCAGGAGGAACAAGACCTTTTGTCTGGCGAATACAGGGCTATAAATACAAAGTCGAATAGGGGTAATGCAGGAGTAGGTTTAATAAAGAATAGGAAAATAGGAATGCGGGTAAGCTACTACAAACAGCATAGTGAACGCATTATTGTGGCCAAGATAGACACGAAGCCCACGCCTACTACAGTAGTACAAGTTTATTTGCCAACTAGCCCTGCAGATGGCGAAGAAATTGAAGAAATGTATGATGAAATAAAAGAAATTATTCAGATAGTGAAGGGAGACGAAAATTTAATAGTCATGGGTGACTGGAATTCGGTAGTAGGAAAAGGGAGAGAAGGAAACATAGAAGGTGAATATAGATTGGGGCTCAGAAATGAGAGAGGAAGCTGCCTGGTAGAAGTTTGTGCAGAGCATAACTTAATCATAGCTAACACTTGGTTCAAGAATCATGAAAGAAGGTTGTATACATGGAAGAACCCTGGAGATACTAAAAGGTATCAGATAGTTCCTAAATATGTCTTACCATTATATAATCTAAGTTTTAAATTGTAAGACATGTCCAGGGGCAGATGTGGACTCTGACCACAATCTACTCGTTAGGAACTGTAGATTTAAACTGAAGAAACTGCGAAAAGGTGGGAATTTAAGGAGATACGACCTGGATAAACTGACTAAACAAGAGGTTGTACAGAGTTTCAGGGAGAGCGTAAGGGAACAAATGGCAGGAATGGGGATAAGAAATACAGTAGAAGAAGAATGGGTAGCTTTGAGGGATGAAGTAGTGAAGGCAGCAGATGATCAAGTAGGTAAAAAGACGAGGGCTAGTAGAAATCCTTGGGTAACAGAAGAAATATTGAATTTAATTGATGAAAGGAGAAAATATAAAAACGCAGTAAATGAAGCAGGCAAAAGGGAATACAAACGTCTCAAAAATGAGGTCGACAGGAAGTGCAAAATGGGATGTAGGGGCTTATGTCACTAGGGGTAAGATAGATACTGCCTACAGGAAAATTAAAGAGACCTTTGGAGGAAAGAGAGCCACTTGTATGAATATCAAGAGCTCTGATGGAAACCCAATTCTAAGCAAAGAAGGGAAAGCAGAAAGGTGGAAGGAGTATGTAGAGGGTCTATACAAGGGCGATGTACTTGAGAACAATATTATGGAAATGGAAGAGGATGTAGATGAAGATGAAATGGGAGATATGATACTGCGTGAAGAGTTCGACAGAGCACTGAAAGACCTGAGTCGAAACAAGGCTCCGGGAGTAGACAACTTTCCATTAGAACTACTGACGGCGTTGTGAGAGCCAGTCCTGACAAAACTCTACCATCTGGTGAGCAAGATGTATGAGACAGGCGAAATGCCCTCAGACTTCAAGAAGAATATAATAATCCCAATCCCAAAGAAAGCAGGTGTTGACAGATGTGAAAATTACCGAACTGTCAGTTTAGTAAGTCACGGCTGCAAAATACTAACGCGAATTCTTTACAGACGAATGGAAAAACTAGTAGAAGCCGACCTTGGGGAAGATCAGTTTGGATTCCGTAGAAATATTGGAACACGTGAGGCAATACTGACCCTACGGCTCATCTTAGAAGCTAGATTAATGAAAGGCATACCTACGTTTCTAGAATTTGTAGACTTAGAGAAAGCTTTTGACAATGTTGGCTGGAATACTCTCTTCAAATTCTAAAGGTGGCAGGGGTAAAATACAGGGAGCGAAAGGCTATTTACAATTTGTACAGAAACCAGATGGCAGTTATAGGAATCGAAGGGCATGAAAGGGAAGCAATGGTTGGGAAGGGAGTGCGACAGGGTTGTAGCCTCTCCCCAATGTTATTCAATCTGTATATTGAGCAAGCAGTAAAGGAAACAAAAGAAAAATTCGGAGTAGGTATCAAAATCCATGGAGAAGAAAGAATTACAATGTCATCGGCGAACCTCAAAGTTTTTATGTCAGGGACAGCAAACGACTTGGAAGAGCAGTTGAACGGAATGGACAGTGTCTTGAAAGGAGGATATTAGATTAGGAAATGAGACACTGAAAGTAATGAAGGAGTTTTGCTATTTGGGGAGCAAACTAACTGATGATGGTCGAAGTAGAGAGGATATAAAAAGTAGATTGGCAATGCCTAGGAAAGCGTTTCTGAAGAAGAGAAATTTAACATCGAGTATTGATTTGAGTGTCATGAAGTCGTTTCTCAAAGTATTTGTATGGAGTGTAGCCATATATGGAAGTGAAACATGGACGATAACTAGTATGGACAAGAAGAGAATTGAAGCTTTTGAAATGTGGTGCTACAGAAGAATGCTGAAGATTAGATGGGTAGATCACATAACTAATGAGGAGGTATTGAATAGGATTGGGGAGAAGAGAAGTTTGTGGCACAACTTGAGTAGAAGAAGGGATCGGTTGGTAGGACGTGTTCTGAGGCATCAAGGGATCACTAATTTAGTATTGGACGGCAGCGTGGAGGGTAAAAATCGTAGAGGGAGACCAAGAGATGAATACACCAAGCAGATTCAGAAGGATGTAGGTTGCAGTAGGTACTGGGAGATGAAGAAGCTTGCAGAGGATAGAGTAGCATGGAGAGCTGCATGAAACCAGTCTCAGGACTGAAGACAACAACAACAACAACAACAACAACTGAACACAAGACGCCGAGATAAGTGTGTATATTCTCCGTGACGAAACATCCCACATTCCATTCATCCTGATCCATTCGTTACGTGCATCGGCAGCAATGAGTGATAGGAAAGTTGTTGTGAGGTGACGAATAACAATAACAAAATAACCAAGAAAGTCTGAGTATTTAAATGGTGCACAGCAAAAATGTGTGTGAAATCTTATGGGACTCACTGCTAAGGTCATCAGTCCCTAAGCTTACACACTACTTAACATAAATTATCCTAAGGGCAAACACACACACAAATGCCCGGGGGAGGACTCGAACCTCCGCCGGGACCAGCCGCACAGTCCACGAGTGGAACCCCCCCCCAGACCGCGCTGCAAATGGTGCACTGAATAGGTGTTCTTACCACTTTTTTCCCTCTGCAAACAACCAGAACAGAATTCAGTAACAGAGAGAGCCCTGTAGCCATACATATCGCTACTACCACGAGATATTACCTATCAACTGTCCTTGCTTTACATCACGAGACGAACATTGCGTCATCGAGGTGATATTTGAAATAAATTTGTTTTCTCTCTCTTTCTCTCTTTTTCTTTTTCTTTTAATTTTTTGAGGAAAGCATCTAGAAGCGGGAGTAATAAGCAAGTAGGCTTATAATCTATTTATAGTTATTTTCATCGGGTTATATAATACAAAAATACATCTTTTAAGTGTATTAATGCGTAATTCCAATTATTGATAGTCTATTCATGAACTTGCGCGCATTCAGTGGGGTGAAACCTATCACAGAAGCAAGCAAAACACAAATATTTCTTGCGCCATGCGCAACACTCAAACGAAATCTCGCTGCACTGACATGTTTTCCGAGCAATATATCAGAATATATCTGATTCATGTTGCTAAATATAGCTCTAACAGATATCAACGTGGATGCGTACCAAGTGTATAAAAGTATATCTTAAAATACACAGAAAGGAACAAAGGGGTATTCGACTGAGACATAGCCATGAACAAGATTGTAACTGTGGCCTACAGCATCGTCTTATACCACCTTGACAACTCGAACGGTGACTGTGTGTTCTCGTGCTGTAGTTTGATACCAGTAAACGTAAGTAACCGGCCGAGCACTAATGTCAGTAACCCATAGATCATTAACTTTGGAACTCAGTGCTCTAATGAGCACGGTCCAGTTGGAGATGTATGCCATTGCTTTCCTCTGACCTTTCAGTTGACTTACCTAGCCAGATAATAGGGTTACCTACAGTTTAACGTGGCTTTCGGACCACCGCGCAACTCGGCATTTTTCACATCGACAAACACTACCCAAGGGGAAATAAGTGTAAAATGGGAGATAAAAATCGTTGGACTGACCGGGGATCGAATCTGAGACCTTTGTATTCGTACTCTTGCTCTTTACCACTTCGCCACCACATACCAGATAGAACCAGTAACGTACTAATAAAACGTTGTATTTGTAGACGCTCTTTTTGTGTACAGCATTGAAAATACCATTGTCCGTCCTCAATTTTGGCCTCGATTTTTTCAAAAGCTAGGGAGAGTCTAGCAGACAGCTAGAACGTCCATACAATATTTGATCAAAATCGGTAGCGCACATATCAGTCCCTCACCTTGTGAGACTTACAAATCGGAAGTTTGTGGAGACTGTTTCCCCCTGCTCCCCACAACGAGCGTTCTAAGTGACATACAGCAATGTATGCAATACCTCATATAAACTGAACGCCACAGTTTACTTCAGTCTTCAGTACTAAAATATGTTCGTTTCTTCGAAGTAATAGTTACGACTAAAACATATTTCTGTTTAACCTGAATTTTGCTAAACAGATAGAACTATTTTAAGGAGCTGTGTTAGATGACAAATTATATCATGGTTCAAGCTCTTGTTTTTTACGACATATGTGGTAAATCAACAGCTGCGTATTTCAGACTAGTGATTTTGGCAGATATACCCATAAACTGAACCCACCTATCGGTTACAATTGGATCGTACGCAACATGATTTAATGATATTGCTCTAAACGTTCCAATGAAATCGTGAATATAATCTGTGTGTCACAGTATTGAAAGCTTGAAATCTTGAATGGATTTGAATTCGGTGCTCGTGCGAGTGATCTACGTCCTGTGTGGCACATCGTTTCCTGTTGGCTTGTGAGTCGGTTCTTACTTCTGTCAAGGCGACATGACGCAGCTCAGTGAGTTTGATAAAGGTCGTATCCTAGCGCTTTATGAAGACGGCTACTGTATCAGCGCCATTCTCCTTGTTCTGGGATACAGAAAATCCACTACTCATCTCTGGGTGAAGAGGATGGAAGATGATGGCCACTTAAACCATCGTCGTCGCTCTGGACGCCCACGGACTACCACAGAGAATGAAGACAGGAGTATACTCCGCTGCAGTGATGAGGACCCTTTCAGGAGCAGCAGAGAAATTAAAAACATCCTGCAGCTAACAGTGAGCAGGTCGACCATACGTCGTCGGCTCAACGAGGAAGGAAAGTATGGACGGAAATCGTCTGTTAAGGAAATGCTGAAAAAGCAACATAGGGCTGCCAGGTTAAATTTCGTACTGGCCTACAGAAGGATGCCGCTTTCATACTGGGAACTAGTTATATTTACCAACTGCTCCAAATAGCTCTGTCCATGTGTATCGACCACGTGGAACCAGATACGACCGTAAATATGTCCAGCAGAGCCAAAGGTGTGGCCGGGCGTCTATCACAGTTTGGGGCTGGATATCAGCAAATGGCTGCGGCATGCTGAGGGAACTTGAGCGTCCGCTTTGTAGTGCTTATTACTGCGAAATGTTGGAAGAACTCATACTTCCTTCTCTTCGTCAGCTATTTCCTGGAGGACGATGTAATTGCAGTGAATAAGATTGTTTCCTAGCCCAATCCACCGCATAACTGCATAAATGTAAGAGAGATAAGAATGATGATAAAACTTCTGGACAAGAGCCAAAATCAGGAGAATATGTACACCTCAGAATTAGTGTAGACCCTACATACAAACAGGTGAAGTGCAGAAAAATATTAGCCCTGTTTTGATAAATGAATATCGGGTTAAAAAGAAAATAAATTTCAATTGATAATATACTATCCTCTCGACTGCATGTAATTACTTATTTCTATCCATGTGTAGCAAATATCCCACAAACTACTCAAAATATAACATCCCATACACATCAGAGTAATATACACCTGCTATAAACACCTAATGAAATGCATCTTTTACTTAAGGGGACGATATCGAAAATAATGTTGAAAATAAAATAAATAATCGAACCGTCTGTAACAGAACATTGGCCCCTAAACTGCAAAACGAAACCACCGCGAATTTTTACAAAGTGATGATGGTTACTTTGTTCCTTTATGGAAGTGAAATTTCGGTTACCACGAAAAAAAAAATATTTTCAACATTTCAATTAGGTTATGTGAAAAATCGACAAAAAACTTCATCAGAATGCCAGATCGTAGAATTTTCCAGCAAATCGTGAACTACAATTCGAATGCTTAAGTGTGCTCATAGATACCTATTACGTTCAGATTTTATAATATTGCGTATTTTTGGAAGTATCACGTTCTTGATTTCAACTATAAAACTGAAGTTGAGAAATATTTTTTTATGGTGTCACTTTTTTGTAGCTCATATTTGCTGCTAGCATTGTAATATTACTGACGTTAGGCAAATGATATTGCATACAACCAGCGTTTGCTGTCAAAAAACAAAAATTTCAAGTCAAGCATATAAGCAACGGTAGTGTGGCGTGTGAGATGTACAACAAAAGATAAAGGTTCACTTCCTCTGTCCAAGGCCTTTTTATTGGTAAGGGTTCCCATGATGAATTATAGGAAGTGGACACGGCGGATAATTAATCTGATGTGGATAAAGAATCACATTGCTCTTTCCTAACTTCCTGTGCTTCATAAATTAAGTTGGCGGGTATTTTCTCTCACTCGCGGCAATTTTTCATTCAAAATTCGGAAATTAAGAAACTGTCGGAAAATACCAACATCAGATAGTACGCAGTATCAATTGAAAATCTATCACCAGGCTTGCTACGACGTAGGGCAACGAATTACCAACAGGAACATCCAACGGGTGAGTCGCACACGCTTTAAGGCCATGTCAGCTCAACAGATTCTTAATGAAACGCAATATAGATACACATTTCGAAGTGCAACGGTTTGATCACTGTAGCTACGATTTTGTATCAGTCATGGAGGAATTTTGATAATGACAAGTCACGTCTGTTTCATTTCATCTATTTATGAAATGCGTAGAACACAAAACCACACAATATCGACCCCCATCTCCAGCAAAGACATAATAACTACACAGTATCTCAGCATTTTTGCATGTCTCTTATTATAAGTAATATCGTTGAATGTAAGTTCCAAAGTCACTGAGTCAGTATTAAAGTCGTTTTATGAAAGTGGAGCGGTGGACACCGCATCCGAATTCTGTAGCTTCTAAACTGTGCGCTTTCCACTCCTACGTCTCTTACTGAAACCGTGTGCAACACATCACTTACCTTTCCGTACTCGAGCCACGGCGCGTACTACGGCCTCCTCTTTACCTCGGGCACAGCGACATGATCACTTCCGACACGCTCCGTCATCTTAAAGCGACTCAAGGGATGCGTTTCCGCGGATACGAACTTAGCGATCATCAACTGTCTTTCATTGTTGCGTGTGCCGTGGCTTCTGCAATGTAAATGACTTTCTATTCGATCTTTACATGTAATCGAGTAGGCACTGGATATCAGAAGCTGTTGATTCGGAAACTTCATTTTTGTGTGGTAACCACGTGTTTCATCTCACTTACCTGATGTGCTTCCTTTGAGAATGCTATACGCCTACATCATCACCTAGGAGCTGACGTCACGGCTTAGGAATAGTATCAGGTAAAGTCATCAAACTTAATATTTTTGTTCAGAACTTTATGTGATCAGAAAATAATCAGTCATACATACATTTTAAATATATTGCAATTTCTGATTAAAAGCAACAATACTTCCAATTTGCCTTTTATGTAAAAAACGTACTGTACTTCAAAATTTGTACTAATCATTCCACAAACGACGACTAGAAGTGAAGATAGCCTTAATTACAGCTATCCTCATTAGAATTTGCATTTCGGAGATATTAAGTTGAACGCTTGTACCAAACGCATAAGAGAGTCTGTACAAGTGACTGGATTGTCTTTTGACTACATAACGACAAAATACTTTACTGCGGTCGATGGGCAAAACATGAAGTGCAAAATTTTCATAACAATTCCTGCTGTCGTCCTGCAGGAGAACAAGTGGAAGGTATATAAAGATTGTTGTTTCATGTCACCCCAGGGAAGTAGAAGTTTCTAAAGAGCACTGCTGTGCCAAGTTATGAAAAATTGTGTACGAAAATTTATGTAGTAATCTTCCCACAAGTTTCGTTGCAGATTAGAATACAGAATAGTGTTGGTAATTGTACAGCGCCATTTATTGTTGATATGATTCACTTAAATTGCAGCTGAACTATAACGGTGATAGTATTATTGGTCAGACACACAGGATGCACATTGAGTAACAAAAAGTATTTGTCCACATGATTAATAGCTTTCATACACTACCGAGATGTCGCTTACATTCAACCAATTAATGTCTTTCAGTAATTTACGATTAGATCTATCTGATTATGCAATAATGGGGTAATGAAATTAAACTGGCTTCACTCAGTTACTTTTTATTTCTGATGGCAATATTTTACGCTGAAGGCATCAGGGTAATTTTTTATATGAATTCTCTAGGAACGTCGTCATTTACATTGAAGGTATCGCTATCTGTATCATGTTGTTATTTTCGCCAGTTGCGCAATTAACTGAATCATCGTACTCTGTAAGAGCAGTTCTATTTAAAAAAATTAAAAGAAAAGAAAAGTATAATGACCATGAGACTTAGTGCTTTGTACCGCACCCTTGTTAAGTACGTGACGGTAGCGAGAAGACGGCTTCAGACCATGAGTCACGGTTACCGCATGACACATACACTCCTATGCAGCAGCTAGATGCAAGTGGTTACGACTGTCGGCGAAAGGCGTCAGCTTCTTGTGGACTACGAAATTAGCAAGTAGTTTAAAAATAATTTTTGAAACAAAACTGTAGTTATTATGCTTATTATGACTGTCATTAATTACTGTTAATTTGTTTATTAATCTGAAGGACTGTGTCAATCGGAAGTAAGATATTAAATGATAACTACACGTTGGCGTGAGAACTGTGATTGTACAGGAAAGGTGAATTATACTCAAAAGGGAATTTTGTAATGTACAACTATGGTGTTCGGAAAACAAGAAACACACATCGATAATTCTGTTGTTGTACCCTCCGTTAGAAAGGAGCATCCTAAAACAAAACACAAAGGGAGGGCGCAGTACACCTCCATGCCTACAACTGTCCTGCCTCAGTGATTTTCCGTGTAAGACCTCTAATACATTTTGCTTTACGTTTCGTTTCTTGTTCACACAGCTTTAGAACAATGTACAATGAAAAAAATTAGTATGTTGATAACATTTTACAATGAAAAAGGGCGAGGGCTTGGATTTTGAGGAATTGTCGTCGTGTAAGGGTTTTCTGATGCTAGTTGCAGAAGTGAACCACTTGCCCATTGATTCCAGGGAAGCTAAGTATCGAGAAGAAGATCGTGAGTGGCCATCTTCTGCACGTGCGGCTCACGTCGGAAGTTCCGCACAACTGAACGACTGTGTCGTCACCGCCTTGGCCTAATTGTAGCTGGTAATCACCTAAGGCTTCTTACTGTCCACAGTCGATTCATCTATATGATCATCACGGGGAAAGATGGAGAGAAGAATCACATTTTTGGAGTGTAGGACGCCAGTGTGGTCTGGGCACTGAACCCGATCATGCTGCTGGAGAATGGGCGGCCAGTGGTCCCAGTGAATACCTGAAGGATTTATCTCTTGTTTTCCCTAACCGTTCCAATCAGGGTCATCTCGTGCTTGTGTAGGAACGTAGTGGCCAGTGGAACGCTAGTGTACCAGTTGTCCGTCGTTAGGTTTCTTCCCGATCCTCATAACTTGGCTATGAGGCATGCAATCGCATGAGATGGGGAGTTGGTCTTGCGGAAAGCTCCGTCAAGTTGCTTTCCAGCGTACACCTCCACGCAAGAAGTGTAGAGCACCTCGGGGTCGCACATGGCGAAGATCTCGTTGCCGTTCTTGGCCGGCTTTGTCGGAATGTATTGAATGAAAGCGCATCGCCCACGGAAACTCTACAGTTTCTCGTCGATCGTAACGTTGCTGCCGAGGACGTAACTGTCCTGGCAGTTCTTCACTGATACCTAACTGATCCCCAATACAGGCAGGCAGAATCACCCCGGTAAGTCACAGAACAAGGGGGTGGTTTCATTGACGCCTTTATGCCACCCACCGGGGCCTTTTTGTGGTGATTCTGAGTGTCGGTGTGTCTGAAATATTTTGCCGGCCACTCCTTAGGAAACCGGGGGATCTCAGCTGTGGGTGTCGCAGACTCGCCAATAGTAGAACATTTGTGAATGGACAGTTGTGGGTAAGAGAGGGTGTGTCGCTCTCCTCCCGGTGGCATTGGGCAAAATTGTGGTGAAATTTGGTGCCAACGCGACATCATAAATCCTACTGACAGCTCACTGGAACTTCTCAGCTGCGGCCTTCTTCCTGCATGCGTCAGCACTTTGCTGTTTGAAGCACCGTCGAGCCCGATGATGACGTCACAGGGCGACGCGCTTTTGCACCATTACTGAGCAGGTTTGTACCCACATTTGCGCCAAATTTGAAACTTTGGCATTGCAGTGGGAGAGATTTACTAGGTTTCCAAATAGTGATAATTCAAACTTATTGTGCAGTGTAGTCGCTGAGGAAGCAGGAGATAATTTCGTGTGGCGTGAACTGCTTAATGCGAGGTAATAGCAAAGTTGCCTGAGATATGGCTTGCGTGTCATCAAGCTGAAGAGATACTGATCCTGTTGTCGGGGTGCGTGGGTAGAATATTATTCGATTGCACTGGCATTTTGTGCCTTGGGACGATCGTCTTTGTGAGACTAATAATTAGTCACTGCATCAGTAATGATCTCAAACTCTTTCAAGATTTTGGGGCCAGTCAGTTTATCTACAGCGTCCAAGTTCTTGGCATGAGCCCAGATGTGCGCAACATATGTTCCTAACATTTAATCTCCGGCTGTAAAAAAATTGAAACAACATCCGGTCACAATCTATGAGGAGTGACCAAGGAGACTGAATACTGTGCTTCTATTGCAGGGTACCGCCAGACCGCACACTGCACAGTTGGCAGTATAACCTATCCAGATATTTGATTTTGTGCCCAAATCTCCCCTCGTTTATTCTCCTGACATTGCGACGAGCAATATTTGGCTTATTGTCTAAAGTTTCGCAACAGCGTTTCGCGAGAAGAGTCTTTCTTTCCCCTCCAGTGATCCCCGTCTCCGTTCATGGACCGTGTCTCCAACATTCGCCTCGTTAAGACCGTACCAGTTACCAATCTACAGTATCTCTAACGCATGGTTGGGATCTTACACACTCGAGTAGATCTCAAGAGTGTATCGCAGAACTGCTGTGATTGCGGTGTCACATATAGATCATCTAAACAGTGCTACATTTCTCTGAATAAACAGAAGTCGACCATTTGCCTTTCCTGCTACCGATCTCACGTACACGTTCCGTTTCATGTTACCTGGAAATATTACGCCTAGATATTTAATCGACGTGATTGTGACTAGCAACGCAATAGTAATACTGTATTCGAAATGTACAGGATCTGTACTCCTGCTCATCTGCGTTGACGTACACTTTTCCGCGTGTAGAACAAGCTGTCAGTCCTGACACCAAGTAGTGTGTCTATCCAAGTCATCCACGCCTCCGTCAGTCCCTTCGCCACGGCACTTCCCCTGGACCGGAGCGTCCTCAGCAAACGGGGGCAGACCACTGCTCTCCCTGGTCCTCACTAGCAGTGGCGGTTTCCCTGTTCCAACCGGCATCGTCTCTTCACGCTATCCAATTAGCCAGAGTACTTAGAGTCCACAAGGCAGTAACACTCCAATAAACGGCTTTTCTCTCCAACGTTCCAACAATTTCATTTCAGTACAAATGCTCGGCATGTCATCCGAGGAAAGTGAGGTACCACATCTTCTGCAGCGCAAAGTATTTGACGTCGAGAACAGCTGTTTAATGACCCTGGTTCTTCATGTAACAGAAAATCCACAGGCCTGACTCGTTCAAGCTACTGAGTGCATTCATCAGAGTTCTGCGCGTACTACACAGACGTGTGATTGTTTTACGAGGGTATCGACGTACAAACTTGAGCTAAATTTTACGATTACGTTTCTGACACAAGTTTGAAGTGATCCTTCCTCTAGTTTGACTTATTACGAGTGGCGGGAATACTGAAACACAGAATCGATATGCAAACGCATCTGACACCTCCTGTCTTGTCAGGACTCACTTCATTCCCCCTGGTTGCTACACAGCATCCGTATAAGCCCAAAATAGTTCACCGGAAAGACACATAGCGGATTCGTTCTCAAATCATTACACAAACAGAATCAAATACCGTCAGATCAAGTTGTTCCGTAAGCCAGTTTTGAAATTCGAGGTACCTACGCGCCTTTCAGTCGAAGCGTTGTTGGGAAGATCGTAGTTAAAGTGATTTTCTTGTCGATGCAACAAGTAGTGATGAACTTGTCTTTCACCGAAGGTATACTAATTACTAATGGACCAAACGCGGGGGAGGGGGAGAACAAGAGGCACTTTATGAGCGCCTTTTGAAATATTTCTATGTAGTCATTTACTAGACTTGTGTAGACTTCGAGAAAGCTTATGACAATGTTGACTGGAATACTCTCTTTCAAATTCTGAAGGTGGCAGGGGTAAAACACAGGGAGCGAAAGGAGATTTACAATTTCTACAGAAACCAGATGGCAGTTATAACAGTCGAAGGACATGAAAGGGAAACAGTGGTTGGAAAGGGAGAGAGACAGGGTTGTAGGCTCTCCCCGATGTTATTCAATCTTTATATTGAGCAAGCCGTAAAGGGAGCAAAAGAAAAATTCGTAGTAGGTATTAAATCCATAGAGAAGAAATAAAAACTTTGAGGTTCGCGGATGACATTGTAATTCTGTCAGAGACAGCAAAGGACTTGGAAGAGCAGATGAAGGGAATGGACAGGGTCTTGAAAGGAGGATATAAGATGAACATCAACAAAAGCAAAACGAGGATAATGGAATGTAGTCGAATTAAATCGGATGATGCTGAGGGAATTAGATTAGGAAATGAGACACTTAAAGTAGTAAAGGAGTTTTGCTATTTGGTGGGGCAAATTAACTGATGATGGTCGAAGTAGGGAGGATATAAAAAGTAGACTGGCAATGGCAAGGAAAGTGTTTCTGAAGAAGAGAAATTTGCTAACATCGAGTGGCGATTTAAATGACAGAAAGTCGTTTCTGAAAGTATTCGTATAGAATGTAGCCATGTGTGAAGATGAAACATGGGCGATAAATAGATTGGAGAAGAAGAGAATAGAAGCTTTCGAAATGTGGTGCTACAGAAGAATGCTCAAGATTAGATGGGGTGATCACATAACTAATGAGGTGGTACTGAACAGAATTGGGGAGGAGAGGAGTTTGTGGCACAACTTGACAAGAGGGGACCTATTGGTAGGACATGTTCTGAGGCATCGAGGGGTCACCAATTTAGTACTGGAGGGCAGCGTGGAGGGTAAAAATTGCAGAGGGAGATCAAGAGATGAATACACTAAGCAGATTCTGAAGGATGCAGGTTGCAGTACGTACTGGAAGATGAAGAAGCTTGCACAGGATGGAGTAGCATGGAGAGCTGCATCAAACCAGTCTCAGAACTGAAGACCACCACAACAACAACAGTCATTTACTTTACACTTTTAAATAAAAACGAAATTTTTTCAAAATTTTATTGTCCTACCAGATTAACTGAAAATTTTAAAAAAAAATGTGAATTAAACCCAAAAATTTAAGCTGTAATTGTGGAAGTCATTTCCCTGATGTTTCTTAAAGTTCAGGACATCACTTACGCATCTGTACCTCTTTAAATACTAAGTTGCGAGTAAATTTCAAATTTGCGTTTCTTAAATACTTTTCCGAAGTGAGCGTAAAGTACCCCCACACCCCGTTTGTAGTATACGTTACTGAAGGTGTGTTGTTATTGTTAAGTGTGCTAAGAGATATTTCCAGGTTGTGGAGCCTACTTAACATCAGAATGTCTTTATTTATTTTTGAGCTGTATCAGCAACATATTTTTTAATGAATTTTAATAATTTTTTCGATTCTATTTTAGGATGGACAAACCCGCCGCCCTTGGTAAAGCGTGTTATGAAAATTCGTTGGTATTAATACTGCCAAATTTCTCACCAGATGTGAGCTGTCACTTGATCGGAAGACACTTGAAGTGAGAACTGTGCTAATGCAATACTTTCGTTGTATTAACAAAGATATGTTCGTACTTTGCAAGAAATACAGAACCGAGGTCATTGTGTCAAGCAGGCAGAGAAAGGTGCAAAATATATTCATTTAATGTACTGCAGCGTCATTCATTAATATTTTCAAAGTACGTAGATGTGATTAGATATTCTTCTTATCAGTTTATATGGCAGGAGCATAGCAAGTTCATTGTCAGGCCCTAACCTACACCATAGGCAAGATAGAGGCAGAAACAGAAAAGGTATTACAGCAGCGTGTCATTGAACCCACGGTTAGTTCCTACAATAATCTGTTGTTAATTATCCCACACGAAAGAGTCAGAGTTCTGTCGTTCACTGATTTGAGATAATGGTATTGGCAGAAACGGGTGCATCCGTCGTGTCTAAGACATACGTCATCTTTGTGTAATGCCTCTTGTCATTACCGTTACAAACTGCCTCTTAGACTTACCATAAGTTCGGCTACGTCCATTAGGTGTTGCTAATAACAGATAACCTCATTTTCTTCTAGATGTGCTCAAACAAATAACAATAGTATTGGCCAGGCAAATAAAACCTACAGCTATTCAGCTGTCCCCACAAGGCAAGGAAATACCGTTTACAGTTAGTATTTGAGGAACAAAGCTGATTGAAGAACAAAAATGAGACACCAGCTAGCGGTTTCCTGGTCCAGCTCCAGCTGCTAAGGCTATCCAGGAAGCTGTGGCTGGACAGCACGGCGCGGCCTCCCCGCCGCTCCGGATGGCGATCAGAATGTGAGAGAGGCACAGGTCACTCAGGAGGCAGGAGCTAAGCTATATTTCACGCCAGCCAACCTCCTGAATTGGTCGATTTTCTTTGATTTTCCAGCCAAGTATTAACCTGTTTTAAAAATTCAAAATTCTGGTATAATCTACATGAAAATGGATATTCAGGAAAATAATAATGAATAAAATTGGGTACCAAAGATATGCAGTTTTTCTGTTTAAATATTTTCAGTAGGTATTCTGTGTTGAGACTCCCATCTAGGTTTTTCCTCACTATACATGAGTATATAGAGAAGTGTGTCTTTTGATACCTTATCATTAAACGTACCCGCCAAATTCATTGGTGTCTTTTGACTTGTAACTATTGTGTCCAAGTGTCATGTTGTTCACATATGAAGGACAATGTGTTATGAAATTAGGGGGATTTATACCAGTACCTCTTTTGTTGAGTAACTCGTTTAAAATAAAGAGAAGTGTCACAAGCTTTCAGATAATTATCTACAGGTTCTAAATTCCAAGCTTCTTGTGGAAACATGTCCTTTTTTCCGATTTTCATATACAGATTATACAGCTTTATACGATCATATATTGACAATCAGGAAACTGGGGGAGAGAGTCACTGCTCAGAATAACATCAAATTTGAGTAACAAATTATTGATGCAACGGGGAAATGTCATGGGATAAAAAACATTTAACGAAAATTTGACCAATATATGGCACTGTAAGCGTCAGAATCTGCATACCAATAGACGCACAGCACATGGCCCTCCCAGAATTGCGATTCATCTGTCAACGATAGCCGATTCCAGTTATGTTAAGACCCTTACAGCGCCATCTGGTGGGAATATTCGTCTCCATGATGTTTCCCCCTGTGTCAATAATATGTTGTTCAAATATAGCGTCAATCTGAGCATTGTTTCTCATTCTACGGCGTTTTGAAACAAAAAATTTAATTACGGA
The DNA here is from genome assembly GCF_021461385.2 of Schistocerca piceifrons. Classification (NCBI taxonomy): domain Eukaryota; kingdom Metazoa; phylum Arthropoda; class Insecta; order Orthoptera; family Acrididae; genus Schistocerca; species Schistocerca piceifrons. The sequence goes on from NC_060141.1 coordinate 813,615,909, forward strand.
CATCCTATGTATGTGTGTGTGTGTGTGTGTGTGTGTGTGTGTGTGTGTGTGTGTGTGTGTGTGTGTGTGTAAGTATGTATGGTCCACAGCAGTTCCTAGATCACTGTCGCGATTTCAACGACAATTGGTACAAATACCATTTACGATCTGGAGAGAAATACTGTCGAGTTAAGAACTGCCAGCCTCCAAGTGGGGTGGGGTCGGTAACTTAAGAGAGTGAACGGGGGAGAAGTAGGCTGTCGCAAACAGGGGAAGGAGGAGTTGTGCAGGGAGAACGGGGAGGAAGAAATAGGCAGAGACTGGGGGATGGAGGATAAGGCTGGTGATGATGTTTGGATTGTGGAGCGCTCAACTGGGGGATGGAGGAAGTGGATAGGGAGCAGAGTCAAGGGAAGCAGGAGACAGATGGGGTGGTGGTGAGTGGGGAGAGAAGGTGACAAACAGAGAGAGGGGTAAGGAGGAGATGGACAGAGAGAGGTGAAGTTGGAGATGAACGCTTACAAGACTGGGATACACACATATGTGGGCCATACCCGGTACTCAGTAAGTTCATTATAATTGCTTCATTGGCAAAAAGCCAGGAACGATCGAAAGCCCATTTTAGTGTTCAGTACACTATCCGTCTAAAATCGTGTCCTAAACTTTTACTTCTATTGTGTTTTGTCTTACATAATAACTGGTTCCTAGACAATAGTCTAGGGGTAACGTCTTTGATTAATAATCAAAACTTCTTCGGTCCCAGGTTCGATCCCCGCCACTGCCTAAATTTTGATAAATAATCAGCATTGGCGGCCGAAGACTTCCGGCATTAGAAGTCAGCCTCATTCTGCCAACAGCCTTGTCAAAGAGGGCGGAGGAGCGGATAGAGGTTCAGGGCACTCTCTTGTCCTAGGGGTAGGAAATTGCCCCTAAAGGCGGAAGAATCAGCAATGTTCAACGACATGAGGATGCAGAAGGCAATGGAAACCACTGCATTAAAGACACGTAACGTGTATCCACAGGACATTTGGCCTGTAATTGAAGAAGTGTCATGATGATCTCTCCATTGGTAAAAGATTCCGGAATAGTCCCCCATTCGGATCTCTGGGAGGGGACTGCCAAGGGGGAGGTTACCATGAGTAAAAGATTGAATAATCAACGAAAGGATAACGTTCTACGAATCGGGGCGTGGAATGTCAGAAGCTTGAACGTGGTAGGGAAACTAGGGGAAATGCAAAGACTCAATCTAGATATAGTAGGGGTCAATGAAGTGAAGTGGAAGGAAGACAAGGATTTCTGGTCAGATGAGCATCGGGTAATATCAACAGCAGCAGAAAATGGTATAACAGGTGTAGGATTCGTTGTGAATAGGAAGGTAGTGCAAAGGGTGTGTTACTGTGAACAGTTCAGTGACCGGGTTGTTCTAATCAGAATCGACAGCAGACCAACACCGACAACAATAGTTCACGTATACATGCCGACGTCGCAAGCTGAAGATGAACAGATAGAGAAAGTGTATGAGGATATTGAAAGGGTAATGCAGTATGTAAAGGGGGACGAAAATCTAATAGTCATGGGCGACCTGAATGCAGTTGTACGGGAAGGAGTAGAAGAAAAGCTTACAGGAGAATATGGGCTTGGGACAAGGAATGAAACAGGAGAAAGACTAATTGATTTCTGTAACAAGTTTCAGCTAGTAATAGCGAATACCCTGTTCAAAGATCACAAGAGGAGGAGGTATACTTGGAAAAGACCGGGAGATACAGGAAGATTTCAATTAGATTACATCATGGCCAGACAGAGATTCCGAAATCAGATACTGGATTGTAAGGCGTGCCCAGGAGCAGATATAGACTCAGATCACAATATAGTAGTGATGAAGAGTAGGCTGAAGTTCAAGACATTAGTCAGGAAGAATCAATACGCAAAGAAGTGGGATACGGAAGTACTAAGGAATGACGAGATACGTTTGAAGTTCTCTAACGCTATAGATACAGCAATAAGGAATAGCGCAGTAGTCAGTACAATTGAAGGGGAATGGACATCCCTAAAAAGGGCCATCACAGAAGTTGGGAAGGAAAACATAGGTACAAAAGAAGGTAGCTGCGAAGAAACCATGGGTAACAGAAGAAATACTTCAGTTCATTGATGAAAGGAGAAAGTACAAACATGTTCCGGGAAAATCAGGAATACAGAAATACAAGTCGCTGAGGAATGAAATAAATAGGGAGTGCAGGTTGGCTCTGAGCACTATGGGACTCAACTTCTTAGGTCATTAGTCCCCTAGAACTTAGGTTAGTTAGGTTTAACTATTTCTAAGGACATCACAAACATCCATGCGCGAGGCAGGATCCGAACCTGCGACGTAGCGGTCTTGCGGTTCCAGACCGCAGCGCCTTTAACCGCACGGCCACTTCGGCCGGCGGAAGTGCAGGGAAGCTAAGATGAAATGGCTGCAGGAAAAATGTGAAGACATCGAAAAAGATATGATTGTCGGAAGGACAGACTCAGCATACAGGAAAGTCAAAACAACCTTTGGTGACATTAAAAGCAACGGTGGTAACATTAAGAGTGCAACGGGAATTCCACTGTTAAATGCGGAGCAGAGAGCAGATAGGTGGAAAGAATACATTGAAATCCTCTATGAGGGTGAAGATTTGTCTGATGTGATAGAAGAAGAAACAGGTGTCGATTTAGAAGAGATAGGGGATCCAGTATTAGAATCGGAATTTGAAAGAGCTTTGGAGGACTTACGGTCAAATAAGGCAGAAGGGATAGATAACATTCCATCAGAATTTCTAAAGTCATTGGGGGAAGTGGCAACAAAACGACTCTTCACGTTGGTGTGTAGAATACATGAGTCTGGCGACATACCATCTGACTTTCGGAAAAGCATCATCCACACAATTCCGAAGACGGCAAGAGCTGACAAGTGCGAGAATTATCGCACAATCAGCTTAACAGCTCATGCATCGAAGCTGCTTACAAGAATAATATACAGAAGAATGGAAAAGAAAATTGGGAATGCGCTAGGTGACGATCAGTTTGGCTTTAGGAAAAGTAAAGGGACGAGAGAGGCAATTCTGACGTTACGGCTAATAATTGAAGCAAGACTAAAGAAAAATCAGAACACTTTCATAGGATTTGTCGACCTGGAAAAAGCGTTCGACAATATAAAATGGTGCAAGCTGTTCGAGATCCTGAAAAAAGTAGGGATAAGCTATAGGGAGAGACGGGTCATATACAATATGTACAACAAGCAAGAGCGAATAATAAGAGTGGACGATCAAGAACGAAGTGCTCGTATTAAGAACGGTGTAAGACAAGCATGTAGCCTTTCGCCCCTACTCTTCAATCTGTACATCGAGGAAGCAATGATGGAAATAAAAGAAAGGTTCAGGAGTGGAATTAAAATACAATGTGCAAGGATATCAGTGATACGATTCGCTGATGACATTGCTATCCTGAGTGAAAGAAAATGAAGAAGAATTAAATGATCTGCTGAACGGAATGAACAGTCTAATGAGTACACAGTATGGTTTGAGAGTAAATCGGAGAAAGACGAAGGCAATGGGAAGTAGTAGAAATGAGAACAGCGAGAAACTTAACATTACCATTGATGGTCACGAAGTCAATGAAGTTAAGGAATTCTGCTACCTAGGCAGTAAAATAACCAATGACGGACGGAGCTAGGAGGACATCAAAAGCAGACTCGCTATGGCAAAAAAGGCATTTCTGGCCAAGAGAAATCTACTAATATCAAATACCGGCCTTAATTTGAGGAAGAAATTTCTGAGGATGTACGTCTGGAGTACAGAATTGTATGGTAGTGAAACATGGACTATGGGAAAACTGGAACAGAAGAGAATCGAAGCATTTGAGATGTGGTGCTATAGACGAATGTTGAAAATTAGGTGGACTGATAAGGTAAGGAATGAGGAGGTTCTACGCAGAATCGGAGAGGAAAGGAGTATGTGGAAAACACTGATAAGGAGAAGGGACAGGATGATAGGACATCTGCTAAGACATGAGGGAATGACTTCCATGGTACTAGAGGGAGATGTAGAGGGCAAAAACTATAGAGGAAGACAGAGATTGGAATACGTCAAGCAAATAATCACCACCACTTCCATGTTTCCAAGATCGTAATTTTATAATGTAAGACCGAAAGTCTTCGTAGAGGTCTACGATGATGATGCAGAAATGTCAGTCTAGCTCGCACTTAGCTTGGTAAAACGCATTATCATTTTGAAGAAACAGTCATTATGAAATTTGTCATAAGACAAAAAAGGAAAGAACACTGCGTACACATTATTTCACATGACATTAAAAATAAGGTTTACCCATTAACTGATGAAAGAAAATTTCCTTCAAAAGGAATCTGAAAAGTAGTTCATCGTATCGCGTCAAGTGGAATACGATAGTAGCGAGTATAAGAGCATTTTGGTTATATCAGAGTCACAGGAGAAGAAGTTAGTTGTACATTGGCTACCAGGTTGCGCCCACAATAAAAGAAAAACATAGTCTACATTAATAGAAGAACAACAGGCACAAACGTAAGTAAAATGAAAGTTACATTAAAAATATTGTTTTCGGTTGTCTTTCCATACTTCGGTACACAAAAATTAACACATAACAACGATAAATATACAAGTTTAGCAAATTCTAATTGACTTGAGGACTAAAAAATATCAGACAGCTCTACAATAGAACGACATAACATTTTTCACATAAAATGGAAAGTTCGGACAATGGATGCACTACCCCAGGAAGTTACTTTGATGAGGAATCTACCATTACGTCTTGCAATGCATTAGGATCTAAGGTTCTGCAGAGTCCAAAATTTGCAGTGACAAAGAGATGGAGTACAATGGAAATCCTTCTAAGTTGAAGTTCAACAAGTACTACTTTGGAACATTAAAGATAACTTCTCATCTGAAAATAGAGAAAAAGAAAAAATTGGAATTATTTCTACAGAAGACTCATATATAAAAGTTGGCAGTAGAGGAAACAACATTTTTAGATAAGAATGTGATTGATAGACAACATTAGAATTTAGAAAGGTAGCCCAACAATAAAAATAGTGGAAAACACGCCAGTGTTTGAAACAGCAATTTATGTAAGCAAAAAATTGTTGGTAGTATAACAGAATTTACGTCTACATCAGAAAAATATGCATGCTAACAGCAAAGCGCAAGAATAAAAGCTATAGTGTTACAAATTTCCATGCACTATAAATGATAACAGAAGAAATTTGCAGGAAGTAAATCAGTTTTGGGGTCTTTTAGATTCTGAAGTCACCAATACACCTAAAACCAACGTTAAACATCTTTTCCTTCCCAGCTTGGACGTTGAAGTCACCGAGAAGTATTTCAAGAATATTGTAGGCGTATATCCAGCACACTTACGAACAAACAGAAATGGAGAAAGTCTGATAATGTGCGTAAAATGTTGCACTTAAAACGTTCCCCTGCACATTTTCGCAAACTACCAAGAAAAGCCAAAACTTAGATATCTCCAAATCAAAAAGTAGGAGAATATCAACTGGATCACATAGCCACATGTAACAGGCGTTTCATGGTAATCATGGACGTTAAAGCAATCAAATGTGTGGAATTTTATTGATGCCATTAGCACAGTATAGTTAAAATACGATTTCTCCCCTTTAACAACAGTAGTACAACCAAGAAAGTAATCAGATAAAGTCTCGGAGTAACATAAAATATCGACATCACTTTAGCTTATACAGAAGCGGCGCGCCGTGTGAAAGGCAATGGAATGACGTCAAGTTACAATACCGTACACTATACCACCACTGGGAGGGAAATCCAAAACGCACAAGGCCCAGATACATCATCATGAAGGCTAACTGGGAAGAACTAAGAAGGGTGTTTCAGCGTCCGGGAAGTTCATCCCGCAAGAACTGACAGTGGCTATACATAGAGCAATGGAGGCATCCATACCTGCCGGCGCTGGTCATTCTAAAGGAGTGCCTCGCATCTGGAGTGAGGTGCTGAAGAAACTAAGATGTGAAGCAGGAAGAGCCAGGAAGCTAGACCTGAACAGCACGCCCCAAGGAGAAAGAATCCAAAGGTTGCATAGATACAGATACGTTAAGTAACATTTTACGGAAGACAAATGTAGGAAACAAAAATGGAACGATAAAAGCAGTTCGTGGAGGCCAACTTAGAAACCAATCCTTAGGGTATACCGTATAAAATAATCTGCGAGAAAATACGATCATTGGCAGTTTAGCCCACGCTCAAAACAAATGATGGACGGTAACAGGAAGTTGGCAACAGTCAGCTGCCCTGCTAATGGAAACACTACTTCCTGATGATGGAGATGACAGCTAGACAGAAGGTGACCATAGTTTACAAAATTGTTATGGGAAGACTACAGAAACAATAAATTTGTGAAACCCTTCGCACAAGAAGACGCTAGGCAAATAATTTTAAGGCTGAAGAAGAAGAAAACCTCCAGGACCGAAGAGATCCCTGCTGAAGTAATACAAGCTCTATGTGACCAATTAGATGGTTACTTGTGCGAACTATACAACAAATGTCTCTTGCAAGGAAGGATCCGTGTAGTGTGCAAGACTGCTGAAATGGTAGTAATTACTAAAGGGCAAGACAAGGATATCCGAATCCTACATACCAATCTGTCTAATGCAAGTTTTCCATAAGACATCTGAAAACTATTATTCAAATCGTTACAAGGTTATTGGCTGCTACATGGGATAAGCCGTCACGAGTGCGGGCTCAGAGGAGGCACGTCAACTGAAGACGTAATTAATAAGGCGATTTCGCTAACGACAGATACTCATTCTATGTACTCTCTAGCGATAATGTTCGAACTGAGTGTCCTGGAGCACCGTTCCACTGCCTGAGAGATTATTGCCACCTCTGACGCGCTTCTTTAACATGCCCAGGAAAGACAATAACGAAGAGAATAAGAAAAGATTGTCCACAGGATCACTGGGTGGTCCAGAATTTTGGGATGTAGCACTGGAGCCTATACTACAAAAGTTGCATGATAGCTGCAACATAACACGTAACTGCAAATGCTACCAGACCGCTTAAGAGAAAGCAGACAGAACAGGTACAAACTTGATGAATAAAATTATAGAAAATGCAAATAGGCTATTTAGGAATCAGAGTTTACCACCAATATATATTAGCATCAGTCGTGGAATGTGGTGTGAGCGTTTGGGCCCGTAGACTGCAGATAGCCAAGCTAGCCTCAGTAGTAAGAGGAGTTCAACGAGGAGTGTTAGTAAGATTAATGTGCGCCTGCAGCGCTACACCGAATGGTACCTTGGTAGTAATTCTAGGAATAGCCGTGCTTGACTTGCCAATTAGAAAAAGGCGAGCCTTTTACTGGTTAAAGAACGACAGTGAAACGTAAGTACGAAGGGTGCATGAAACTGTGGCGAATACGAAAAAGGCAATAAAAGATGGTATATTACAACTATGGCAAAATTAATGGGACACTTCGGGCCCAGGCATGGGAACATACGAATTTCACTCTAACATGAGAGACAGCCGAAAATATTTCTTAACCCATCGACTGAGTTGGTAAATTATCTGACAGACAGTGGCCCATATTCTGTAGCTCTATTCAAAATCAAAAGAAAGATGAATGATAGCAGCGCGTGCGGCTTTGTGGGCATACCACAATTCCATAGTGGGTCTGCACGCTTTATCGAGATGGGGTGGGCAATGGAGTAACGCTTCAAACGGTCTGTGCTTGGAACCACTGCTGGGAGTCCAGCAGTAGATTCCGATGCATCACTACAGGCTCACTGTAACCCTTGGACCTTCACAATGGCGACGAAACATAGAAATTGCATCGGGATTGAATAGAAAAGGCACAATGCCGACTTATGTCCATAGGGAGTAACGCTTCAAACTGTCTAATACTGGACTCCCGGGAACGGTGTCAAGCGCAGATTCCATTGCACCAATGAATGTGTACTGTGACCCCTGGACGTTCACATTGACGATGAAACACAGAAATTGCATCGGGATTGACTACAAAATCACCATGCCGACTTATGTCCAGGTTGCGTAACGCTTCAAACAGTCTGTGCTTTGAACCTTTCCTGGGGGTCCTGTAGTAGATTGTGTTGTGGTTGGCATGAGACCCAACACCGTGTTACTAGCGGAGGCCGGAAGGCACGCGTTTTAGCTCACGCAGGCAGGTGTGAGGTCTGGAACAGGACAAGGAAATTAGAATTTAGCAAAACGGACGTAGCTGGTGGAATACTTAACTTTAATCCATTAATGGTGAACGTCGGTCTTGACGGTACATGATCCATAATATCAATAGTAACTGATAATAGCGCCTTGCTAGGTCGTAGCAAATGACGTAGCTGAAGGCTATGCTAAACTATCCTCTAGGCTAATGAGAACGTAAGTAGGCAGTGAACCATCGCTAGCAAAGTCGGCTGCACAACTGGGGCGAATGCTAGGAAGTCTCTCTAGACCTGCCGTGTGGCGGCGCTCGGTCTGCAATCACTTATAGTGGCGACACGCGGGCCAGACGTATACTAACGGACCGCGGCCGATTTAAAGGCTACCACCTAGCAAGTGTGGTGTCTGGCGGTGACACCACATTCCTCCTCCGCAAATCGGCGTACAGTGGTGGCATAAGGCTTCCGCCCGCCGTGGGGAGGACCCCATGTTGACGTATGTGACGAGGTGGGGAGCCTAACAACAGGCGATGCTGTCACCCGCACCTTGACATGCGGACCGCGGGGAGCTAGGAAACGCCTGGAAACCTGCTCCAGGGTGCACGCCAACATGCGGTGTATGTGTCAGCAGAGAGACAGGAGGGGCCGAAGGGTGGACTTCCATCGGGCCGGGGCACCCGACGGGCGAAGACGACACATGGTCAGAAGCGGGCAAGAATTCCATGTCGGAGGATAACTGGTCACGGGAAGCGATCGGCGGCGCGTGACCCAGGGAGGCGCCCGGCGGTTGCAGTGACGCGTCCACTGCGGGCGTCGCCGGTGGCGGCGGTGGCGGCGGCGCGTCGCCATGGGGCAAAATGGAAGGCAGCGTCGGTAACACTTGGGGCTGAGGCGAGCCAGTAGATGGGTCCCCAGGGCGCTGACCAGACGGCACCGTCACTGAAAGCAGACCGGGAGCGGCAGATCCTGTGCGACGACAGAGGCGCAGCTTGTTGAGATGGCGGCGCACCTCACCAGAGGCCCGCCAAACCAGATACATAGCGCGTCCGAGGCAGCGAAGAATGCGCCCTTCGAGCCAACGCCGTGAACCTCGGTAGTGGCGGTAGTAGACAACGTCGCCTGGGGCAAAAGCAGGTGTCTGCCGCAGCACAGGAACCTGATGCGGCGGATGTAGCAAAGACATCAAGGTTCGATGAGGGCGACCGTGGAGCAACTCAGCCGGCGAGCGACCATCTCGGGGCTGAGAGCGATACGAAGACAAAAAGAGCAATAACGCGTCCTCCCGAGAATGCGACTCTTGTAACTTCAGCATCTGTGACTTGAAAGTCCGGACCAATCGTTCAGCGGCACCGTTTGACTGTGGCGAAAACGGCGCGGATGTCAGATGTTGAATACCAGTGGCCTTGCAGAATGACTGAAACTCTGCAGCCATGAATTGTGGGCCATTGTCGGAAACAATTGTCTGTGGAAGAGCTTCAATGCAAAAGATAGCAGACAACGCTTGGATGGTTGCAGACGATGTCGTGGAAGACATCTGGCCAACAAAAGGAAAATTACTGAATGAATCTATCACTACCAACCATCGAGCATTCCAGAATGAACCAGCAAAATCGATGTGTAAGCGTTGCCAAGGGGAAGTGGCTTTTGGCCATGCAAAGAATTTCCGTGATGGTGCTGATTGTTGTTCAGCACACACCATCCAAGAAGAGCACATATTCGTAATCGCGGCATCGATTCCGAACCAAGTACAGTGCTGACGAGCAAGTTATTTCGTTCTCACTATACCCCAATGTCTTTGGTGGAGAAGCTTTAAGACAGAGGACTGTAACGAACGTGGTACCACGACCCTGGTCTAATGATTATCAGAACGCAACAGCAAAACACCACGTTGAACAAAATGTCTCCCCTTGTGAGCAAAAAATCGGCGAACCAACGGGTTCCCGATCCATGACTTTGACAAGGGCCACTGCGTAGCAACAAAACGCAGAACGTTAGCAAGGACAGAGTAGGCAGCTGTGGATGTAGCTACACGACGAAAATCAATCCGAAACGATTCGACCAAGTCATCGGTTGCCGCATCAATGAACATGCCCTATCCTCAGCAACAGGCAAACGGGACAACGCATCGGCGTTTCCGTGCTTAGCAGTGGACCGATACAAGATATCGTAGCGGTACTGCGAGAGGAAAATAGACCAGCGAATGAGTTTCTGCGCTGCACTTGGAGGTACAGGCTTGTTCAGATGAAAAAGCGATGTCAAAGGTTTGTGGTCTGTGATTATGGTAAAGTGACGACCATACAAGGAGCCATGAAACTTTGTAACACCAAATACAAGAGCCAATGCTTCTTTCTCGATCTGTGAATAGTTTCTTTGCGCCGACGAGAGCAATTTGGACGCAAAGGCAATAGGGCGATTGTGCGATCCATCTTTGTGCGCAAGCATAACACCGATCCCGAAATCCGCTGCATCCACCATCAACAAAAGGGGCTTCTGGGGATCGAATGGCGTAAGGCAGGTATTGGAAAGCAGCACCGGTTTCAACTGGCGAAAGGCGCGTTCGCATTCCGTCGTCCAGACGAACGGAACACCTTTACGGCGTAAGCGATGAAGTGGAGCTGAAATGGAAGAGGCATGTGGCACATATCTGTTATAGTAATTTATTTTTCCCAGCACACTCTGTATCTGCTTCAAATTCTGCGGCGAAGGCAAGTCTTGTATGGCACGGAGGTGCTCGGGACTGGGATGTATGCCTTGGGCATTGATTACATGTCCCAAATAGGGTAACTCACGAGCAAAAAACACATATTTGTCCTTCCGCAAGCGAAGACCATTTTGTCGAAAGACCTGAAATAATGTTCTGAGATTGGCCAATGTTCTTCTTCCGTATTTCCGGAATCACAATATCGTCCAGATAATGTGCTGCAGTAGGGACTGACGCACAAACAGTTTGCAGATATTGCTGAAACAATGCAGGGGCGGATGCACACCCGAATGGCAGTCGTTCGAATTTATACAACCCAAGATGCATATTAACTACCAAATCACGCTGGGATTCTTCGTCCACCGGTATTTGCAAGAACGCATTTGCGAGGTCCAAATTCGAGAAAATTTTTACCCGGGCACAGTTTGTCAAAGAGATCTTCCGGGTGTGGTAAAGGCAAAGTTGCGATCACTAGTTGTGGATTCACTGTTGCCTTGAAGTCCACACAAAATCTCAATTTTCCGGAAGGTTTTGGCAAAATTACTAAGGGCGATGCCCTGCACACATTCAATTACACCTTGTGATTCCAACTCGAGTAATGTTTTTTCGACCTCATCACGCAATGCGTGTAGAACATTGCGCGCGTCCGCAGCTCGTGGTCGTGTGGCAGCGTTCTCGTTTCCCACGCCCTGGTTCCCGGGTTCGATTCCCGGCGGGATCAGGGATTTTCGCTGCCTCGTGATGACTGGGTGTTGTGTGATGTCCTTAGGTTAGTTAGGTTTAAGTAGTTCTAAGTTCTAGGGGACTGATGACCATAGATGTTAAGTTCCATAGTGCTCAGAGCCATTTGAACCATTTGAACATTGCGCGCTCTGAAAAATTTCGGTTGCGCGTTTACTTTCAGTTCCAAATGCGCTTTATAGTTCTTAGCGCAGACGAGGCCCGGTGCGAAACTTCCTGCAAATCCTTCACATAGACGAGAAACACTGTCTGAAGGCACAGTCTGGTTCACTGATAGGACCTGATGTACTATAGACAAGTTAAACAACTGAAATAAATCGAAACCAAACAAGTTCACTGCAGAAGAAGAATGAAAGACGTAAAATGACACAAGTTTTGTTTGTTCTTTGTATGTTGCAAGAAGGCTGCACTATCCTAACACAGGGATTCCTTGACCTGTATAGCTAGTTAACATTTGCAGCACGCCTCGGAGGTGTGCCCAGCAGTTTGTAAGTGTCTTGATTGATCAGCGAAACTGCAGCTCCGGTATCAAGCTGGAAAGGTATCACTCTGCTGTTAATGTCCAAGTCTACAAAAAGTTTATTGTCCTGCTGACGAAAAGAGCGACTGTCTCGTGCAACGTGAACTGTCACTGGTACAAAATCACTTGCGACTTGAAGGGAGTTCTGGCGATGTTGACGAACACTATTTCTGGGACGAACACAGTCACTGTTAGAGAGAGAGTGGCACTGGACGGAGTGGAATGAACTACAAGAATTTCCATGGGCGAAGTTTCGCGAGCCTGAGTATCCTTGATTCGATTCTGATTCCAGCACGGAGCAAATGGCCAGGAATGGTTTTGAGCTTCCAATCTCAGCTTTTTATGGCAAACACTCTGAACCTGTCCTTTTTTATTACAATAAAATTGAGAAAGTGGGAGATACTATGAGGAAGAGAAGAGTAAGCTTTTACGCCCATTTGAAAAGAATGAATGATGAAAGGCTGACAAAGAAAATATTCATGTTTTTTGACAAGAGCCCCAGAACCCAAATTACCTGGTTCAAAGAAGTCAAAGCAGACCTAGAGGAGATGGGTATAGGAGAAGATGATATCACCAACAGAGACTTAATGAGAGACAAAATTCAACATTTTTAAGGATTTGAAGTGAAGAAGAGAAGAACTGTAGGAACAGTGTGGACAGAAGACCGAAGGGAGCAGCACAGAGAGAGGATGAAGACATATTGGCAGAAGAGAAAAGAGGAGGAGCGCAATGGGAGAAATGTACATTGAAAAATAGTTGTTTAACGCGGTCCCTAGACGGCCAAAATCGGAATAAAAAAAAAAGGCAAATAGCTTGGCGTGACAGGCAATTCTCACGCAAATGTCTAGTGCACACCGTGGGCAGGATTTGAGCACTGCATTTGCTTGCCAGCGCGGCACACGTGGCTGAGAGCCTGGCAGCCACGGCGCGGCCGGGCGCGAGGGCTGTTTACTGCTCTGTGCAGCTCGCCCGGCGGGCCGGTTAACCCGACACATGGCTGGTGAAGTTTGAAATGATTCCTGAGCAAAGTCAAGTGTGTCCTGCCGATCCAATATGTACATCACTTGTTGAAGGGAGGGATTGACTAGTTTCAAAATGTGTTCCCTTATATGAACATCAGAAACGTTCTGTGCAATTGCATCACGTACCATAGTATCTGAATAAGGGAGTCCACATTGACACTCAAAAGCACAATCCCTAGTAAGGCCTTGAAAGGTTGCAACCCACTCCTGGTTAGTCTGACCTGCCGTACGTTTTGTACGAAAGAAGGTATACCTTTTCGCAACAACATTGACTGATTCCTTGAAACATGCATCTAATGCATACAAAATTTCTTCGTAGGACAGAGTTGCTACGTCGCGACGGGGAAATAACTTGACTATCACACGGTACGTTTGTACGCTTACCGATCATAAGAGAAAAGGCTGCCGCTCGTTACCTTGAATTCTGTAGGTGGCGAGATGGAATCCAAATTGGCGTGACCCCTCCGTCCATCTTTCCAGGGCAGCATCAAAAGGTCGAAAAGTTGGTGCAACAGCGTGTTGTAGCTGCGTGAGCGATGGAGCGGCGGCTGCCGCATCGTTTTGCATCGCACATTGACCCTGGACGAGCTGTCCAAGGGCATCCAGTAAGGCCTGCGTTTGCTGATTCTGTAAGCGATAAAATTCGGACAGTACATCTGGAGATTGTGACAAAGCCATCACACAAGTAAATAAGGGCAATTTCGATAAGAACGCGGTTTTGTCTCGTCGCCAATGTTGTGGTTGGCAGGAGAGCCAACACCGTGTTACTAGAGGAGGTTGGAAGGCATGCGTTTTAGCTCACGCAGGCAGGCATGAGGTCTGGAACAGGACAAGGAAATTAGAATTTAGAAAAACGGACGTAGCTGGTGGAATATTTAACTTTAATCCATTAATGATGAAAGTCTGTCTTGACAGTACATGATTCACAATATCAATAGTAACTGCCAGGCGCCTTGCTAGGTCGTAGCAAATGACGTAGCTGAAAGCTATGCGAAACTATCGTCTCGGCAAATGAGAACGTAAGTAGGCAGTGAACCATCGCTAGCAAAGTCAGCTGTACAACTGAGGCAAGTGATAGGAAGTCTCTCTAGACCTGCCGTGTGGCGGCGCTCGGTCTGCAATCACTGATAGTGGCGACACGTGGGTCCGAAGTATACTAACGGACCACGGCCGCTTTGAAGGCTACCACCTAGCACGTGTGGTGTCTGGCGGTGACACCACAAATTGTGATGCACCACTGCAGGTTTACTGTACACCTTGTATTATATCTCTTAAAAAAATAATGTAATGTAATTATTTTGAGGAAACACTCCTAGTAAATTTGTTTGTCCTTTGATTCATCGTGACCTGTTACTGATTTTTAGTGAAGTTATTTATTACGTTTAGCTTTCAAAAAGAAAAAATACAAAAGATATATAATAAGCAAAATAATGAATTTCGTAGGTTGCCAAGTATGTATTGTATCTGGTTTTACCGAGCGCCAGGCTCCCTACAAATTTAATGTAAATGCAATAGCGTAGTATTACTCAGCTCTGAAATTATTACTATCACAGTAAATAGACAAGTTTTAATAAAAGTATTTCACTGGATTCCTTCAATTAATGTCACTGAATATTTTAACATAATTTCTTCCGCTCCGGCTATCAGACATTGCGCTGTGAAAAAATATTTTTAAATGTACCGCGTAATGGCGGCTAATTGTTAACAGTCAGAGATCACTGTTACTCGCTCTGCAGCAGCTGGAAACATGCTAAAAAATTTTCTCTAAATATTCTTTTCATAAGATAAATGTGGCGTAGGTTCTTGAAGTAACACACGGAGATCACTTTATACTAATATATTCTTACTAGGACACAGTTTACACCATAGCTTACGTATCTTATTCCAGCTAACACCAGAATGAACAGAACAAAACAGACTAGACAGAAGAATGAACATGGCATTGTGTTTAAAAGAAGTATTATCATCTCTGTAAGAGTATAAATTACTTACACATTATAATCTCATACACTAAAAATGTCTTTTCTGCATTTATCAATATATAATGTATATGTTTACAGTTAGTGTTATTACCTTTCGCAGATAAATAGATGTTTGCAGTTCGGTCACATACAGTCATTTTTATTTATGTTTCACCTCGATAAGGGTGAATATTGCAAATGGGACACTACACTTGGTCCTTCACATTCACGATGAAACACAGAACCTGCATCGGGACAGAATACAAAAGACACAACTCCGACTAATGTCCAGGGTGAGTAACAATTCCAACAGTCTGTGATTTGGAACATTCTTGGGAGTCCAGTAAAGGATTCCGATGCACCACGGTGGGTTTAATCTAACCCTAACACATTCACATTTACGATGAAACACAGAAATTGCATCGGGATTGAATTGAAAAGTCACAACGCCGACTTCTGTCCAGGGGGAGTAACGCTTCAAACAGTCTCTGCTTTGAACCTTTCCTGGGAGACCAGTAGTATATTCCAATGTACCAGTGCATGTTTACTGTAACTCTTGAACATTCACATTGACGAAGAAACACGGAACATCGGTATTAAATGCAAAAGGCACTATGCCAACTTCTGTCCGGGGGGAGTAATGCTTTAAACAATCTGCGTTAGAAATTTCGCTGGGAGACCAGTATTGGATTCCGAAGTACGACGACAGATTTTCTTTAACTGTTCGACCTTCACCTTGACGATGAAACACAGTTATTGCATCGGGATTGAATAAAAAAGGCACAATGCCGATTTCTGTCCAGAGACAGAAACACTTCAAACGGATTGTGCTTTTAAAATTTTCTGGGAGCCCAGAATTTAATTCCGATGCACCACTGTATTTTTACTGTATCCCGTTTACCTCCACATTGACGACGAAACAGGGATATTGCACCGGTATTGAATTCAAAAAAGTACAATGCCGACTCCAGGTTAACTGTAACCTTTCGGACCACCACATTGACGATAAAACACAGAAATTGAATCGGGAGAGAATACAAAAGGCACAATGCAGACTTCTGTCGTGGGGAAGTAACTCTTCAGCCAGTCTTTGCTTTGAACCTATCCTGGGAGTCTAGTACTAAATTCCGATGCACCACTGCAGGTATAGTTTATGCCTTCGATCATCACATTTACGATGAAAAACAGAAATTGCATCAGTTTTGAATACAGAATGCACAATGTCGACATCTGTGCAGGGGGATTAACGCCTCAAAAAGTCTGTGCTTTGAACCTTTCCAGGGATTCACTAGTAGATTCCGATGCACGACAACAGGTTTACTGCCGACTTCTGTGCAGGGAGAGTAACGCTTCAAACTGTCTGTACCTTGAACCTCTACTGGAAGTCCATTAGTAGATTCCGATGCACCACTGAATGTTTACTGTAACCCTTGGACATTCACAGTGACGATAAAACACCGAAGTTGCACCGGTATCGAATACAAAATGCACAATGAAGACTTCTGCCAAGGATAAGTAACACTTCAAACCGTATGTGCTTTAAACCTTCCCATGGAGACCAGTATTATATTCCGACGCAGCACGGCAGGTTTACTGTAAAAAATGGACATTATCGTTGACGTCGAAACGGAAATTGCATCGGGATTGAATACAAAAGGAAGAATGCCGACTTGTGTCCATGGGGAGTAACGCGTCAAACAGTCTCTGTAGAAATTTATCCTCGGAGACCAGCAATAGATTTCAGCGTACCACGGCAAGCTTTTTTTATAACCTTTGGACCTTACCATTTACGATGAAACATAGAAATTGCATAGGGATGGATAATAAATGCAGAATGCCGACATAAGTCCAGGTTGGACAGGGCTTCAAACAGTCTGTATTTGAACATTTCCTCGGAGTCCAGTAGTAGATTCTGATGCACCAGGGTAGGCTTGCTGTAACCCTTGGATCCTCACATTGACGATGCAACACAGAATTTGCTTTGGGATTGAATACAAATGCTCAGTGCCGACTTCTCCCCACGGGGCGTAAAGCTTCAAACAGTCAGTGTTGGAAGCTCTCCTGGGAGACCAGTATTAAGATTCCGATGCACCACTGTATGTTTACTGTAACCCTAGGACCTTCACATTGACTACGAAACTCAGAAATTGCATCGGGATTCAATACAAAAGGCACAATTCTGACTTCTATCTAGTGGGAGAAACGCTTAAAACGGTATTTGCTCTGAGCCTTTCCCGGGAGTCCAGTAGTACATTAAGATGTACCACTGCAATTTTACTGTAACCCTTGTACCTTCACATTAACGATGAAAGAGAGAAATTGCTTCGGGACTGGATACAAAAGGCACAATGCCGACTTCTGTCCAGGGTAATAAAGCTCAAATAGTCTTTGCTTTGATCCTTTCCTGGGAGTCCAGTATTAGATTTCGATGCACCACTGCAGGTTTACTGTAACCCTTGTACTCTTACATTGACGATGAAACACCGCCACCACAAAATCATATTCAGATGTCACAAGGTAATTGTGCACAAACACGCAACACAAACCAACAAATGACATCAGTCAACAGAAAGCAGACAGGCGATAGGCAAAGAAAATATCCTAAAGTAAATATTATTGAGGTATCTAATGAAACTAAAACTATACTTATCAATGACCAGACAATCCAGGTAAACTAGAACCAGTCATTACTGAGCACCATGTCGTGACTGAGGAACGTTTGGGGGCCAACTTCAAATATAGAAACTATGTTTGAATACAAACTTGCCAGTGAAACTGTGAAACAAGAAAAATTATATTTTTAAACAACAAGAGTTGCCTACACTATTCTTAAGTTTTAATGAAAGTGGAAACTTAGCTGATGATCTGATAAATGACAACACACAATGTCACAGTGTAAAGAAAAGATTTGTACTGTCTTCTTCCTCAGGCATTGCAGGAGCTATACCTAATGTAAGTATGCTGTTTAGGTTTTTATGTTGGTAACGCCACGTAGCGCTCTGTATGAAAATCACTGGCTGTGCTGTGTGCAGTCTGTGGGTGGTTGGCATTGTTGAAATATTCTCTATTGTAGTGGGCAGTTGGCTGTTAACAGCGCGTAGTGTTGCGCAGTTGGAGGTGAGCCGCCAGCAGTGGTGGATGTGGGGAGAGAGATGGAGTTTTGAGAGCGGATGATCTGGACGTGTGTCCATCAGAGACAGTAAATTTGTAAGACTGGATGTCATGAACTGAGATATATATATATATATATATATATATATATATATGACTTTTGAACACTATTAAGGTAAATACATTGTTTGTTCCTTAACAAAATCTTTCATTTGCTAACTACGCCTATCAGTAGTTAGTCCCTTCAGTAGTTGGAATCTTTTATTTAGCTGGCAGTAGTGGCGCTCGCTGTATTGCAGTAGTTCGAGTAACGACGATTTTTGTGAGGTAATTGATTTGTGGAAGGTATAGGTTAATGTTAGTCAGAGCCATTCATTTGTAGGGGTTTTTGAAAGTCAGATTGCGTTGCGCTAAAAATATTGTGTCAGTTTATGTTAGTAGTACGAAAGGTCCCCTTAAAAAAATTATAAATGACTATGCTTAATTATTGATACAGGAGCTGCTGTCGGTGTGATTTCTCACAATTTTTATACTATGATGAAGGAAACTTCTATGATACCAGAGTTCCCATTTCAAAACTGTTTAATATTAACTGCATTAGGTAATATGTTAGGTAGGGTTAACAAGCAGGTATTAGTGACTGTTAATATGCGAAATAGAATCCTACAATGGCCTTTCCTAGTTGTCCAAAACCTTGCTGTCAATTGTATATTGGGCATTGATTTTCTTTGCAAGAAGGACTGCACAACAGACTTCTCCAAAGGCATTTGTTATTTTAAGTATGAAGGCAAAGACATAGTTTTGAACTTGGACACTCGACTAGTAGACCATAACAAGCACTGTTCTGGCTACAAGATACAGATTATACACAAGACTGGCGTAGATTCCACACAAAACCTGTATAACACTGTGAGGTAGTGAATGATAGAATTAATTTGTTTAAGTACAAGTTATCATAATGTTATGCTGTTAATGAAGAGGAGAGATCCGAGCTTAAACATATTTTACTTAAGAAAAATGGTGTTTTCACTTAAGCCAGGTAAGATCAACACATAGTAGAGGTATGACTTACGGTAATAAATTTGGTGAGGCATGACTTCAATCGTATACATATATAAGTCATACCTCTAGCTCTGCGACCTGCGGTTTGGGAAGAACTAAAGAAAATGATTACATGGAGTATTAGAGAACCATCAACACTCCATATTGTAGCCCTTTGCATGTAGTGAAAAGACGCATCTAATACTAACCTGATACTTCCATTCTAACAGCTATCAACCAAACTATCTTACCTGTGTTTAATTCTCTAAAAATTCTCCGGTTGTGTCCTCAGATTCATGAGAACATATACCTCAACACAGTACACAAACTGGTTACATTGCCTAGCACTTTTTGAGGAAATACACAACAATTTAGATATATACAACACACCCTATACTCCCTGAGAAATCATGTTTGACACAAAGGAAACTAATGAATGGAGCAACCCACTACCAAAATTTTCTGACACCAACCTTCACACGACGAAAAGGTAAGGTATGTACTCATCGCAATTACTGAACAAGCTGACATAAGAAATAAGAACTAAGGTGCTAATCTTAAAAGAAGGCAAAACTTTACACCTGACATGCAAGTTTTACTTCAGACTCACTACAAATCATCACCTCTAAAACGTAATGTTAAGTGGCTTCCATTATATGAAGGTCCTTACACAATCATTGATGTACCACAATCTGGAGCATATCTTCTACAAAACGTCAAGAATAAGAGAATTTTAGGTTTGTACCCTCACAAAGATTTGAAAACCTTTAACCTATAGCCTTTAGCCCTTAGCAGAGTATGCTGATACAACAACAAGGTAAGTCACACCTGGTACATCAAGCTGGAAGAAGAAGACATAAGGTATAATCTTAAATATCTACATTTTACGGCACCAACAACGACAGCAGCGTCAAGAAGATAAGACACAGGAAGAACTAACAATTTTCATGCAAAGTACAGCTACTGATTATATTTAATAATACCCTGCAGACAAGCTGACAGACTAAATGACCGGAGACAGTTTCTGCCCTGAACCTGATATACGAGGGCTATCCACAAAGTACATTACGTTTTGGAATTAAAAATAAATAAAGTATTGGAATTTTTTAAAATTATATACAGATGATAGCCACACTTAAATACTACTTTTCTACATAGTTGCCATTTAAATTAGGGCACTTATCGTAGCGATGGACGAGCTTGGAAATTCCTTCGTCGTAAAATTCGCCTTCAACCACGTGGTTACCTCTTCTTGAAGCTGTGCGTCGTCATCAAAACGCTGCATAGCCAACCACTTCTTAACTGCTGGGAATAAGTGGAAGTCACTCGGTGCCCGGTCGGGACTGTACGGTGGATGAGGAAACAACTCCCAGTTAAAAGATTCCAGAACTTCGCGAGTGGCATTTGCGGTGTGGGCCCGGGCGTTGTCGTGAATCAGCAACATCTTTGAGCCCAACTTTCCCATGCGCTTGTTTTGTATTGATCTTCTGAGGTTGTGCATAGTTTGGCAATACCTTTGAGAGTTTATTGTAGTGCCTCTTCCCAGGAACTCCACAAAAATCACACCTTTTCTGTCCCAAAAGAGAGTCGCCACGTGGTTGAAGGCTCAGGCGACCGAATTTTACGACGAAGGAATTTCCAAGCTCGTCCATCGCTACGATAAGTGCCTTAATTTTTATGGAAACTATGTAGAAAAGTTGTATTTAAGTATGGCTTTCATCTGTATATAATAAAAAAAATTCCAATATTTTATTTATTTTTAATTCCAAAACGTAATGTACTTTGTGGATTGCCCTCGTATGAATTGGTATGATAGGCACTTGATTTGCTATTCACGCTCACACCACTATCCACATGAACACAACATGCACAAAAAACACTGTACAGGAAATGACAAATGAGATTAATTGAGCAAAGTTATATACTTCACTTTATTTATAAATGTTACTTTGTGCATGTGCTAATTACGAACTGATTGTGGATGTGACGTTTCGTGTCTTATTGTAATGATGACTTTTCAGGACAGATCATCTCCAAGATGTTTTCTAATCTACTATGAAAGTTTATATTGCAGGAAACATTTAATGAAGAAGAACACTGATTCTGTAGTACTGATGTAAAGGAAAATATACTTAAAAGGAAAACGTTATTTAAAAAAAAAACTGAACCTATAAGATAATTTTTTCTATGTCTGACCTATATGTATTTGTAAATATCTAGTTTAATGCAACTGAAAAATGTAAAATGTGTATATGTATTACCAAACAATGTAATGTCAATGTATTGGTACATGTTTCACAGAAAATTTTTTATATCTATGTAAATATGTAATAGAACACTGTACTCAATGTGAAGTGTAATTTGTTATGTTTTGTGCTCTCTGTTGTGAACGAACATTCTGTTTTGCAACGAACAATGTACGAACAAGTTGTGTGCAAATTGTTAAAAAACGGTTCACTGCGCTCGTGATGGGACACTATAGGTGACGTGAGTCGCAAAACCACGGCACACTTTTCGACGAAACGACGACACAATATCCAGGAGACGATATATGCCTTTCGGAAGACGAGATATGGAGGTTATTGAGTAGACGCAAAACGGACTGATCAGTATGGAACCACTGACACCATGTATTCCTACCAAGACGAAACCACATTTTAACTAAGTCTTCCAAAGCACGCTTCATTGCGGGATTGTTGATCTCCAACTTATTTCTTGAAGAACTTTCGTCTCAACGTAAACTGAACGTGTGACGTGTGATGTTTATTTTAAAGTGCAAAGACTTTAGCACAGTATAAACCATTTCTAACAAGCGACATTCTACAGAGAATACGTTCACATATCTTTGAATATGCACAAAAAACGTTAATTATTTTTATTCATTGAGTGAACATGTGTAATAACAATTTGAAGTGAAAGAGAACATTTGACTATACACCCAACAATTTTTTACAAAGTAACAGCACAAATGAATACGAACTGTGAAATGAATGTTAAGGTCTATCTTGTACAATAGCGAGACACTTGTAGCAACAAGCATCAGTAGTATCAGCCTGGCTTTAGCTGTGGCCGCGGTCGCACGCTCCTCAAGTTTGCTCCGTGAACGTTCAGTGTTTACGCCAGTGTTTTCGTGTTTCGTGATTGTTTATTGGCGTTTTTCACGTGAATTAAGTGTTATAAATAGAGGTCTTGGTCTTCGTTCGTGTCGTCTTTGTACGTAGTGCCGTTGGGATTTCGGCGTTGTCCGAAATTTTTTCGCTGCAGAACACCATGGCAAACTCCGTGAGAAAAAACACTTTCGGCAAGTACATCCGTCGAGTACAGCCCTGTGCACTTGAAATAGATGTCTGGATTACCGACGTACATGGCCTTCATTCTGAATCTGTTCGTACCATGCAGCTAGACTCTGATGAATACTGAATTTTTGTAGAGTTCAACGGTCCCGTGAGTGTAGACCGCTTTCTGGAAATATTTGGTTATGAAACGGAATTTATACACCGCGATGGTACTAAAAGTACTGTAAAACTCAGGAATTATGAGTCTGTAATTAGAAATGTTAGGTTTGTGAATATTCCTATAGAAGTAGACATCTCGAAAATTAAAGATGTCCTTTCAAAGTATGGGGTTGTGAGGCAAATAGTCAACGAAAGGTGGGCTTCGCATTTCAAGCTGCAGTGCTTTGATGGCATTCGCTCCGTGGAGATGAAAGTGAAGGCAAACATTCTCTCCCACATCTTTGTTGACGGGTACAAGGCGCATGTTATTTACTCAGGGCAAACCCCTACATGTCATGTAAGTAACGAGTCTGGTCACCTCCGTCAGCCGGCCGGTGTGGCCGTGCGGTTCCAGGCGCTTCAGCCTGGAACCGCGTGACCGCTACGGTCGCAGGTTTGAATCCGGCCTCGGGCATGGATGTGTGTGGTGTCCTTAGGTTAGTTACGTTTAACTAGTTCTAAGTTCTAGGGGACTAATGACCTCAGAATTTCAGTCCCATAGTGCTCAGAGCTAGAGCCACCTCCGTCAGGACTGCCCTCGCCGTATTTTTGTGCTAAGAAATAACCTTACGCAACGCCGGAAATTAACACTCAACGATTTGTTGCCAGCCAGTAATACAACTGAGCCGGCGGCTGCCGTGGATCCTGTTACTACCTCTTAAAGACTGAAATTCATTAACATTGAGTGCAACATTTTCAAACCTGCTTTAACTGCTGAAATTCCGTCCCGTGACAGCGAGATTCCCACCAAAAAGCGTCCTCTAGAGGACACTGAAAAAATGTTGATGAGGACTCCCTTCCTGTGAAACACCCGTTGCCAGGAAGCAGAAGCCAAGTCCTGAAGATTTGTTGGAAGTGAAAAAGGAGAAGAAATGCAGGTCTATGTGGCTCCCACTTACGCATAAGGAATTATGCGGCCACGAAAAAGATAGTGACGCAGCTGGTAGTTACCTTTAACAGAAATGTGACCCTGATCCTCAGGTCACATCGGCAATAACCGCATCAAGAGCGCAGCCCATACAGTGCGAACAGTACGAGGAAGTACCAAGTAAACAACGTGCTGACTCCGAAGCGCAACACCGCGCGAAGGAGGAAATAAACAAGCATCACCGCCTCGCCAGCAAGACAACACATCAGACAACACGCCGGAGCCAAATATCGACGACTCGCAAGCCACCGCCGTTGCGCCAGACGGCCACCGTCGGAGGCTGCGACCGAAACCAGGTTTTGCTGTCATGCGCCATCGTGCGAAAGCCACACCAGAGAGGAAAGACACCAAGAAAAAGAATAATAAATATGAAGTCATCAGGGCCAACACTGACGAGGAGAAAGAGAATGAACACAATGACTTATAGCAGTGCATTGTCAGGATTTCAGGATAATTTTCTTTTCAGGCACTTTGTTTAAAAGCAGTAAAATATGTTTCTACGAAGTTAGTACATGTAACGGGCACACAGCTTGTAAAGATCGTGACTTGTAGAGAAGCACGTTGCTGCTATTATCATACCGATCCTCATCCCAAATAGCTTCTTCTGGCATGTCTGTGATGAAGCTTATAGCATAACTACCACTAACATTAATAAAATACAGTCACCCTTGAAATTGGCAGCACTAAAAGAATTCTTGTACCAGTCTGGGACAGATATCGCGTTGCTACAAGAAGTTGCGATAACGGAATTTCGGATCCCAGGCTTTTTTGAAATTGTTAGTGTTTCTACGGAAGCCACTATCGGTACAGCCGTTCTTATAAGGGACGGCATTCCAGAGACTGAAATCGAACGACTAGAATCAGGAAGAGCCGTAGGCATAAAAATTTTCGATGTGACCGTGCTTAACCTTTACGCCCCATCAGAATATTCCCATAAATTGGATCGTGCGAAGTTTTTTCAAGATGAACTAATTTATTTATTGAGGAAAAATCCGTGTTCTCTTATAGTAGGTGGAGATTTTAACTGTGTCTTAAACCAGAATGATCAACAACCCAAGTTCAACTACTCGCCACAGTTAAAAAAGTTAGTAAGTTATCTACAACTTAAGGATGTGTGGGAACTTCAGAACCCGACGTCAGTCGCGTTCACGTATATAACCAGCCACTCCCGCAGCAGACTAGATAGAATTTACGTGTCACCAACTTTGCACATTTTTTTATTAAACGTTGAAACTGTTCCCGTGTATTTTAGCGATCACAGTACTCTTTTAACTTGCTATAATTTAAGTGTACAGCCAAGCCGTCGATTCAGAGGCCAATGGAATTTGAATATCGCTGTTTTAACAGACGAAGAATTGGAACAGGCAATAAGAGTAGCGTGGACGAGATGCCTCCGCACAGCTGACAAGCACCCAACAGTCGTTGACTGGTAAACTGGGAGGACTAAACCGAAGCTGCGGAAAGTTGTCATTTAGTATAGTGTAGCGAGGCACAAGGAGTTGAGGAATACAATGGAGTTTTATTATAATGTATTAAGAGACTTATATCAACAGGCACATGATGACGTAATTCGTCTGAATGATATAAAAAATAAAAGCCAAGTTATTAAGAATTAAACAGCAACAGATGGAGGTACTAAAAATTAAATCGAAAGCCACATCAGTAGTAGCAGATAAAACAGCTTCTCTGTATCACTTGGTGCGACATGCTAAAAAAAGACGTCAAACTTTTATTGATGAAGTTCAGACGCATACTGGTACTAGGCTCACATGCCAGAAAGAAATACTGGACGGAGTCCACACGTACTATGACAACTTATATACCCCTACCACAGTGGACTATGCAGCTCTCGAGGACTTTCTCACTATTTTAGGTCCACAGTTGTCGGTAACAGAAAACGCTGATATCCTGTCACCTATTACTAAAGATGGAGTGCATGAAGCAGTGCGTAACTCACCTCTCAAAAAATCTCTGGGACTTGATGGCCTCCCTGTGGTGTTTTATGCCCGCTGCTGGTCTATAATTGGGGACAAGATCACTTCCATGGCGAATGACGTCTTAAATGGAAAAGTGGTCCCTGCAGAGTTTAAGGAAAGTAAAATAGTACTGATTCCTAAGAGTAAAGGCAAAACTAACTTAAACAATTTTCGGCCTCTTTCGCTACGAAATTCTAATTACAAAATAATTTCGCATATTATCAACAAAAGACTCTCTGCCTTTTCCCACAAAATATTGAGTCATCATCAATCTTGTTCTCCAGCCAGAGCGATATTCGAAAGGCTATCTGCATACAGAGACGTCATTGCAATTACCTCAGTAACAAGTGTAAAATGTGCTTCAATCTTCATAAATTTCAACAAAGCTTTCTACCACGTTAGTCAAAAATACCGCTTTACGACACTGTCAAGAATGGCTTCCACCCTGAGAGCGTCAACATGCTAAGAAATACAGGGTGTTAGAAAAGGTACGGCAAAACTTTCAGGAATCATTCCTCATACACAAAGAAAGAAAAAGATGTTATGTGGACATGGGCCCGGAAAGGCTTAATTTCCATGTTAGAGCTCATTTTAGTTTCGTCAGTATGTACTGCACTTCCTCGATTCACCGCCAGTTGGCCAAATTGAAGGAAGGTAATGTAGACTTTGGTGCTTGTGTTGACATACGACTCATTGCTCTAAAGTACTAGCATCAAGCACATCAGTACGTAGCATCAAATGACATTAATCATGGAATGGAAACACACAGCAACAGAACGTACCAGCATGACTTTAAACACTTATTTTACAGGAAATGTTCAAAATGTCCTCCGTTGGCGAAGATACATGCATCCAGCCTCTGTCGCGTGAAATCCCTGACGCGCTGATGCAGCCCTGGAGAATGGCGTATTGTATCACAGCCGTCCACAATACGAGCACGAAGAGTCTACATTTTGTACCGGGGTTGCGTAGACAAGAGCTTTTTAAATGCCCCCATAAATGAAAGTCGAGAGGGTTGAGGTCAGGAGAGCGTGGAGGCCATGGAATTGGTCCGCCTCTACCAATCCATCGGTCACCGAATCTGTTGTTGAGAAGCGTACGAACACTTCGACTGAAATGAAATGTGCAGGAGCTCCATCGTGCATGAACCACATGTTGTGTCGTACTTGTAAAGGCACATGTTCTAGCAGCACAGGTAGAGTATCCCGTATGAAATCATGATAACGTGCTCCATTGAGCGTAGGTGGAAGAACATGGGGCCCAATCAAGAAATCACCAACAATTCCTGCCCAAACGTTCACAGAAAATGTCTGTTGATGACGTGATTGCACAATTGCGTGCGGAAACTCGTCAGCCCACACATGTTGATTGTGAAAATATACAATTTGATCACGGTGGAATGAAGCCTCATCCGTAAAGAGAACATTTGCACTGAAATGAGGATTGACACATTGTTGAATGAACCATTCGCAGAAGTTACCCATGGAGGCCAATCAGCTGCTGATAGTGCCTGCACACGCTGTACATGGTACGGAAACAGCTGGTTCTCCCGTAGCACTCTCCATACAGTGACGTGGTCAATGTTACCTTGTACAGCAGCAACTTCTCTGACTCTGACATTAGGGTTATCATCAACTGCACGAAGAATTGCCTCGTCCATTGCAGGTGTCCTTGTCGTTCTGGGTCTTCCCCAGTCGCGAGTCATAGGCTGGAATGTTCCGTGCTGCCCAAGACGCCGATCAATTGCTTCGAACGTCTTCCTGTCGGGACACCTTCGTTCTGGAAATCTGTCTCGATACAAACGTACCGCGCCACGGCTATTGCCCCGTGCTAATCCATACATCAAATGGGCATCTGCGCAACTCCGCATTTGTAAACATTGCACTGACTACATCAGTACGTAGCATCAACATGTTAGTTTTCATCACGAACGTGGTTTTGCAGTCAGTGCAGAGCAATGAGTCGCATGTCAACACAAGCACCGAAGTCAACATTACTGTCCTTCAATTGGGCCAACTGGCGGTCAATCCAGAAAGTACAGTACATACTGACGAAACTAAAATGAGCTCTAACATGGAAATTAAGCGTTTCCGGGCACATGTTTACATAACATCTTTTCTTTATTTGTGTGTGAGGAATGTTTCCTGAAAGTTTTGCCGTACCTTTTTGTAACACCCTGTATTACAACAGGTATAAATGCGAAAATAGCAATCAATGGCCAAACATCTAAACACATACAGATAAGGCGACGGGTTCCACAGGGCAGTCCCTTATCTATGTTTTTGTTTTCCGTATCTTTAGAGCCCTTTCTCAGCACTGTCCACGCAATATTAACAGGCATAACATTGAATGGCGAGAAAACTGTCATACGAGCTTATGCTGATGACGTGGGTGTTGTAATAAGGAATAAGGAGGAGACAGTTACACTGGAAAGAGAAATCCAAAAGTATTGTCTAGCGTCGGGAGCGACAACAAATGAAAACAAAAGTAAGGTATTGAATCTGCGGGGCCTAAATCACCTCCGACTGGCATGACCAAAAAAAGGCAACAAACATAAAACTTTGAGAATAACCTTAATGGCATGTCTGATGAGGATGGCTGCTTTTAACTGGACGAAAACTAGGAGGAAAGTTCATGGTGCTGTAATGGAGAACATCCATCGAACTATGGACCAGGTGCAAAAAGTAAGATTCATCAACTACTGCATTTTGTCTAAAGCGTATTCCACTGCACGCGTATTTCCAATTCCCAAACTAGTAGCGAAAGGGATCATGTCCACTGTTACCAATTATTTATGGCAAGGAGACGTATTCAGGGTTGGTGCGACTACCATTATACTGGATGTCGGAAACGGGGACCTCGGTTTTGTGGATATTCGAAATGAAGCATCTGCTCTGTTCCTCAAACGGACTTTCCATATACTCAGAGAACTTCCGCAATGTATAAAAGCAAAACCCTTTGAGGCTGTGACACCCCATAGCCGGCAAGCACCGATTTATAGGCGAAGGATTAATGCCCATCTGCCGTATGTGAGAAACTTTTTCCTCGAAGCAAGTTATCTTAGTGACGAAATCAGAAGCAACACATGTATCACAGCGTGGGACATCATACTTGAAAGGAAGTTAAATGAGGGGAGAAACAAAATTGAAAAGAAATTCCCTAATTGTGACTGGGAAGCTGTATGGCGGAACATCAACTATGCCGGGCTATCTACAGACGCTATTTCTGCATGGTACGAAACAGTTAACAATGTCATGAGCACCAACGAGAGACTAAATGGGATCGGTTTAAACCAGACACACCTCTGTGGAAAACGCAATCTGGTGGATACACTCATCCACAGATTCACCAGTGGCGGCAATGTGAATAACTGGAATTGGATCAGGCAACAAATTGCCTTTCTCACCAGATCCTCGACGGAATATATAACGCCATCGCTCCTCCTGAGACCAGACATGACATAATTTCCGAAATTAAAAACCAACGCCATTAGCTGGTTACTGGGAAAATATATTAGTTATGTCATCAACAAACTTGGCTCGGACAACGAGATAGAATTCCGCGTTTACATGGAGTGTGAATACGCAAAAAACAGCACTTATCGCAACCACAAGAAGCACAACGGCAACATGCGAAAGATCATTTTTGAAAGAATGGGTGTCGGTTAAATATGTGTAACCACTACAACACCTTGAACGAGAACGAACAGAAGAAAATTAAAAGTCACTTGGGTTGTTGTTATTATTTACTATTACCTTGCTTCCGAAACTTCTATATTACACAAGGAGTTTTTTTTTCAAAACATTTTGTTCAGAGTTACTCATGTTCGACTTCCAAAGTATTTGTGTGATTCAAAAAGAATTGTTAAGTTTTATCACTGTTCAGTTCCTACTCAGAGAAGAGGTTTCTTTGTCTTTGTTACATCTAAGAATGGGAGTTTTGTGTTACGATTTCTGCACACTTAGTGCTATGACTCAACAGGGGACATAAAAAAAGGGGCCGTAGGGGATTGGACCTCAACACACTGGCAGTGCCGTGAAGAGACCCCACTGCTAGTGCGTCGAGCACAGACGATATTTAATTTACTGAACTTAGATTATATGTATCGATTTCTTAAAACAAGAGAACGCAAAACAAAGGAATTAACACCGCTCTCTTTTCGCAGCCAGTAGGCATCAACTCACTCTTATGTCATTCGTTGCCCTAGAAGGACGTAATATTTTGTGTAGCTCCAAATTGATACTTATTTGAAGAAAAGAGGAGCAGAATTAATAAGTCGCTCTCATTTGTGAATTATCAGCAATTATTTAACTAGAATTTTACGTAAGTGTCATTAATATCGTAATGTATATGTTAAAACGAATTCATGTTTTATTTAATCGTATATTTTTCTCTTTTTTAGTAGTTTTAGCCACCCCATTGTCATGATTGAAGCTGAGGTCAGATATCAGACTTTGTCTAAGAAAATATATAATGAGCCCTGGCTACGTTGAGTACATCTTCGGACGTGTGAAGCTCGATAAATTTGCGGCGTAAATTACATTTAGTTTATTGTGTGACCTCAAAGAACAATGCTACGTAAGACTATATGAAACATTAAGCAACTCAATTCCAGTCTTAAACGCGAAACAAACTTTAATCTCTCAATTACTTATCCAAACAACAAAAATTATTATTATTAAAAATTATTATTATTAAAAATTATTATTATTAAAATTATTATTATTATTATTTAATTTTTCATTTTATTTGTTAAAGAGTACGGTATTAGAATCAGATGCACCACTGCAGGTTAACTGTAACCCTCGGACCTTCACATTGACAATAAAACAGAGAGACTGCGTCGGGATTGAAAACAAGAGGCACAATGCCGACATCTGTCCATTGAGAGTAACGCTTAAAACAGTCTGTGCTTAAAACCTGTTCTGGGAGTCCAATAGTAGATACCGATGCACCGTTGCAGGTTAATGTAACACTCGAACATTCACATTGACGATAAAATACAGAATTTGCATCGGTACTGAATACAAAGGGCACGTTGCCGACCTCTGTACAGGGAGAAAGTCTCAAAAAGTCTGTGCTTTGTTCCTTTCCTGGGAGTGCAATAGTAGATTTAGATGCACCACTGCCTGTTTCCTGTATCCCTTCAACCTTCTCATTCACGATGAAACACAGAAATTACATTGGTATGAATACAAAAGGCACAATGCCGCCTTCTGTCCAGCGGGAGTAACGCCTCAAAGAGTTGGTGCTATGAAAATTTACTGGGAGGCCAGTGTCCGATTCCGATGCCACACCACAGGTTTTACGCATCCCTTGGACCTTCACTTTGATGATGAAAGACAAAAATTGCATCGGGATTATGCAACGCATGGACCTTCACGTTGAATTGACGATGAGACACAGAATGTGCATTGGGATTGAATACAAAAGGCACAATCCCGACTTCAGGGGGAATAACGCCTCAAATAGTCGGTGCTTCGAATCTATACTGGGAGGCCAGTGTGCGATTCCGATGCACCACTACAGGTTTTACGCAACACTTGGACCTTCACATTGAGATATTCGCTATTTTTGACTTCATTAAAACAGCAAATACGAGTAGTTAATACTTTCAGCCAGAAGGCAAATACTTGTTTGTAAATAATGATTAATGTATAATGAGGCGTCGCATAGCGACGGTGGAATTTTCTAGTGATGTAATTTGTCGTCTTTGGGCGGCAATAAAAACAGAAAAATACGGATAGATATACGATCCTTCACTATTTTGTCCGCTGGAGAACAAATGAAGCCTGGAGCGCTAAGAAGACTTGTACTGTTTTTCTGAAGTAAGACGGACGCAGATTTGTGGCAGTCTGATCTAATTTTTACTAAATGTATAAAAACGTGTATGTCTGAGTTGAGTGAAGTGTAAAGAACTGTTATAACTTACCGTGACGACGCACGAGCGACTCAAAGAAGACAATGGCTATATAAAAGAGCGCTAAATGGACATGATACGGACATAAAAATCTACCGTCATTGTTGTATTAAGCTTAAGGTACGATATATGTTTTAGTTATAATAAATATTTGTTCTGGGAATACTGAATCATTTAGCAGTGCTCATTCCTATTATCTCCTCAGTATTATTTTCATTTTAATTATGCATTTTGCTAATATTACAGACACCAAGATCAGCAGTCCAATGTGCGTGTTACATTGATAAAAAGAAAACTGTTTTATCGTCTTCTTGCATGAGCTTTAATATTGAATCTTTTGTGTGATGTTACAGTTGTTTTTGCGCCCTTAAGAACTTTCTGGTCCCTTAGGAAATTGTTTTGTCATAACAATAACTTCACAACCGGGTATGATCGTATCTACGATCATGAAGTAATTAGAAAGACGATAATGCGATTTCTTAATCAATAGCACGCTAGTTGTGACTGCCTCAAGCCACGCGAAACTGCAAGTAAAAACTATTCACATCTCATAATGCAATATTTTATGACAATGGTCAATCCATGATTCTTACGCCAATTGTGATTGATAAAACACCAAGCTAAATCTCAATTTCCAACTTTCCATTGAATAACAACATCACTCTTATTTTGTAACATCACACTTGGCGCCCGAACAGGGACTTGACCAAAAATTAGTTCAAATACTTGGAAAATTTTCTATGTGCTTTTGTTAATAAATGTTCTGTCGTTTCATGTACACATCATCTCTCTGTGAGAATGACGTAAAATATGCTGGTCAATAACGCACTTCAATTACCGAGAGAAAAGAAAAGAAAAGAGACGTGAATTTGCTGAGACAACATAGCGGTAATCAAGCCATCAAAAAGTAAGTCAGAATTTTGCATACGCAGTGTAGTGCTTCAGTAGCAACGTTGCTTTTCCAAGTCGATCCACATCCTTTCTATCTCCTTCCCGCTATAGAAAATTTACTTTATTTATTGTAACATCACAACATTGACGATGAAAGACAAAAATTGCTTCCGAATTGAATACAAAAGCCACAATGCCGACTTTTATCCAGGAGGAGTAATGCCTCAAATGTCGGTGCTATGAAAATTTCCTGTAATTCCAGTGTTCGATTCCGATGCACCACTA
Organism: Schistocerca piceifrons; assembly: GCF_021461385.2. Taxonomy (NCBI): domain Eukaryota; kingdom Metazoa; phylum Arthropoda; class Insecta; order Orthoptera; family Acrididae; genus Schistocerca; species Schistocerca piceifrons. The sequence continues at coordinate 813,648,673 of NC_060141.1, forward strand.
CTGGCTTTCTGAAATTCTTAGACCTTCAAATTGACGATGAAACACAAAATTTGCATCAGGATTGAATACAAAATGCACAAGACGACTTCTGTCCAGGAGGAGTAATGCCTCAAATAGTCGGTGCTATGAAAATTTCCTGGAATGTTCGAATCCGATGTACCACTACAGGTTTTCTGCAACCCTTGGTCCTTCACATTGACGATGACACACACAAATTGCATGGTGATTGAATACAAAAGGCACAATGCCGAATTCTGTCCAGGCGGAATAACGCCTCAAATAGTCGGTGCTTAGAACATATTGTGGGGGGCCAGTGTCCAATTCCAGTGCACCACTACAGGTTTCTACAACCCTTGGACCTTCACATTGACGATGAAATACAAAAACTGCATCAGGATACAAAAAGCACAATGCCCCCTTCTGTCCAGGGGAATAATGCCTCAAGGAGTCGGTGCTAACAATGTGGTGTCACCGCCAGACACCACACTTGCTAGGTGGTAGCTTTAAATCGGCCGCGGTCCATTAGTACATGTCGGACCCGCGTGTCGCCACTGTGTGATCGCAGACCGAGCGCCACCACAAGGCAGGTCTCGAGATACGGACTAGCACTCGCCCCAGTTGTACGGACGACATAGCTAGCGATGCACACTGACGAAGCCTCGCTCAATTGCAGAGCAGATGGTTAGAATAGCCTTCAGCTAAGTGTATGGCTACGACCTAACAAGGCGCCATTAGTAACATTGCATGTATCTATGGAGTCTCACTTATATCGTCAATAGCGATGTATACAACAAGAATGGATTAAAGTTAAGTATTCCAGAAGCTACGTACTTTTCTTTATAGCATTCATTACGTATCCTGTTTCAGACCTCACGCCATCCAGCTTTTGCTAAACGCGTGCCTTTCGGCTTCCTCTCATTCTGTCTAGACTGTCTTGTCTAGACACAACAAACAACCTATCCTGGAAGGCCAGTATCCGATTCCGATACACCACTAAATCCTTTCTGCAGCCCTTGAACCTTCACATTGACGAGGAAACACAAAAATTGCATCAGGATTGAATACAAAAGGCACAATACCGATTTCTCTCCACGCGGAATAACGACTCAAATAGTCGGTGCTTAGAACCTATCCTGGGGGCCAACGTCAGATTCCCATGCACCACTACAGGTTTTCTGCAACCCTTGGTCCATCCCATTGACGATGAAACACAAAATTTGCATCGGGATTGAACACAAAAGGCACAATGCCGACTTCTGTCCAGAGGGAATAATGCCTTAGAGAGTCAGTGCGTAGAACCTGATCTGCGAGACCCGTGTCCGATTTCGATGCAACACTACAGGTTTACTGCAACCCTTGGACGTTCACATTGACGATGAAACACAGAAATTGCATCGGGATTGCATACAAGAGGCACAATGCCGACTTCTGTCCAGGAGGAGTAATGCCTCAAAAAGTCGGTGATATGAAACATTCCAGGGATGCCAGTGTTCGACTCCGATGCAGCACTACAGGTTTTCTGCGACCCTTGGACCTTCACATTGACGATCAAACACAGGAATTGCTTCGGGATTGAATACAAACGGCACAATGCCGACTTTTGTCCAGGGGGAGAAACGCCTCAAAGTGTCGATGCTTAGAACCTTCCCTGGGAGGCCAGTGTTCAATTCCGATGCACCAGTACACGTGGTCGGCAGCCCTTGGACTTCCACATTGGTGATGCAACACAGAAATTGCTTCGAGAATGAATACATAAGTCACAATGCTGACTTCTGTCCAGGGGGTGTAACGCCCCAAACAGTCTGTGTTTGAAACTTTCCTGGGAGACGTTTTAGATACTGATGCACCACGGCAGGTTTACTGATGCCCTATGGGCTTCTACATTGAGGATGAGACTCAGAATTTGCAACAGGATTGAATACAAAATGCACAATGCCGTCTTCTGTGCAGGGGGAGTAAAGCCCCAAAATGTCGGTGCTATGAAAATTCCTGGGTTGCAAGTGTTCGATTCTGATAAACCACTACAGGTTTTCTGCAACCCTTGGACCTCACATTGACGATGAAACACACAAATTGCATCGGGAAGTTATACGAAAAGCACAATGCCGACTTCTGTCCAAGGGGAGTAACGCCTCAAAGAGTCGGTGCTTAGAACCTTTCCTGCTAGACCAATGTACGATTTGGTTGTGCCACTACAGGTTTTACGGAACTCTTGGACCTTCACATTGGCCATGAAACACCGAAATTGCATCGGGATTGAATACAAAAGGCATAATTCCGACAGTTGCCTAGGGGTACTAACGCATTAAACAGCCTGTGCCCCCCTGCGGTTTTGGGGATAAGAATAGGCCCGCGGTATTCCTGCCTGTCGTAAGAGGCGACTAAAAATAGTCTCAAACTTTTCTGCCATATTTGATGGTCCCCTGTTGGGTTTTACCTCCATCTCTCAAAATTTTTACGAAGAGCGAGCCGATTGGGGGAAGGGCGCCTTACTTGGTGCATTGTGTCCATCTTGCGTTGAGAACTTTCGCCAGCGTATTCGTCGTTGCATTGCAGTCCTGCCGGCTCTCCATCTCTTGGGCACGGATCCGTTCCTGCGTGCACTTTCCGCCATGCGATGAGCGGTGCCAGTTTCTACACAGATGAAAACCATGGACGACGTGTCACCTAAAATCCAGCACGGTAGCCTGTCCGTTGTGGTGCGGCTGCCATGTACCCTCTTGGTTGTAGCTCCCTGACAACACAGGGATCGCTCTACTGATGCCTGCGCCGTTAACTCCCCACTTATGCCAATGAGTAGATGCCCATCTCTCTGGGGCATCAGGACTCCCCGCAATGGCCATCCTGCCAGGTGGCCTTTGCTGTGGCTGGGTGGTGCCCGTGGCGAGGGCCCTTGGTCGGAGTAGGTGGCATCAGGGCGGATGACCCGCAATGAAGCGTGGTACATCATCTCTCGCTGGCGGCCAGCCGTCAGCAGTCTCTCAGTATTCCAAAGCTCACTGTAAGGCTAATGTGTATGATCCCAAATCGTTCCCCTCCCTGACCACACCATGGGAGGAACGAAAGGCTATGAATGAGAGCGAAAGGTATTCGCCCCGGTATCTCATCTGTACCAGAGCTGACGGGGAATCGTTTGTGTCTGTGAAGCCTCAGTTCTTTGTCGAACATTTAGAGGACAAGTTTGGGGAGGTGGAGGGCTTGTCAAAAAAGCGGTCAGGGTCAGTCTTAATAAAAACAGCATCCTCTGACCAGTCACGAGCCTTGCTCGCTTGTAAGAAGCTGGGGGATGTTTCTGTTACTATCACCCCACATAAAAGCTTAAAATGGTCCAGGGAATTATTTTTCACAGAGATATCCTTTTACAGTCCGATGACGAGCTGCGCGCCAACTTAGAGCGATAAGGTGCCCATTTCGTCCGGCGCGTCCACCGAGGGTCCGAGGGATCACCAAGTTGCCACCGGTGCCTTCATCTTGGCCTTCGAGGATGACACGTTACCTGAGAAAGTCAAGGTGATGGTATACCATTGTGATGTCAAGCCCTATATCCCTCCCCCGATGCGGTGCCTCAAGTGTTGGAAATTCGGTCCTATGTCTTCTCGCTGTGCTTCCAGCCTCATATGTCGCGATTGTGGTCGACCATCCCATCCTGATACTCCATGTGCCCCGCCTCCCATCTGTGTCAACTGCGGGGAGCACCATTCCCCTTGCTCGCCGGACTGTAAGATTCTCCACAAGGAGCGGAAAATAATGGAATACAAGACCCAGGATAGGCTGACCTACACTGAGGCTAAGCGTAAGTCTGAACGACTATATCCAGTACGAATGACGTCCACTTATGCCGTCACTGTCGCTCCTGTTACAGTTACTATAGCTGCACCACACAAAGTTAGCTCTCAGAGCCAGAGAATCACACCTGCCCCCTTGCTGGTGGAGGGCACTACACTCCATGTTGCTCCTGCTCCATCTACTTTAGGAGCAACGCGCCCCCCCCCCCCCCTCTCTCCAACCATCAGGGACACTAGTTCCCCCATCCCACCGGAGAAGCGTAAGATTTCTTCGGTTCCTGTTGCCAGGAAAGGGTCCCTTGGAGACCTCCCTTCGCAAGTTCCGACCGGTACAAAGGCAGACAGCCGCAAGTGGCTCAAACGACCACCGGTCCCTGGTCGTAGGGCCTCACGGTCGTCGTCCGTCCCTGAGACTGACCCAGTGAAGCTCTCCCAGCCTGAACGACCGAAGTCAGAGCGGAGTAAGCTGAAAACGAGAAAGGTTCTCAAGAATCCCGACATTGCGGTGGCCCCCGTCCCACCGCTTCCAACAAGCTCAGCGTCTGAGGATGAGGTCGAGATTCTGGCGTCTGCTGAAGACCTGGATCTCGCCGGTCCCTCAGACACCATGGATGTCACTCGTACAGGTTCTGAATCGGTGGCAACGAGTGAACAAGCGGCGTAAATTGCCTTCCTAGTCCCTTCATGTCTTCTCAGCAATGGACAATTTCATACTCCAGTGGAACTGCAGCGCTTTTTCCACCATTTAGCCGAGCTCCGACAACTTATCAGCACCCTTCACCCTTTCTTCTACATTGCTCTTCAGGAAACTCGGTTTCCAGCAATGCGAACCCCTGCCCTCCGTGGCTATCGGGGTTATTACAAGAACCGGGCAGCTTATGAAAGGGTGTCTGGTGGCGTCTGCATATATGTCCTTAACTCTCTTCACAGCGAGTCTGTCCCTCTACAAACACGTTTAGAGGCTGTCGCTGTTCGGGTGTGGTGGACGCCACAGTCTGTCACCATCTGCAGTCTTTACCTTCCACCGGATGATGATGTTGCGCAGCATGTCCTGGCTGCACTGATAGCCCAATTGCCGCCCCCTTCCCTGTTACTGGGCGACTTCAACGCCCATAACCCTCTGTGGGGTGGGTCGGTGGCGACAGGACGGGGCGCCACCATTGAGCATTTATTGACACAGCTCGATCTTTCACTTTTAAATGATGGTTCCTTCACACACTTCAGCGTGGCGCATGGCACGTACTCCGCCATCGACCTTTCGATCTGCAGCCCTAGCATCTTACCGTCTGTCGACTCGAGCGTGCATGACGACCTGTGTGATAGTGACCACTTTCTGATCTTTCTGTCACTGCCACAGCGTCAGTCTTGTGGGCGGCCTTCCAGGTGGGCCATGAATAAGGCTGACTAGGACTTGTTTTCCTCCACTGCCGCGATAGAGCGTCTCTCTAGTGATGACATTGATGCGGTGGTTCAATCGGTCACCACCGGCATCGTTACTGCAGCCGAATATGCCATTCCCCGTTCTTCTGGGTCCCCTCGGCGGCGGACTGTGCCTTGGTGGTCGCCTGAGATAGCTGAAGCGATTAAAGATCGCCGGTGGGCGCTCCAGCGTCACAAGCGACATCCCTCCATCGAACACCTCATCACCTTCAAACGGCTGTGTGCGCGGGCCCGCCGCCTTATCTGCCAAAGCAAGCAGGAGTGCTGGGAGTGGTAAGTGTCCACCTTTGGCCTCCAGGTCTCGCCATCGCAGGTCTGGGCCAAGATCCGACTCCTCTATGGCTATCGGACCCCTGTCTGCGTCCCTGCGCTCTCACTGAATGGAACAGTTTGTATAGACTCCGACGAAATTGCCAACAGCTTGGCAGAGCATTTTGCTCTTAATTCCGCTTCTTCCAATTACCCACTGGCCTTCCGCTCCATTGACGAGCGGATGGAACGTAGGAGCCTTTCTTTTCGCACCTACCATTCTCAATCCTACAATGCTCCATTCAGTGAGTGGGAATTTCACAGTGCCCTTGCCGCTTGCCCTGATACCGCTCCTGGGCCAGATCGCATTCACTGTCAGATGCTGAAACACCTTTCAGTGGACTGCAAGCGACGTCTCCTCGACCTTTACAACCGTCTCTGGGTCGAGGGTGAGTTACCGTCGCAATGGCGGGAAAGCATTGTCATCCCCGTTTTGAAACCGGGCAAGAGCCCTTTGGAGGTGGACAGCTACCGCCCCATTAGCCTCACCAACGTTCTTTGCAAGCTTCTCGAACGGATGGTGAACCGGCGCTTGAATTGGGTACTGGAGTCTTGGGGCCTTCTGGCTCCGTGTCAGGCTGGGTTCCGTGAAGGCCGCTCCGCCGCCGACAATCTGGTGAGCCTGGAGTCGGCCATCCGTACTGCCTTTGCCCGCCGTCAGCACCTAGTCGCTGTCTTTTTCGACATGCGGAAGGCGCATGATACGACATGGCGTCATCACATACTTTCGACGCTTCATGGATGGGGTCTTCGGGGCCCTCTGCCACTCTTTATCCGAAATTTTCCGTCGTATTGTACCTTCCGCGTGCAAGTCGCGGCCTCTCATAGTTCCTCCAGAGTCCAGGAGAACGGGGTACCATAGGGATCTGTCCTCAGTGTTCGCCTGTTTTTAATCGCAATAAACGGGCTAGCTGCAGCGGTGGGAAATTCTGTCTCCGCTTCCCTGTACGCTGACGACTTCTGCCTTTACTACAGCTCTACTGGCATTGCAGCTGTTGAACGTCAGCTACAGGGCGCTATCCGCAAGGCGCAGTCTTGGGCTGTAGCGCATGGTTTTCAGTTTTCGGCTGCCAAGACCCGCGTTATGCATTCCTGCCAGCGCCGAACAGTCCATCCTGAGCGGGGGCTTTATCTTGCCGACGAACTCATTGCTGTGGTGGAGACCCACAGGTTTTTGGTTGTAGTTTTTGATGCCCGGATGACTTGGCTGCCTCATATTCGGCAGCTTAAACAGGCGTGTTGACGGCATCAAAATGCTCTGAGATGATTGAGCCACACGCGCTGGGGCGCCGACCGATCTACCCTGTTGCGGCTCAACCAGGCGGTATTCCAGTCCCGTCTGGATTATGAGAGCCTGGCTTATGGCGCAGCATCCCCATCTGCGTTGCGGGTGCTTGACCCAATACTACACAGCGGGATACGGCTGGCCACTGGTGCCTTCCGGACCAGCCCTGTAGACAGCATACTTGTGGAGGCAGGTGTCCCGCCACTGCGATTGAGGCGCCAACATTTGCTGGCGGCTTATGCTGCCCATGTTTTTAGCTTTCCCGGGCGTCCAAACTATCGTCTCCTGTTCCCGCAATCGGTCGTCCATGTGCGAGAACGTCGGCCTCGGTCAGGTTGTACTATCGCGGTCCGTGTCAAAGAACTTCTCTCCGGGCTTCGGGTTTTCACTGTTCCACCTCCTTTCCGGGCCACTTTGCGTACACCTCCATGGTGTGTTCCTCGCCCTTGCCTTCAGCTCGACTTGGCACAGGGCCCAAAGGACTCAGTCCCTCCAGAGGCCTCCGCCGCCGCTTTTATTCCATCCTGGCCACGTATCAGGGCTCGGACGTTGTTTACACTGACGGTTCGATGGTTGCTGGTCGTGTCGGTTATGCGCTAACTCTAGGGGACCATTCCAAACAACTTTCCTTGCCGGCTGGCTGCAGCGTTTACACTGCTGAGCTGGTCGCCATTTCTTCGAGCCCTAGAGTATATCCGCTCCTGCTCAGGTGAGTCATTCGTGATCTGTAGCGATTCCCTGAGCGGTTTACGAGATCTCGACCATTGTTTCCCTCGTTCTCGTCTGGTGATGGCTATCCAAGAGTCCCTCCATACTCTTTCCCGTTGCGGCCGCTCTGTGGTCTTTGTGTGGACCCCCGGTCATGTCGGTATCCCAGGCAATGAACATGTTGACCGCCTGGCGAAAGAGGGCACCAGTCAACCATCTCTGGATGTTGGCCTCCCAGAGACTGATTTGAGGGCAGTCTTACGCTGCAAAGTTTTCGATTTATGGGACACTGAACGGTGCAACCTGCCCGTGCCAAACAAACTCCGTCGTATCAAGGAGACGACGACTGTGTGGCGGTCATCTATGCGAGCCAACCGCAGGGACTCAGTCGTCTTTTGTCGGCTCTGCATTGGCCACACCCGACTGACGCACAGTTATTTACTGTGTCGTGAGGATCCACATCTTTGTCGTTGTGGGGTATCCTTCACGGTGGTCCATATTCTGTTGGAGTGAGCCCTTTTAACTGTGCTCAGGCAGACTTTTGCGCTGCCCGATACACTCCCTGCGCTTTTAACTGACGGCTCTCCCATAGCGGACTTAGTTTTGCGTTTTATTCGGGCAGGGGGTTTTTATCGTTTAATCTGAGTGTTTATGATTTTTAGTGTTGCTTCTGGCTTTTAGCCTCTGATTTTAAACTGAGTTTTTAATGTGTTCTTGGTGGTTGGCTTTTCCTCTTTTTTTCTCTATGGTCGGCCAACCACCGTCACACTCTGTGTGTTTTCATTTGTTTTGTCTGATCCTTGTCGGAGTATTTCTTGTCCTGTGTTGTTTGTTGTCTCTGTTATCAGTCTTTTACTCTGTGTGGTAGTTTTTTAGTTTTGGAACAAGGGACCAATGACCGTTGCAGTCTGGTCCCTTTAATCCCACAAACCAACCAACCTATCAAGGAGATGACGAATGTGTGGCAGTCATCCATACGAGCCAATCGCAGGGTCTCAGTTGTCATTTGTCGGCCCCACATTGGTCACTAACACTTAACACACAGCGATTTACTGCACCATGATGACCAATCTCTGTCGCTGCGGATCCGCTTTGTTGGCGTTTTACATTTCGTTGGCGTGTCCTCTTTTTAACTGCGCTCAGGCAGACGTTTGCGCTGCCTGATACGCTCCCTGCACTTCCAACATATGACACTGCCATGGCAGGCTTAGTACTGCGTTTTATTCCTGCTGGGGGCTCATATTACTTGATCTAAGTGTTTGTCTTTGTTGTGTTGAGACTGGCCTTTGGTCTACGATTTTAGCTAAGTTTTTTAGTGTGTTTCTTGGCGGTCGGATTTTCCTTTTTTTGTCTCTATGGTCGGCCAACCACTGTCACATGCTGTGTGATTTTTACTTCCTTTTGTCTGGTCTCTGTCTCTGTCTTCTTCTCCTATGTCGTCTGTCGTCATCTTCATGCTTCGACTTTATTCTGTATGGGTGTTGGAGGTTTTGGAAAAAGGGACCGATGACCATAGCAGTCTGGTCCCTTCAATCCCACACACCAGCCTGAAACACATCAATTGCATCGGGATTGAATACAAAACGCACAATGCCGACTTCTGTCCAGGAGGAGTAACGCCTAAAAGAGTCGGTGTTATGAAAATTTACTGGGATGCCAGTGTTCGATTCCGATGCACCACTACAGGTTTTCTACAACCCTTGGACCTTCACATAGACGATGAAACTCAGAAATTGCATAGGGATTGAATACAAAAGGCACAATGACGACTTCTGTCCAGGGGGAGTAATGGCTCAGAGAGTCGGTGCTTAGAACCTTTCCTTGGACGCCAGTGTTCGATTCCGATGCACCACTTCCTGTTTTCTGCTTCCCTTGGACCTTTACACTGACGATGAAACACAGAAATTGCATCGGGATTCAATACAAAAGGCACAATCCCGACTTCTGTCCAAGGGGAGTAACGCTTTAAAGATTCGATGCTTAGAATCTTTCCTGGGAGGACAGTGTTTGATTCCGACGCACCAATAGAGGTTTTCGGCAGCCCTTGGGCACTAACATTGACGATGAAACACAGAAATTGCGTCGGGATTGATTACAAAAGGCACAATGGCGACTTCAGTTCGGGGGGGGGGGGGGGGGGGGGGGTTACGCCTCAAAGAGTCGGAGCTATGAAAATTTCCTGGGATGCCAGTGTTCGATTCCGATTCACCACTACAGGTTTTCTGCAACCCTTCGACCTTCACAATGATGAGGAAACACAGATACTTCATCGGGATTGAATACAAAACGCACAATGCCGACTTCTGTCTAGGGGGTGTAACACCTCAAAAAGTCGGTATTTTGAACCTTAATGGGGGGGCCAGTGTACGATTGCGATGCACCACTACAGGTTTTCTGCAATGTTTGGACGTTCATATTGACGATGAGACACAGAAATTGCATCGGGATTGAATACAAATGTCACAATGCCGACTTCTGTCAAAGAGGAGTAACGCTTTACAAAGTCGGTGCTATGAAAATTTCCTGGGATGCCAGTGTTCGATACCGATGCACCACTACAGGTTTTCTGCAACCCATGGACCTTCACATTGACGATGAAGTACAGAAACTACATCGGGATTGAATACAAAAGGCCCAATGCCGACTTCTGTCAACGACGAGTAACGCCTCAAAATGTCGGTGCTATGAAAATTCCCTGGGATGCCAGTGTTCGATTCCGGTGCACCACTAAAGGTTTTCTGCAACTCTTGGTCCTAACCATAGACGATGAAACACAGAAATTACATTATGATTAAATACAAAAGGAACAATTCCGACTTCTGTCATGGGGACAAACGCCTGAAAGAGTCAGGGATATGAAAATTTCCTGGGATGCCAGTGTTCGAATCCGATGCACCAGTACCGGTTTTCTGCAACCCTTGTACGTTCACATTGTCAATGAAACAAAGAAATTTCATCAGGTATGAATACGAAAGGCAGAAGCCTTTTTCTGTCCAGATGCAGTAACGACTCATAGGGTCGGTACTTTGAACCTATCCTAGGAGACCATTGTGAGATTCCGATGCACCATTAGAGGCTTTCTTGAACCCATGGACCTGCACATTGACGAGTAAACACAGAAATAAATCGGGAATGAATACAAAATTCACAATGCTGACTCTGTCTAGGCGTGTAACGCCTCATAGAGCAGTGTTATGAAAATTTCCTGACATGCCAGTGTTCGATTGCGATGCACGATTACTGGTTTTCTGCAACCCTTGGAAATTCACATTGACGATGAAACACAGAAATTGCATCGGTATTGAATACAAAAGGCGTAATGGCGGCCTCTGTCCACGAGAAGTAACGCCTCAAAAAGTCGGTGCTATGAATATAGCCTGGGATGCCAGTGTTCGTTTCCGATGCACCACTACAGGTTTTTTGCAACCCTTCAACCTTCACATTCATGATGAAACACAGAGATTGCATTGGGATTGAATACATAATTCACAATGACGACTTCTGTGTAGGGGGTGTAACGCCTCAAAGAGACGGTGTTATGAAAATTTCCTGACATGCCACTGTTCGATGCTGATGCACCACTGCAGGATTTCTGCAACCCTTGGAAATTCACATTGACGATGAAACACAGAAATTACATCGGGAATGAATACAAAATTCACAATGCCAACTCTGTCTATGTGTGTAACGCCTCATAGAGACAGTGTTACGAAAATTTCCTGACATGCCAGTGTTCGATTGCGATGCACCATTATTGGTTTTCTGCAAACCTTGGAAATTCACATTGACGATGAAACACAGAATTTGCATTGGGACTGAATACAAAAGCCACAATGCCGACTTCTGTCCACGAGGATTAACGCCTCAAAGAGTCAGTGTTATAAAAATTTCCTGGGATGCCAGTGTACGATTACGATGCACCACTACAGGTTTTCTGCAACCCTTGTACCTTCACATTGACGATGATACCCAGAAATTGCATCGGGATTGAATACAAGACGCACAATGCCGACGTGTGTCCAGGGGGAGTAACCCCCAAAGATTCGGTGCATTAAATTACCTGGGATGCCAGTGTTCGATTCTGATGCACCAGTACAGGTTTTCTGCAACCCTTCAACCTTCACATTCATGATGAAACACAGAGATTGCATCGGGATTGAATACAAAAAACACAATTCCGACCTCTGTCCACGAGGAGTAACGCCACAAAAAGTCAGTGCTATGAATATTTCCTGGGATACCAGTGTTTGAATTTCCAAGGGTTGCAGAAACCATGTAGTGGTGCATCGGAATCGAACTGACGATGAATCACGGGAATTGCATGGGGATTGAATACAAAAGGCACAATGCCGACCGCTGTCCACGAGGAGTAACTCCTCAAAGAGTCGGTGCTATGAAAATTTCCTGGGATGCCAGTGTTCGATTCCGATGCACCAGCCCCCAGGGGCTCAGCATTCCTTTGCTGGGTACGGGATTGGCGATCCCGGGGTTCCTGAGCTGGGGACTGGTAAGCGCCGCCAGTCCCCTGTCACCGTAAGCTCTGAGCATACTTCAGCGACCACCATATTTCGCGGTGGTGGAACGATGTGTGTCTCAGGGAATGGGGATCTTGGCTTGACCGCCCGGATCACGAGGATGGAATAAACCTCTATAAAAAAACCTCAATCTCAAGGTATGCTGCGCGCCGCGAAATGCATGGATGTTGAGGTGGAACAGTCGTTAGCGGGCAACCTCTGGGGAGCCTGCCGCACCTCAGTTGTATAAGGCTTACCTAGGTATGCGGGGCGCTGTCTAGGTGGACTCCTAGTTCCCTAGCTGCTCGTGGGACTGAGATGGAACCCTCGAAGTTTTCTTCTTCTCCTCCCAGCGGAAAGGGTGGGCCGCTGGTAGGTTCTAACACCCAATCTCACAAGAGGGCTCGTGTAGCCAGTCCTCCTGATTCAGGTAACAGTAACAGAACGCATGGTGCTTCGCAGAATGTCTTTCTCATAATTAGAAGAAAAGATGGGAGTTTTGAAAAAGTTTCGCCAATTTATATACAGAAGGGCTTAGAAGGTATTGCTGGCACATTAAAATCTGTAAAGCGCTTGCGAAATGGCACCTTGTTGGTTGAAACATCTAGCTTCCAGCAAGTCCAGAACCTTCAGAAGGCATAATTTCTTGGGGAGTTTGCGATAGAGACTGAATTTCACTACACCTTGAACAACAGCAAGGGTGTTGTGACTTGCAGAGATCTCTTTGACATTCCCCAAGACGAACTGAAGGCTGAATGGTCCTGGGAAGGAATTGTCGACGTGCAACACGTTATGAAACGGGTGGATGGTACTCTCATAAGGACTAACTCATTTATCCTTACATTTAACAGCACCAAATTGCCAGAGCATGTGAAGGCAGGTTTCCTACGTCTCAGTGTACTGCCTTATTACCCCAACCCCATGCGGTGTTTTAAATGCCAACACTTTGGACACACTACTCTCGGCTGTAGAGGGGAAGCCACTTGCGGGAATTGTGGTAACGCCGCCCATGAGGGGGTTAGTTGCTCCTCTCCTCCCAAGTGTGTCAACTGCCCTGGGGATCACCCTGTGTGGAGTAGGGAATGCAGAGTTTTCCTTGAGGAACGGAAGATCCAGGAACTTAAGACTACAAAACGCATCCCGTATGGCCAGGCGAAGAAAATTTACAAGTCCCTGCAGCCGCCCACGTTCGCTGCTTCCTTTTCTTCCGTTCTCAAACAGCCAGTCTTGAAAACCGATGCCGCTACACAAACGGAGGTTGCTACTGTCAGCACTAGTACCTGCGTTTGTCAATGTACGTGTGCTGCTGCCGTTCCTGTGAAGCCTGCTGCTCCCCGCCGGCCTTCTGACCAGGCTGTGGTAGCTGACATCATGGAACTTCCTGCCCCTTCCCGGGTCCAGTTTTGTGCACTGCCCAGTGCTGCTACACCCCCTACTGCTTCTGAGGTTTTGGCTCCAATGCCACCTCAGGCCAGAAAATCGAAGCCAAAGACAAAGGTGAAGACTCGCCCACTAAAGGAGACAAGTTCTACAGTCTGCTGATGTTGATGTCATTCTCTCTGACGTCTCTCTCGACTCCTCTTCTGAGGCGATGGAGGTTGATGTCAGACTGGGGCAATCATCTCGCCCCAAAACTGAGCCTCCACCTGTTGTGGGCTCTCTTCCCCGACAAAAAGTGAGAACGAAGGTACTCCCACCCTGATAGATGGCTCCCATTATACAGTGGAACATGAATGGATTCCGGGCACACGTGGAGGAACTGAACCTCCTAGCATGGCAACGCCCCCTGTGCTTGTGTTTACAGGAAACGCATTTCAAACCATCTGATGCTCCTGTACTAAATGGCTATACGTTATATCACCGAGATGACCTGACTGGAGACAGGGCCAAAGGCGAAGTCGCCGTGTTTGTCAATAATGAGCACCACTTCTCTGCTCTCCCACTGGATACTGACCTGCAAGCAGTTGCAGTTGAAATTCATTCCCGTCGGAGGCTTACCGTTTGCTCCCTTTATTTACCCCTCTGGATACAGTGAACTTAGAGGCTCTCACAGACCTTATCGACCAACTCCCCCGCCCGTTTCTCCTCCTGGGAGACTTCAATGTCGATCATGTCCTGTGGGGCTCCACTTCTCTTTGCGCTCGGGGTCGAATTTTGGAGAGCCTCCTCACACCTCAAGTGTTGTGCATCCTCCACACAGGTACTCAGACTCACTTCTCTAGTGCTACAGGGTCATTCTCAGCCATTGACCTATCTTTCTGCTCTCCAACCCTCACTGACTCCGTTCACTGGGAGGTCAATGACGACCTACATTCCAGTGATCACTTCCCTATCCGCATTCATCTCCTGGATGGTGTATTGCTGGAGCAGCGGCCACCATCGTGGATGATTGGCAGGGCTAACTGGCCATTGTTCACTCGGTTGGCTGTCTTTGACCGCCACAATAGCGTACAGGAATGGGTGGATCACATCATGCTTGTGATCCACCATGCTGCTGACCTGTCCATACCACAGTCTTCTGGCACTCTTAAGCGGCGCCTTGTGCCTTGGTGGACAGAAGAGTGCCGTTCAGCCATCCGGGACAGGCGTGCGGCTCTTCGCCGATTTAAATGCATCAATGGGGCTTTCGTGGCCGCCTCCCGATTTTCATTCGGTCTTTCCTGTCTCAGCAGATTTTTCGGACCCGCGTTGGTAACACACTGTCTGATCGCTTTGAGCTAGAGAACGGTGTCCCCCAGGGCAGTGTTTTAAGCGTTACCCTCTTTGCCATAGCCATCAACAGTATAACGTCTACAGTGAGGAAACCAGTACAGTGCTCCTTGTTTGTGGACGACTTTGCTGTTTTCTGTTCCTCCTCTAGTGTTGCATCCGCGAGCCGTCAATTGCAACTAACAGTGCGGCGGTTAGAGGAGTGGGCTGCAAAGACGGGTTTTAGGTTTTCTGCCGATAAGTGTGTTTGTGTTCATTTTAATCGTTCTCGTCGTCTTTTTACGTTGCCTGCCTTGCATATGGGGGATACTGTCCTACATTTTAGAGACACAGTGCGGTTTCTGGGCCTAATTTTTGACTCCAGGTTGTCATGGTTGCCACACCTACGTGACTTGAAAGCCAGAACCCTGAAGGCACTGAACATCCTCAAGTGCCTCTGCCACAGGTCTTGGGGAGCGGACAGGGCGCGTCTCCTTCAGTTTTATCGAGCTTTCGTGCGCTCACGGCTGGACTATGGGTGCACAGTATATGGGTGAGCGAGGCCGTCTTATTTGCGGATCCTTGACGCTGTTCACCATGCTGGGATTCGACTGGCCACGGGTGCTTATCAGACCAGTCCCGTACCCAGCGTCTGTGCTGAGGCTGGCGAACCGCCACTTACCATCCGACGGCAGCTCCTGCTGGTGCGCCAAGCTTGTTAGTTTCTTGCAGCTCCCAGCTCGCCTGCTCACCATCTTGAGGCCCATCCACCTTTGGACCGCCTTTTTTCCCGCCGCCCCCGGGCTACGTTGCCGTTTGTGATCCGAGTGCAACGTGTGCTTGAGTCCCTTGGTGTGGAGTCTGTACAACCCCAAATCCTGGGTTTTAACCGCCTGCCACCCTGGTTACTGAAGAGGCCCCATGTGATTTTAGATTTATTGCAGTACAAGAGAGATTGCACTCCTGCCACCGTTTTTAATGCAGCATTTTCTGCCATTTTATCTGAGCACCACGACTATGTAGCTGTTTTTATGGATGGGTCGAAACAAGGGGATTCCGTGGGTTGCTCAGTTGTTTCTCCGGATCGTGTCCTCAAGGTCCGACTGCCTCCGACTTTTACTGTCTTTGATGCAGAATTGTCTGCGATCTTGCGGGCACTGGAGCAGATGAGACGTTCTTCCTCTCCTAAATTTCTTGTCTGTTCCGATTCACTCAGTCCCCTTCACTCATTGCAACGTTTGTATCCAGCGGACCAAATAGTCCAGACCATCCAGGATGCCCTCATCCGCCTACAGCGACTGGGGAAGGTTGTAGCTTTCTGCTGGGTTCCGGGGCATGTCGGCATTGCTGGGAATGAAAGGGCGGATCTCGCAGCCAAGGAGGCGTGTCCCGAACTACAAGTATCTCAGTGTGCTATCCCCTTGCACGCACTCACCTCGCTGTTGAGCTCACGAGTCATGCGTCGGTGGGAGGATGAGTGGCTGGAAGTGACTGACAATAAGCTCTGTATAGTCAAGCCCACAACGTGTGTGTGGTGTACTTCCTTCCAGCCCCATCGACGGGACGAGGTTCTCCTCACGCGGCTCCGGATAGGTCACAGCCCTATGACGCATGGCTTCCTGCTCCGGCGAGAGGACCCTCCAATGTGTGGTGCTTGCAGCGTCCAGGTCACTGTGCGCCACGTTTTATTGGATTGCGTTTTATTTTCTGACCAGCGGGCCCCGGCTGACTTGCCGGCGGAACTGCCATATCTTTTAGGCAACACTTGGACCAATGTGGTTTAAGTTTTAAAGTTCTGTGCCATGTCACATGTTTTTACAAAGATTTTAGGGAGAGGATTTTAACATGTTAACTGTGTGAAAAGCTCGCCCATATTTTATGTAAATGGCCAGCCAATGACAATTTCCTGTGGCATTCTTGTTGCTAAGTTTTCCCTTTCCTTCGGTTTTACTTTCTTATGTAGTCTTTTCCTTCATTTCCTGCTTTCTTTGAGTGTGTTTTTCAGTTTTATTAGGTCTGTCCACATTCGTTCCTTTTAATGGGTGTCAGGGCGCTGATGACCTCGATGTTGAGCGCCCATAAGCCCCAACACACACACACACACACACACACACACACACACACACACACACACACACACACACACACTCCGATGCACCACTACAGGTTTTCTGCAACCCTTGGAAATTCACATTGACGATGAAACACAGAAATTGCATTTGGATTGAATACAAAAGGCCCAAAGCCGACCTCTGTACACAAGGAGAAACGCCTCAAAAAGTCGGTGCAATGAAAATTTCCTTGGATGCCAGTGTACGATTCCGATGCACCAGTACAGGTTTTCTGCAACCCATCGACCTTCACATTCATGATGAAACACAGAAATTGCATCGGGATTTAATACAAAAGGCACAATGCTGACGCGTGTCCAGGGGGAGTCCCCCAATGATTCGGTGCACAAAATTACCTGGGATACCACTGTTCGATTCTGATGCACCAGTACAGGTTTTCTGCAACCCTTCGACCTTCACATTCATGATGAAACACAGAAATTGCATCGGGATTGAATACAAAAGGCACAATGCTGACGCGTGTCCAGGGGGAGTCCCCCAATGATTCGGTGCACAAAATTACCTGGGATACCACTGTTCGATTCTGATGCACCAGTACAGGTTTTCTGCAACCCTTCGACCTTCACATTCACGATGAAACACAGAAATTACATCGGTATTGAATACAAAAGACAGAATGCCGACTTCTGTCCAGGAGCAGTAACGCCTCAAATAGTCGGTGTTATGAAAATTTCCTGGGATGCTACTGTTCGATTCCGATGCACCACAACTGGTTTTCTGCAAACACTTGGAAATTCACATTGACGATGAAACACAGAAATTGCATCGGGATTGAATACAAAAGGGAAAATGCCGACCTCTGTCCACAAGGAGTAACGCCTCAAAGAGTCGGTGCTACGAAAATTTCCTTAGATGCCAGTGTTCGATTCCGATGCATCACTACTGGTTTTCTGCAACCCTAGGAAATTCACATTGACAATAAAAAACAGAAATTGCATCGGGAATGAATACCAAAGGCGCAATGCCGAAATCTGTCCACGAGGAGTATCGCCTCAAAGAGTCGATGCTATGAAAATTTCCTCGGATGCCAGTGTACGATTCCGATGCACCAAAACT
Source organism: Schistocerca piceifrons (assembly GCF_021461385.2). NCBI lineage: Eukaryota > Metazoa > Arthropoda > Insecta > Orthoptera > Acrididae > Schistocerca > Schistocerca piceifrons. Next base: position 813,666,590 of record NC_060141.1, read on the forward strand.
GAAAATCTGCAAACCTTGGACCCTTCACAATGACGATGAAACCCAGAAGTTGCATCGGGATTGAATACAAAAGGCACAATGCCGACGTCTGTCCAGGTGGATTAACGCCTCAAGGAGTTGGTGCTATAAAATTATCTGGGATGCCAGTGTTCGATTCTGATGCACCAGTACAGGTTTACTGCAACCCTTGGATCTTCTCATTCACGATGAAACACAGAAATTACATTGGTATGAATACAAAAGGCAGGTAGCCGACTTCTGTTCAGGAGGAGTAACGCCTCAATGTATCGGTGCTATGAAGATTTCCTGGGATGCCAGTGTTCGATTCCGATGCACCACTACAGGTTTTCTGCAACCATTGGAAATACACATAGACGATGAAACACAGAAATTGCATCGGGATTGAATGCAAAAACACAATGCTGACCTCTGTCCACGAGGAGCAACGCTTCAAAAAGTCGGTGCTATGAAAATTTTCTTGGATGCCAGTGTACGATTCCGATGCACCACCACTGTTTATCTGCAACCCTTGGACCTTCATATTGACGATGAAACACAGGAATTGCATCGGGATTGAATACAAAGGGCACAATGCCGACCTCTGTCCACGAGGAGTAACTCCTCAAAGAGTCGGTGCTATGAAAATTTCCTGGGATACCAGTGTTCGATTCCGTTGCACCACTACAGGTTTTTCGCAACCCTTGGAAATTCACATTGACGATGAAACATAGAAATTGCATCGGGATTGAATACAAAAATCACAATGCCGACGTCTATCGAGGGGGAATAACCCCCCAAGGCGTCGGTGCTATAAAATACCTGGATGCTAGTGTTCGATTCTGGTGCACCAGTGCAAGTTTTCTGCAACCCTTCAACCATCATATTCACGATGAAACACAGAAATTACATCGGTATTGAATACAAAAGGCAGAATGCCGACTTCTGTCCAGTAGGAGTAACGCCTCAAAGAGTCTGTGCTATGAAAATTTCCTGGGATGCCAGTGTTCGATTACGATGGACCACTACAGGTTTTCTGCAACCCTTGGAAATTCTCTTTAACGATGAAACACAGAAATTGTATCGGGATTGAATACAAAAGGCACAATGCCGGCCTACATCTACATCTATATTTATACTCCACAAGTCACCCAACGGTGTGTGGCGGAGGGCACTTTACGTGCCACTGTCATTACCTCCCTTTCCTGTTCCAGTCGCGAATGGTTCGCGGGAAGAATGGCTGTCTGAAAGCCTCCGTGCGCGCTCTAATCACTCTAATTTTACATTCGTGATCTCCTCGGGAGGTATAAGTAGGTGGAAGCAATATATTCGATACCTCATCCAGAAACGCACCCTCTCGAAAACTGGCGAGCAAGCTACACCACGATGCAGAGCGCCTGTCTTGCAGAGTCTGCCACTTGAGTTTATTAAACATCTCCGTAACGCTATCACGGTTACCAAATAACCCTGGGCCGAAACGCGCCACTCTTCTTTGGATCTTCTCTACCTCCTCCGTCAACCCGATCTGGTACGGATCCCACACTGATCAGCGATACTCAAGTATAGTTCGAACGAGTGTTTTGTAAGCCTTCTCCTTTGTTGATGGACTACATTTTCTAAGCACTCTCCCAATGAATCTCAACCTGGTACCCGCCTTACCAACAATTAATTTTATATGATAATTCCACTTCAAATCGTTCCGCACCCATACTCCCAGATATTTTACAGAAGTAACTCCTACCAGTGTTTGTTCTGCTATCATATAATCATACAACAAAGGATCCTTCTTTCTATGTATTCGCAATACATTACGTTTGTCTATGTTTAGGGACAGTTGCCACTCCCTGCACCAAGTGCCTATCCGCTGCAGATCTTCCTGCATTTCGCTACAGTTTTCTAATGCTGCAACTTCTCTGTATACTACAGCATCATCCGCGGAAAGCCGCATGGAACTTCCGACACTATTTACTAGGTCATTTATATATATTGTGAAAAGCAATGGTCCCATAACACTCTCCTGTGGCACGCCAGAGGTTACTTTAACGTCTGTAGACGTCTCTCCATTGATAACAACATGCTGTGTTCTGTTTGCTAAAAACTCTTCAATCCAGCCCCACAGCTGGTTTGATATTCCGTAGGCTCTTACTTTGTTTATCAGGCGACAGTGCGGAACTGTATCGAACGCCTTCCGGAAGTCAAGAAAAATAGCATCTACCTCGGAGCCTGTATCTAATATTTTCTGGGTCTCATGAACAAATAAAGCGAGTTGGGTCTCACACGATCGCTGTTTCCGGAATCCATGTTGATTCCTACATAGTAGATTCTAGGTTTCCAAAAACGACATGATACTCAAGCAAAAACATGTTCTGAGATTCTACAACAGATCGACGTCAGAGATATAGGTCTATAGTTTTGCGCATCTGCTCGACGACCCATCTTGAAGACTGGGACTACCTGTGCTCTTTTCCAATCATTTGGAACCCTCCGTTCCTCTAGAGACTTGCGGTACACGGCTGTTAGAAGGGGGGCAAGTTCTTTCGCGTATTCTGTGTAGAATCGAATTGGTATCCCGTCAGGTCCAGTGGACTTTCCTCTGTTGAGTGATACCAGTTGCTTTTCTATTCCTTCGACACTTATTTCGATGTCAGCCATTTTTTCGTTTGTGCGAGGATTTAGAGAAGGAACTGCAGTGCGGTCTTCCTCTGTGAAACAGCTTTGGAAAAAGGTGTTTAGTATTTCAGCTTTACGCGTGTCATCCTCTGTTTCAATGCCATCATCATCCCGGAGTGTCTGGATATGCTGTTTCGAGCCAGTTACTTATTTAACGTAAGACCAGAACTTCCTAGGATTTTCTGTCAAGTCGGTACATAGAATTTTACTTTCGAATTCACTGAACGCCTCCCGCATAGCCCTCCTCACGCTAACTTTGACATCGTGTAGCTTCTGTTTGTCTAAGAGGTTTTGGCTGCGTTTAAACTTGGAGTGAAGCTCTCTTTGCTTTCGCAGTAGTTTCCTAACTTTGTTGTTGTACCACGGTGGGTTTTTCCCGTCCCTCACAGCTTTACTCGGCACGTACCTGTCTAAAACGCATTTTACGATTGCCTTGAACTTTTTCCATAAACACTCAACATTGGCAGTGTCGGAACAGAAATTTTCGTTCAGTTCTGTTAGGTAGTCTGAAATCTGCCTTCTATTACTCTTGCTAAACAGATAAACCTTCCTTCCTTTTTTTATATTCCTATTAACTTCCATATTCAGGGATGCTGCAACGGCCTTATGATCACTGATTCCCTGTTCTGCACATACAGAGTCGAAAAGTTCGGGTCTGTTTGTTATCAATAGGTCCAAGATGTTATCTCCACGAGTCGGTTCTCTGTTTAATTGCTCGAGGTAATTTTCGGTTAGTGCACTCAGTATAATGTCACTCGATGCTCTGTCCCTACCACCCGTCCTAAACATCTGAGTGTCCCAGTCTATATTTGGTAAATTGAAATCTCCACCTAAGACTATAACATGGTGAGAAAATTTATGTGAAATGTATTCCAAATTTTCTCTCAGTTGTTCTGCCACTAATGCTGCTGAGTCGGGAGGTCGCTAAAAGGAGCCAATTATTAACCTAGCTCGGTTGTTGAGTGTAACCTCCACCCATAATAATCCACAGGAACTATCCACGTCTACTTCACTACAGGATAAACTACTACTAACAGCGACGAACACTCCACCACGGGTTGCATGCAATCTATCCTTTATAAACACCGTCTTTACCTTTGTAAAAATTTCGGCAGAATTTATCTCTGGCTTCAGCCAGCTTTTTGTACCTATAACGATTTCAGCTTCGGTGCACTTGAAGTTCCGGTACTTTAACAACGCAGCTTCGACAGTTGACAATTACAGTACCGATTGCTGCTTGGTCTCCGCATGTCCTGACTTTGCCCCGCACCCGTTGAGGCTGTTGCGCTTTCTGTACTTGCCCAAGGCCATCTAACCTAAAAAACCGCCCAGCTCACGCCACACTACCCCTGCTACCCGTGTAGCCGCTTGTTGTGTGTAGTGGACTCCTGACCTATGCAGCGGAACCCGAAACCCCACCACCCTATGGCGCAAGTCGAGGAATCTGCAGCCCACATGGTCGCAGAACCGTCTCAGCCTCTGATTCAGACACTCCACTCGGCTCTGTACCAAAGGTCCGCAGTCAGTCCTGTCGACGATGCTGCAGATGGTGAGCTCTGCTTTCATCCCGCTAGCGAGACTGGCAGTCTTCACCAAATCAGATAGCCGCCGGAAGCCAGAGAGGATTTCCTCCGATCAATAGCGACACACATCATTGGTGCCGACATGAGCGACCACCTGCAGATGGGTGCACCCTGTACCCTTCATGGCATCCGGAAGGACCCTTTCCATATCTGGAATGACTCCCCCCGGTATGCACACGGAGTTCACATTGGTTTTCTTCCCCCCTCTCGCTGCCATTTCCCTAAGGGGCCCCATTACGCGCCTGACGTGGGAGCTCCCAACTACCAGTAAGCCCACCCTCTGCGACCGCCAGGATCTTATAGACTGAGGGGCAACCTCTGGAACAGGACAAGCAGCCATGTCAGGCCAAAGATCAGTATCAGCCTGAGACAGAGCCTGAAACCGGTTCGTCATACAAACTGGAGAGGCCTTCCGTTCAGCCCTCCGGAATGTCTTTCGCCCTCTGCCACACCTTGCGACGACCTCCCACTCTACCACAGGTAAGGGATCAGCTTCAATGCGGGCAGTATACCGGGCAACCACAGTCGTAGTCCGATCGGGGGATGCGTGGGACGAGCTGGCCGTCCCCAACAAACCCCCATCCGGACCCCCACAGTGATGCCCATTGGCAACAGCCTCAAGCTGTGTGACCGGAGCCAACACTGCCTGAAGCTGGGAGCGAAAGGATGCCAACTCAGCCTGCACCCGAACACAGCAGTTGCAGTCCCTATCCATGATAAAAACTTGTGCAAAAAAACGTCTGAACTAATCTACAGAGAGCGCAAACAAATCGACAAAATTTAAACGGTTATTAAAATACAAGATTGCCTAGTAAATGCAGTAATGCTGCTACTTGCGCACTGCTGACACACTGCTCGGCGGCGGAAGGAGACTACGCGATTTTACACTATTCAGGTACAAAAACGCGATGCTACAACTCTCAAATACTATAATACGTCCGAAATTTATGAATTAAACAATGCAAGTACCAAAAACACGCAAAGAAATTGAGAATTAAACTATGTAACAAATGAGTGGGCTCGGAGTATACGACTTGCTGTGGCAGCTGCTTATCCAACGGCGGCAGGGAGCCTCTGTCACGAGAAGAAACTCCTCAAAAAGTCGGTGCAATGATAATTTCCTTGGATGCCAGTGTACGATTCCGATGCAACAAAATTGACGATGAAACCCAGAAGTTGCATCGGGGTTGAATACAAAAGGCACATTGCCGACGTCTGTCCAGGAGGAGTAACGCCTCAAAGAGTCGGTGCTATGAAAATTTCCTGGAATGCCGGTGTTCGATTTCGATGCACCACTACAGGATTTCTGCAACACTTGGGACTTCACATTGCCGATGAAACACTTATATTGCATCGGGATTGAATACAAAAGGCACAATGCCGACGTCTGCCTAGGGGGAGTAACCCCCCAAGTAGTCGTTGCTATAAAAACACCTGAGATGCCAGTGTTAGATTCTGATGCACCAGTACAGGTTTTCTTCAACCCTTCGACCTTCACATTCACGATGAACACAGAAATTAAATCGGTATTGACTACAAAAGGCAGAATGCCTACTGCTATCCAGTAGGAGTAACGCCTCAAAGACTCAGTGCTTCGGTGCTATGAAAATTTCCTGAAATGCCAGTGTTCGATTCCGAAGCACCACTTCAGGTTTTCTGCAACCATTGGAAATTCACATTGACGATGAAACACAGAAATTGCATCGGGATTGATTACAAAAGGCAGAATACCGACCTCGGTCCACGAGGAGTAACGCCTCAAAGAGTCGGTGTTACGAAAATTACCTCGGATGACACTGTTCGATTCCGATGCACTACTACAGGATTTCTGCAACCCTTGGAAATTCACATTGACGATGAAACACACAAATAGCATCGAGATTGAATACAAATGGCACAATGCCGACCTCTGTCCACGAGTAGAAACGAATAAAAATTTCCTTGGATGCTAGAGTACGATTCCTATGCACCATCACTTAAAAATATGCAACCCTTGGACCTTCACATTGACGATGAACCTCATAAATTGCATCGGGATTGAATGCAAAAGGCACAATGCCGACCTCTGTCCAGGAGGAGTAACGCCTCAAAGAGTCGGTGCTATGAAAATTTCCTGGGATGCCAGTGTTCGATTCCGATGCACCATTACAGGTTTTCTGCAACCCTTGGAATTTCACATTGATGATGAAACACAGGAATTGCATCGGGATTGAATGCAAAAGGCATAATGCCGACCTCGGTCCACAAGGAGTAACGCCTCAAAGGGTCGGTGTTACGTAAATTTCCAGGGATGACACTGTTCGATTTCGATGCACCACTAAAGGTTTTGTCCAACCCTTGGAAATTCACATTGACGATGAAACACTGAAATTGCATCAGGATTGAATACAAAAGGAACAATGCCTACCTCTGTCCATGAGGAGAAACGCCTCAAAAATTCGTTGCTATGAAAATTTCCTTGGATGCTATTGTACGATTCCTATGCACCACCACTTAAAAATATGCAACCCTTGGACCTTCACATTGACGATGAATCACAGAAATTGCATCGGGATTGATAGCAAAAGGCACAATGCCGACCTCTGTCCACGTGGGGTAACGCCTCAAAGAGTCTGTGCTATGGAAATTCCCTGGGATGCCAGTGTTCGATTCCGATGCACCACTACAGGTTTTCTGCAACCCTCGGAAATTCACATTGACGATGAAACACAGAAATTGCATCGGGATAGAATACAAAAGGCACAATGCCGACCTCTGTCCACGAGGAGGAACGCCTCAAAAATTCGGTGCTATGAAAATTTCCTTGTATGCCAGTGTACGATTCCTATGCACCACCACTTAAAAATATGCAACCCATGGACATTCACATTCACGACGAATCACAGAAATAGCATCGCGATTGAATGCAAAAGGCACAATGCCGACCTCTGTCCACAAGGAGAAACGCCTCAAAATGTCGGTGCAATTAAATTTCCTTGGATGCCAGTGTTCGATTCCGATGCACCACTACAGGATTTCTGCAACCCTTGGAAATTCACATTGACGATGAAACACAGAAATTGCATCGAAATGGATTACAAAATGCAGAATGCCGACCTTGGTCCACAAGGAGAAACGCTTCAAAGTGTCGGTGTTACGAAAATTTCCTGGGATGACACTGTTCGATTCCGATGCACCACTACAGGTTTTCTGCAACCCATGGCCCTTCACATTGACAATGAAACAACGAAATAGCATCGGGATGGAATACAAGAAGCACAATGCCAACTTCTGTCCAGGTGGAGTAACGCCACAAAGAGTCAGTGCTATGAGAAATTTTTGGGATGCCAGTGTTCGATTCCGATGCACCACTACAGGTTTTCTGCAACCCTTGGACCTTCACATTGACGATGAAACACATACATTGCATCGGGATTGAATACAAAAGGCACAAAGTCCGTCTTCTGTCCAGGGTTACTAACGCCTCAAAGATCGGTGCTATAAAAATTCCTGGGATGCCAGTGTTCGATTCCCATGCTCCAATACAGGTTT